>NC_091703.1:1192500-1495530 GCF_041296265.1 Equus caballus
ATCACCTGCTGGGTACGCCAGAACCACCTGGCGGACACTCCAGAATCACCTGCCGTGCATGCCGGAACCACCTCTCAGACGTGCCGGAAGCACGTGCCGGACACGCTGGAAACAACTACCGGACAGACCGAAACCACCTGCCGAGCATGCCGGAACCACCTGCCGGACAGGCCAAAATCAACAGCTGGCTATGCGGGACCCACCTGGCGGACAGTCCGGAATCACCTGCCGGGCATGCAGGAACCACCACTCAGACGTAACAGAACCACGTGCCAGACACGCTAGAAGCACGTCCTGGACAGACTGGAACCACCTGCTGGACACGCCTGGACCACCTGCCGAGCACGCCGGAACCACCTGCTCGACTCGCAGGACCCACGTGCCGGACACGCCAAAATGAACTGCCGGCTACACCAGAACCACTACCCGACACTCCGGCATCACCTGTTGGGCATGCGCAACCACCTCTGAGATGTACCAGAACCACGAGCTGTGCACGCCGGAACCGCCTACCGGAAAGACGGGAATCACCTTTCGGGCAGGCCGGAACCACCTGTCAGATGTGCCAGAAACACGTGCCGGAGACGCCGGAAGCACCTGCCGAGCACGTCAAAACCACCTGCTCAACTCGCCTGAACCACGTGCCGGACACGCCGGAACCAACTCCAGGACAGACCGGAACAACCTGCCGGACGTGCCTGAACCAACTGTCGAGGACGCCGGAAACACATGCTCGACTCGCTGCAACCACATGCCGGACATGGCAAAATCACCTGACGGCTACGCCAGAACCACTTGGAGGACACTCCGGAACCACCTGCCGGGCATGCCAGCACAACCTCTCAGAAGTGCCAGAAGCACGTGCCGGACAGGCCGGAACCATCTCCCGGACAGACCGGATCCACAGGAAACACTCCCCGGAACCACCTGCTTGACTCACCGGTCCCACCTGCAGGACACGCCCAAATTGCCTGCCAGCTACACCAGAACCACTTGGGGGACAAGCCGGAATCACGTGAGGGGCATGCCGGCACAGCCTCTCAAACGTGCCAGAACCTCGTGCCGGACACCCCAGAACCACCTGCCGGACAGACCGCAACCACCTGCCGGACACGCCAGAACCACCGGCTCGACCCGCCGGAACCACCGCCGGACATGCAAAATCACCTGCCAGCTATGCCAGAACCACTTGGCGAACACTCCGGAATCACCTGCCGGGCATGCCGGAACCACCTCTCAGACATGCCAGAACAATATGCCAGTGACCCCGGAAGCACCTGCCGAGCACACCGGAACCACCTGCTCGACTCGCCAGAACCACCTGCCGGACACGCAAAAGTCACCAGACGGCTACGCCCCAACCAGTTGGTGAACACTTCGGAATCACCTGCCGGGCTTGCTGGAACCACCTGCCGGTCATGCCAAAATCACCTGCCAACTACGCCAGAACCGCTTGGCGGACACTGCGGAAACACCTGTCGGGCCGGCCGGAACCACATCTCAGATGTGCCAGAACCATGTGCATGAGATGCCGGATCCACACCCTGAACAGACGGGAACCACCTGGCAGACCCGCCTGAACCACCTGCCGAGCACGCCGGAACCACCGACCTGACACACCAAAATCACCTGCCGGGTATGCCAGAACCACTTGGCGGACACTCCGGAATCATCTGCCGGACATGCGGGAACCAGCTCTCAGACACACCAGAACCACGTGCCGGAGACGCCGCAAGCACCTGCCGAGCATGCCGGAGCCACCTGCTCGACTCGCCAGAAACAACTGCCGGACACGCCAAAATCACCTGCCTGCTAGGCCTGAACCACTTGTCGGACTCTCCGGGATCACCTGGTGGGCATGCCGGAACCATGTCTCAGACGTGCCAGAACCAAGTGCCGGACACGCCAGAACCACCTGCCGACCAGGCTGGAACCACCAGCCGAACACGCCAAAATCACCTGCCGGTAATGCCAGAATCACTTGGAGGACTCTCCGGGATCACCGGCCGGGCATGCCGGAACCAACTCTGAGACGTACCAGAAGCACGTGCCAGACACGCCGGAACCACATCCTGGACAGACTGGAGCCACCGGCCGGACACGCACGAACATCCTGCCGAGAATGCCAGAAACACCTGCTCGGCTCCTGGGAAAATCCTATGGGGAAACTGTCATACAAATGAAGGTCAAACGGCCTTTCTTGCCAGGCCTTAGCTCGCCACTTTAGAACTTCTGCTTCTGCCACAATTCCACCTTGCCAACCCGGCTCAGACGAAATGCCTACAGATTCCCCTTGAGCAATTGGGACGAGGCCCGGATGATTGTGGTTCCACATGCTGAGGAGGAGAGAGACAATAGGCTTTTAACTAACCACCAAGTGCAATGGTTGAGAGAGTGTCAGAAAGCACCAATGGCAGAAAGACCCCTTTGCTCTCAGCCATGCCCTCCATTGCTCTAGAGCTGGAAGGCACAAAGGACTGCCTCAATCCTTCAATGCGAAACAAGCCATAAACTGTCTTGCTTCCAGCTCTTTAGGAAGCTGAGAAAGAACTCGCTTTCCACAGTGCTGTTTAAGCATATGAGGAAACACTCATACAAATGCAGCTCAAACGCCATTTCTTACCAGTGCTTAACTCGCCGCTTTAGGACTTCTGCTTCTGCCGCAATTCCACCTTGCCAACCCGGTGAGACGAAATGCCTACATCTTCCCCTGAAGCAACTGGGCTGTGTCCAAAATGATTGAGCGTCCACGTGCTTAGGAGGTGATAGACTGCACGCCTTTTTCCAACCTCCATTGTGCACTGGTGGAGAGAGTGTTGGAAAGCAGCTGTGTCAGAAAGACCCCTTTGCTCTCAGCTCTGCCCTCCATTGCTCTAGACGTGGAATGCACAATGCACTGGCTCTACCCCTCAAAGTTCCACAACCCACAGGCCATCTTCCTTCCATCTCTTTAGGAAGCTGAGAAAGAACTCGCTTTCACCAGTGCTCTTTCTGTGTCCTGGCAACATCTCATACAAAGGCTGCTGATATGCCGTTTCTTTTCAGCGCTTAACTCGCTGATTTAGAACTTCTGCTTGCCAGATTTACACCTTGCCAACCCGGCTCAGACAAAATGCCTACATCTTCCCCTTCAGCAACGGGAACGAGGCCCAGATGATTGTGCCTCCACATGTTTAGCAAGAGGAGACAATAGGCTTTTTACAAACTGCCATTGTGCACTGGTGCAGAGGGTGTCACAATGCACCTATGTCAGAAAGGTCCCTTTCATCTCAGACGTGCCCTCCATTGCTCTAGAGGTGGAAGGCACAAAGCACTGCCTCCATCCTTCAATTGGAGAAAAGCAATAAACTGTCCTCCTTCCAGCTCTTTAGGAAGCTGGGAAGGCACTCGCATTTCACAGTGCTCTTACAGCATCCTGGGAACATCACATACAAAGACAACTTAACGCCGTGTCATTTCAGCCCTTAACTCACCAATCTGCAACATCCGCTTCTGCCACATTTCCATCTTGCCAACCCGGCTCAGACAAAATGCCTACATCTTCCCCTTGAGCAATGGGGACGACGCCCGGATGATTGTGGTTCCACATGCTGAGGAGGAGACAGACAATGGGCTTTTAACCAACCGACCTTGAGCAGTGGTTTGGGGAGTGTCAGAAGGCACCAATGTCGGAAAGGCCCTTTACTCTCGGCCGTGCCCTCCATTCCTCTAGAGGTAGGAGGCACAAGGCACTGGCACCACCCCTGAAGGGGATCAGAAAGCACCTATGGCAGAAAGCCCCCTTGGCTCTCAGCTGTGCCCTCCATTGCTCTGCAGGTGGAAGGCACAAAGCACTGCCTCCATCCTTCAATGGGAGACAAGCCATATATTGTCTTGCCTCCAGCTCTTTAGGAAGCTGACGAACAACTCGCTTTCCACAGTCCCCTTACAGCATACCAGGTACCTCTCATACAAAGGCAGCTCAAACGCCATTTCTTCCCAGTGCTTAACTCGCAGCTTTAGGACTTCTGCTTCTGCCGCCATTCCACCTTGCCAATCCGGCTCAGACGAAATGCCTACATCTTCCCCTGAAGCAACTGGGCTGAGTCCCAAATGATTGAGCGTCCACGTGCTTAGGAGGCGATAGACTGCACGCCTTTTTCCAACCACCAATGTGCACTGCTGGAGAGATTTTCGTAAAGAAGCTATGTCAGAAAGGCCCCTTTGCTCACAGCCGTGCCCTTCATTGCTCTACAGGTGGAAGGCACAAGGCACTGGCTCTGGATCCACCCCTCAATAGGAGACAAACAACATCTTGTCCTGCTTCCAGCTCTGTAGGAAGCTGAGAAAAAACTCCCTTTCCACAGTGCCCTTACAGCGTCCTGGGAACATCTCATACAAAGGAGGCTGAACACCGTTTCCTTCATCACTTCACACCCCAGTCTGGGACTTCTGCATCCTGCACATTTCCACCTTGGCAACCTGGCTCAGACAAAATGCCTACATCTTCCCCTTCAGCAACGGGCACGAGGCCCAGATGATTCTGCTTCCACATGCTTAGCAGGAGCAGACAATAGGCTTTTTACAAACCGCCATTGTGCACTGGTGCTGAGAGTGTCAGAGTGCACCTATGTCAGAAAGGGCCCTTTGCTCTCAGCCATGACCTCCATTGCTCCAGAGGTGGAAGGCACAAAGCACTATCTCCATCCTTCAATTGGAGACAAGCCATCAACTGTCCTGCTTCCAGCTCTGTAGGAAGCTGAGAAAGATCTCGCTTTCCACAGTGCTGTTACAGCATACGAGGAAACTCTCATACAAAGTCAGCTCAAACGCCATTTCTTCCCAGCACTTAATTTGCCGCTTTAGGACTTCTGCCACTGCTGCAATTCTACCTTGCCAACCTTGCTCAGATGAAATGCCTACATCTTCCCCTGAAGCAACTGGGCTGAGTCCCAAATGATTTAGCATCCACCTGCTCAGGAGGCGATAGACTGTAAACCTTTTTCCAACCACCATTGTGCACTGGTGGAGAGAGTCTCAGAATGCAGCTATGTCAGAAAGACCCTTTTGCTCTCAACCATGCCCTCCATTGCTCTAGACGTGGAATGCACAATGCATTGGCTCCACCCCTCAAGGGGCCACAAGCCACAGACCATCTTTCTTCCATCTCTTTAGGAAGCTGAGAACAAACTCACCTGACGTATAAAAAGGAATCATGCCCTTTATGTGCCAGAAAACCCCGGGAGACATGCCAAAAACACTCTCTGCACACTCTCAAAAAGCCACACATTCATGCCTGTACGACCCAACAGGCATACCAGAAGCACCCACGTTGCATGCCAGAACCACCTGTAACCACCTGCCGGACACAGTGGAACAACGATTCTGAGACTGCAGAACCATCTCTTCAACATGCCAGCCACACACAATGACATGACCGAACCTGATTCCAAACACAGCACAACGACATGCCAGACACATTGTAAACACCTGTTGGATATGCCGCAAACATGTGCCAGAAACACTGAAACCAGCTGAGGAGTATGTAAGAACGGGGGCCAGAAATGCCACAAGCACCTGTCTTACAAGCCAGAGCCACGAGCCCAAAAAGCAGGAAAGATCTCCCGGACACACCAAAATAACCTGCCGGTGACGCCAGAACCACTTGGCGGACACCCAGGGATCACCTGCCGGGCACGCCCGAAGCACCTCACAGACGTGCCAGAACAACATGCCAGCCATGCAGGAACCAGCTCCCAGACAGACCAGAAGAACCTGCCGGACACGCCGGAACCACTTGCCGAGCATGCAGGAACCACCTGCTCGACACGCAGGACCCGCCTGCTGGACCTGCCAAAATCACCTGTCGGCTCCACCAGAACCACTTGGCGGACACTCCGGAATCATGTGCCGGACATGGCGGAACCAGCTCTCAGACACACCAGAACCACGTGCCGGACACGCCGGAAGCACCTGCCGAGCATGCCGGATCCACCTGCTTGACTCACCAGAAACACCTGCCGGACACGCCAAAATCACCTGCCGTGTACGCCAGAACCACCTGGCGGACACTCCAGAATCACCTGCCGCGCATGGCGGAACCACCTCTCAGACGTGCTGGAAGCACGTGCCGGACACGCCGGAAACACCTACCGGACAGACCGGAACCACCTGCTGAGCACGCCGGAGCCACCTGCTCGACTCGCCGGAACCACCTGCCGGACAGTCCAAAATCAACAGCTGGCTATGCGGGAACCACCTGGTGGACAGTCCGGAATCACCTGCCGGGCATGCAGGAACCACTTCTCAGACGTAACAGAACCACGTGCCGGACACGCTGGAACCACGTCCTGGACAGACTGCAACCACCTGCCGGACACGCCTGGACCACCTGCCGAGCATGCCGGAACCACCTGCTCGACTTGCAGGACCCACGTGCCGGACGCGCCAAAATGATCTGCCAGATACACCAGAACCACTTACCTGACACTCCGGAATTACCTGCCGGACTCACCAAAAACACCTCCGGGTACGCCAGAACCACTTGCCGGACACTCCGGAATCACCTGTTGGGCATGCGCAACCACCTCTGAGACCTACCAGAACCACGTGCTGTGCACTCCGGAACGACCTACCGGACAGACCGGAATCACCTTTCGGGCATGCCGGAACCACCTGTCGGATGTGCCAGGAACACGTGCTGGAGACGCCGGAAGCACCTGCCGACCAGGCTGGAACCACCAGCTGAACATGCCAAAATCACCTGCCGGTTATGACAGAATCACTTGGAGGAATCTCCGGGATCACCGGCCGGGCATGCAGGACCCACCACTGAGACATACCAGCAGCACGTGCCAGACACGCCGGAACCACCTCTCAGACATGCCAGAACCACATGTCAATGGCACCAGAAGCACCTGCCAAGCACGCCGGAACCACCTGCTCAACTCACCAGAACCACCTACCTGACACGAAAAAATCACCTGCCCTCTATGCCAGAACAACTTGGCGAACACTCCGGAATCACCGGCCGGGCATGCCGGAACCACCTCTCAGACATGCCAGAACCACATGCCAATGACACCGGAAGGACCTCCCGAGCACTCCGCAACCAACTCCAGGACATACCGGAACCACCGACCGGACACGCCGGGACCACCTGCTTGACTCGTCAGAACCACGTGCCGGAAACGCCAAAATCACCAGCTGGCTACGCCACAACCACTTGTCGGACACTCCGGAATCACCTTCTGGGCATGCTGGAACCACCTCTCAGAGGTACCACAAACACATGCCGGAGACGGCGGACGCACCTGCCGAGAATGCCAGAAGTTCCTGCTCCACTCCACAGAACCACCTGCCGGACATGCCAAAATCACGGGCCGGCTACGCCAGAACCACTTGACGGACACTCCAGAATCACCTGCCGGGCATGCCAGCACAAACTCTCAAAAGTGCCAGAAGCACGTGCCGGACAGGCCGGAACCATCTCCCGGACAGACCGGAACCACAGGAAACACTCGCCAGAACCACCTGCTTGACTCACCGGTCCCACCTGCCAGACACGCCAAAATCACCTGCCCAGTACACCAGAACCACTTGGCGGACAAGCCGGAATCACGTGAAGGGCATGCTGACACAACCTCTCAGACGTGCCAGAACTATGTTCCGGACACGCCGGTACCACCTGCCGAGTATGCCAGAACCACCTGATCCACTCCCCAAAAAAACCTGCTGGACACGCCAAAATCACCTGCCGGCTATGCCAGAACCACTAGGAAGACACTCCGGAAACACCTCCAGGACAGACCGGAACCACCTGCCGGAAACGCCGGAACCACCGGCTCGACTCGCCAGAACCACCGCCGGATATGCAAAATCACCTGCCGGCTACGCCAGAAACACTTGGCGATCACTCCGGAATCACCTACCAGGCATGGCGAAAGCACCTCTCAGATATGCCAGAACCCCATGTCAATGGCACCAGAAGCACCTGCCGAGCACGCCAGAACCACCTGCTCGACTTGCCAGAACCACCTGCCGGACATGCCAAAATCACGTGCCGGCTACGCCACAACCAGTTGGTGAACACTTCGGAATCACCTGCCGGGCTGGCTGGAAACACCTGCCGGTCACACCCACATCACCTGTCAGCTACGCCAGAACCACTTGGCGGACACTCCGGAAACTCCTGTCGGGCCGGCCGGAACCACCTCTCAGACGTGCCAGAACCATGTGTCTGAGATGCCGGAAGCACACCCCAACAGACGGAAACCACCTGCCAGACAAACCAGAACCACCTGCCAAGCATGCTGCAACCACCTGCTCGACTCGCCGGAACCACTTACCTGACACGCCAAAATCACCTGCCGGCTACACCAGAACCACTTGACGGACAAGCCGGAATCACGTGAAGGGCATGCCGACACAACCTCTCAGACGTGCCAGAAACTCGTGCCGGAAACCCCAGAACCACCTGCCGGACACACCGGAACCACCTGCCCGACACGCCGGAACCACCGGCTCGACTGGCAGGAACCACCGCCGGACATGCAAAATCACCTGCCGGCTACCCCAGAACCATTTGGCGAACACTCCGGAATCACCTGCCGGGCATGCCAGAACCACCTCTCAGACATGCCAGAACCACATGCCAATGACACCGGAAGCACCTGCCGAGCACGCTGGAACCACCTGCTCGACTCGCCAGAACCACCAGCCAGACACGCCAAAATCACCTGCCGGCTAGGCCACAATCAGTTGGTGAATACTTCGGAATCACCTGCCGGTCACGCAAACATCACCAGCCAGCTACGCCAGAACCACTTGGCGGACACTCCGGAAACACCTGTCCGGCCGAAGGGAAACAACTCTCAGACGAGCCAGAACCATGTGCCTGAGATGCCAGAACCACACCCCGAACAGACAGAAACCACCTGCCAGACCCGCCTGAACCACCTGCTGAGCACGCCGGAACGACCTCCTCGACTCGCCGGAACCACCTACCTGACACGCCAAAATCAACTGCCGGGTATGCCAGAACCACTTGGTGGAAACTCCGGAATCATCTGCCGGACATGCAAGAACCAGCTCTCAGACACACCAGAATCATGTGCCCGACACGCCGGAAGCACCTGCTGCGCATGCCTGAGCCACCTGCTCGACTCGCAAGAAACACCTGCCGGACACGCCAAAATCACCTGCCAGGTACGCCAGAACCACTCAGCGGACACTCCAGAATCACCTGTCTGGCATGCAGGAACCACCTCTCAGAGGTGCCAGAACCACATCCTGGACACGCCGGAATCACCTGTCGGGCATGCCGGAACCACCTCTCAGACTTGCCAGAAACATGTTCCGGACATACCGGTACCACCTGCCGAGTATGCCGGAATCACCTTATCCACTCCCCAGAACCACCTGCTGGACACGCCATAATCACCTGCCGGCTACGCCAGAAACACTCGTCAGACACTCCGCAACCACCTCTAGGACAGACCAGAACCACCTGCAGGACATGCCGGAACCACTGGCTCGAATCTCCGGAACCACCGCCGGACATGCAAAATCACCTGCCGCCTACGCCAGAACCACTTGGCGAACACTCCGGAATCACCTGCTGGGCATGCCAGAACCACCTCTCAGACATGCCATAACCACATGCCAATGACATCGGAAACACCTGCCGAGCATGCTGGAACCACCTGCTAGACTCGCCACAGCCACCTGACGGACACGCCAAAATCACCTGCCGGCTACACCAGAACCACTCGGCAGGCATTCCGCAACCACCTCCAGGACAGACCGGAACCACCTTCCGGACAGACCGGAACCACTAGAAACACTCGCAGGAACAACCTGCTTGACTCACCGGTCCGACCTGCCGGACACGCCAAAATCACCTGCTCGCTACACCAGAACCACTTGGCGGACAAGCTGGAATCACATGAAGGGCATGCCGACACAATCTCTCAGACGTGCGAGAACCTCGTGCCGGACACCCCAGAACCACCTGCCGGACAGACCGGAACCACCTGCCAGACACACCGGAACCACTGGCTCAACTCTCTCACCTGCCGGCTACGCCAGAACCACTTGGTGAACACTCCGGAATCACCTGTCGGGCATGCCGGAACAACCTCTCAGACATGCCAGAACCACATGCCAATGACACTGTAAGCACCTGCCAAGCACACCGGAACCACCTGCTTGACTCGTAAGAACCACCTGCCGAGCACGCCAAAATCACCTGCCGGGTACGCCAGAAGCACTTGGCGGACACTCCGGAATCACCTGTAGGGCATGCCGGAACCAACCCTCAGAATTGCCAGAACCATGTTCCGGACACGCCGGTACCACCTGCCGAGTATGCCGGAACCACCTGATCCACTCCCAAGAACCACATGCTGGACATGCCGGAACCACCTGCCTGACAGGCCAAAATCATATGCCGGCTACGCCAGAACCACTTGGCGGACACTCCAGAATCACCTGCAGGGCAGGCCAGCAGAACCTCTCAGAAGTGCCAGAAGCACGTGCCGGACAGCCCGGAACCATCTGCCGGATAGACCGGAAAGACAGGAAACACTTGCTGGAACCACCTGCTTGTCTCACCGGTCCCACCTGCCGAACATGCAAAATCACCTGCCAGCTACGCCAGAACCACTTGGCGAACAGTCTGGAATCACCTGCCGGACATGCTGGAACCACCTCTCAGACATGCCAGAACCACGTGCCAATGACCCCGGAAGCACTTGCCGAGCACACCGGAACCACCTGCTCGAATTGCCAGAACCACCTTTTGGACACGCCAAAATAACCAGCAGGCTATGCCACATCCACTTGTCGGACATTCCAGAATCACCTGACGGGCATGCTGGAACCACCTCTCAGAGGTACCACAAACACATGCCAGAGATGGTGGAAGCACCTGCCGAGAATGCCAGAAGTTCCAGCTCCACTCCACAGAACCGCCTGCCGGAAACGCCTAAATCTCGTGCCGGCTACGCAAGAAGCACTTGGCGGACACTCCAGAATCACCTGCCGGGCATGCCAGCACAACCTCTCAAAAGTGCCAGAAGCACGTGCCGGACAGGCCGTAACCATCTCCTGGAGAGCCCGGAACAAGAGGAAACAGTCGCCGGAACCACCTGCTTGACTCACCGGTCCCACCTGCCCGACACGCCAAAATCTCCTGCCCAATACACCAGAACCACTTGGTGGACAAGCTTGAATCACGTGAAGGGCATGCTGACACAACCTCTCAGACGTGCCACAACCTCGTGCCGGACACCCCAGAACCACCTGCCGGAAAGACCGGAACCACCTGCCGGACACCCCGGAACCACCGGCTCAAGTCGCCGGAATCACCGCGGGACATGCAAAATCACCTGCCGGCTATGCCAGAACCATTTGCCGAACACTCCGGAATCACCTGCCAGGCATGACGGAACCACCTCTAAGACATGCCAGAACCACATGCCAATGACACCGGAAGCACCTGCCGAGCACGCCGGAACCACCTGCTCGACATGCCACAGCCACCTGCCGGACACGCCAAAATCACCTGCCCGCTACACCAGAACCACTTGGCGGACAAGCCGGAATCACGTGAAGGACATGCACACACAACCTCTCAGACGTGACAGAACCTCGTGCCGGACACCCCAGAACCACCTGCCGGGAACACTGGAACCACCTGCCGGACACACCGGAAACACCGGCTCATCTCGCTGGTACCACCTACCTGACACGCCAAAATCACCTGTCGGGTATGCCAGAACCACTTGCTGGACACTCTGGAATCATCTGCCGGACATGCCAGAACCAGCTCTCAGACACACCAGAATCACGTGCCGGACATGCTGGAAGCACCTGCTGCGCATGCCTGAGCCACCTGCTCGCCTCGCAAGAAACACCTGCCGGACACGCCAAAATCACCTGCCAGGTACGCCTCAACCACTCAGCGGACACTCCGGAATCACCTGTCGGGCATGCCGGAACCACCTCTCAGAGGTGCCAGAACCACATCCCGGACACTCCGGAATCACCTGTCGGGCATGCCGGAACCACCTCTCAGACTTGCCAGAAACATGTTCCGGACACGCCGGTACCACCTGCCGAGTATGCCAGAACCACCTGCTCCACTCCACAGAACCGCCTGTGGGACACGCCAAAATCATGTGCCGGTTATGCCAGGACCACTTGGCGGACACTCCAGAATAACCTGCCGGGCATGCCAGAACAACCTCTCAGAAGTGCCAGAAGCACTTGCCGGACAGGCCGGAACCATCTCTCGGACAGACCGCAAACACAGGAAACACTCGCCGGAACCACCTGCTTGACTCACTGGTCCCACCTGCCGGACACGCCAAAATCACCAGCCTGCTACACCAGAACCATTTGGCGGACCAGCCAGAATCACGTGAAGGGCATGCTGACACAACCTCTCAGACGTGCCAGAACCATGTTCCGGACACGCCGGTACCACCTGCCGAGTATGCCGGAACCTCCTGTTCGACTCCCCAGAACCACCTGCTGTACACGCCAAAATCACCTGTCGGCTATGCCAGAACCACACGGCAGACACTCCGGAAACACCTCCACGACAGACCAGAACCACCTGCCAGACACGCCGGAACCACCGGCTCGATTCGCCGGAACCACCACAGGACATGCAAAATCAGCTGCCGGCTACGCCAGAACCACTCTGTGAACAATCCCGAATCACCTTCCGGGCATGCCGGAACCACCTCTCAGACATGCCAGAACCACATGCCAATGACACTGGAAGCACCTGCCGAGCACACCGGTACCACCTGCATGACTCGTCAGAACCACGTGCCGGGCACGCCAAAATCACCTGCCGGGTACGACAGAACCACTTGGCGGACTCTCCGGAATCACCTGTCGGGCATGCCGGAGCCACCTCTCAGACTTGCCATAACCATGTTCCGGACATGCTGGTACCACATGCCCAGTATGCCGGGACCACCTTATCCACTCCCCAGGAACACCTGCTGGACACGTCAAAATCACCTGTCGGCTATGCCAGAACCACTCGGCCGACACTCCGCAACCACCTCCAGGACAGACCGGAACCACATGCCGGACAATCCAAATCAGCAGCCGGCTATGCCACAACCACTTGTCGGACACTCCGAATCAGATGCTGGGCATGCTGGAACCACCTCTCAGACTTGCCAGAACCACATGCCAATGACAGAAGAAGAGCCTGCTGAGAACGCTGGAACCACCTGCTCGACTCGCCAGAACCACCGGCTGGACATGCGAAAATCACCTGCCGGCTACACCACAACCAGTTGGTGAACAGTTCGGAATCACCTGCCGGGCTTGCTGGAACCACCTGCCGGTCACACCAACATCAACTGCCAGCTACGCCAGAACCACTTGGCGGACACTCCAGAAACACCTGTCTGGCTGTCCGGAACCACCTCTCAGACGTGCCAGAACCATGTGCCTGAGATGCCGGAAACACACCCCGAACAGACCGAAACCACCTGCCAGACCCGCCTGAACCACCTGCTGAGCACACCAGAACAACCTGCTTGACTCGCCAGAACCACCTACCTGACACGCCAAAATCACCTGCCGGCTACCACACAACCAGTTGGTGAACACTTCGGCATCACCTGCCGGGCTTGTTGGAACCACCTGCCGGTCACGCCAACATCACGTGCCAGCTACACCAGAACCACTTGGCGGACACTCCGGAGTCACCTGACGGGCATGCTGGAACCACCTCTCAGAGGTGCCACAAACACATGCCGGAGACGGCGGAAGCACCTGCGAGAATGCCTGAAGTTCCTTATGCACTCCCCAGAACCACCTGCCTAAGACGCCAAAATCACCTGCAGGCTACGCCAGAACCACGTGGCGGACACTCCGGAATCACCTGTCGGGCATGCCGGAACCACCTCTCAGATGTGCCAGAACCTCGTGCCGGACACGCCAGAACCACCTGCCGGACAGACCGGAACCACCTGCCGGACACACCGGAACCACCGGCTCGACTATCCGGAACCCCCGCTGGACATGCAAAATCACCTGCCGGCTACGCCAGAACCACTTGGCGAACACTCCGGAATCACCTGCCAGGCATTCCGGAACCACCTCTCACACTTGCCAGAAGCATGTGCCGGACACGCCGGAACCACCTGCCGAGTATGCCGGAACCAACTGATTCACTCCCCAGAGCCACCTGCTGGACACGCCAAAATCACCTGCCGGCTTCGCCATAACCACTCGGCAGACACTCTGGAACCACCTCCAGGACAGACCGGAAGCACCAACGGACACACCGGGACCACCTGCTTGACTCGCCAGAACCACCTGCCGGACATGCCAAAATCTCCTGCTGGGTACGCCAGAACCACTTGTCGGACACTCCGTAATCACCTGCTGGGCATGCCGGAACCACCTCTCAGACTTGCCATGACCATGTTCTGGACACGCCGGTACCACCTTCCGAGTATGCCGGAACCACCTGAACCACACCCCAGAACCACCTGCCGGACACGCCAAAATCACCTGCTGGCTATGGCAGAACCACTTGGCGGACACTCCGGAAACACCTGTCGGGCCTGCCGGAACCACATCTCAGACGTGCCAGAATCATGTGCCCGAGATACCGGAACCACACCCCGAACAGACTGAAACCACCTGCCAGACCCGCCTGAACCACCTGCCGTGCACACTGGAACCACCTGCTCGTCTCGCCGGAACCACCTACCTGACACGCAAAAACCACCAGCTGGGTATGCCAGAACCACTTGGTGGTCACTCCGGAATCATCTGCCGGACATGCCAGAACCAGCTCTCAGACACACCAGAACAACCTGCCGGAGACGGCAGAAGCACCCGCTGAGCATGCCTGAGCCACCTGCTCGACTCACAGGAAACACCTGCCGGACACGCAAAAATCACCTGCAGGGTACGCCAGAGCCACTTGGCGGACACTCCGGGATCACCTGTCGGGCAGGCGGAACCACCTCGCAGACTTGCCAGAACCATGTTCTGGACTCGCCGGAACCACCTGCCGAGTATGCCGGAACCACCTGATCCACTCCCCTGAACCACCTGCTTGACACGCCAAAATCACCCGCCGGCAACGCCAGAACCACTCGGCAGACACTCCGGAATCACCTGCCGGGCATGCCAGAACCACGTCTCTGAGGTGCCACAACCACGTGCTGGAGTGTCCAGAAGCAACTGCCAAGCATGCCGGAACCACCGGCTAGACTCGCCAGACCCACCTGCAGGACACGCTAAAATCACCTGATGGCTACGCCACAACCAGTTGGTGAAAACTTCAGAATCACCTGTCGCGCTTGCTGGAACCACCTGCCGGTCACGCCAAAATCACCTGCAGGCTATACCAGAACCACTCGGCAGACACTCCACAACCACCTCCAGGACAGACCGGAATCACCTGCCGGACACGCCGGGACCACCTGCTTGACTCGCCAGAACCACCTGCAGGACACCACAAAATCACCAGCCGGCTACGCCAGAACCACTTGGCGGACACTCCAGAACCACCTGCCGGGCATGCGAGCACAACCTCTCAGAAGTGCCAGAAGCACGTGCCGGACAGGCCGGAACCATCTCCCGGACAGACCGGAACCACAGGAAACACTCGCCGGTGCAACCTGCTTGACTCACCGGTCCCACCTGCCGGATATGCCAAAATCACCTGCCCGCTACACCAGAACCACTTGGCGGACAAGCCGGAATCACGTGAAGTGCATGCCGACACAACCTCTCAGACGTGCCAGAACCTCGTGCCGGACACCCCAGAACCACCTGCTGGAAACGCCGGAACCACCGGCTCGACTCGCCGGAACCACCGCCGGACATGCAAAATCACCTGCCGGCTACGCCAGAACCACTTGGCGAACACTCCGGAATCACCTGCCAGGCATGCCGGAACCACCTCTCACACACGCCGCAACCACCTGCCGAACACGCCACAGCCACCTGCTCGACTCGCCGGAACCACCTGCTGGACAGACCGGAATCACCTTTCGGCCATACAGGAACCACCTGCCAGATGTGCCTGAACCACGTGCCGGACACGCCGGAACCACCTCCCGGACAGACCGGAACCACCTGGGGCACAGTCCGGAATCACATGCTGGGCATGCAGGAACCACCTATCAGACACGCCGGAACCACCTGCCGAATATGCCACAGCCACCTGCTCGACTCACCGGAACCACCTGCTGTACAGACCGGAATCACATTCGGGCATGCTGGAACCACGTGCCAGATGTGCCATAAACACGTGCCGGAGACGCCGGAAGCACCTGCCAAGCACGTCGGAACCACCTGCTCAACTCGCCTGAACCACCTGCCGGACACGCCAAAATCGCCTGCCGGGTACGCCAGAACCACTTGTTGGACACTCCGGAATCATCTGCCGGACATGCCAGAACCAGCTCTCAGACACACCAGAACAACCTGCCGGAGATGCCAGAAACACCTGCTGAGCATGCCTGAGCCACCTGCTCGACTCGCAAGAAACACCTGTGGGACACGCAAAAATCACTTGCCAGGTACGCCATAACGACTTGGAGGACTCTCCGGGATCACCTTCCGGGCATGCCGGAACCACCTCTCACACCTGCAAGAACCATTTGCCGGAAACGCCGGAACCACCTGCCGAGTATGCTGGAACCACCTGATCCACTCCCCAGAACCACCTGCTGGACACGCCAAAATCACCTGTCGGCTATCCCAGAACAACTTGGCAGACACACAGGTATCACCTGCCGGACATGCCGGAACCACCTCTCAGAGGTGCCAGAACCACATGCGGGAGAGACCGGAAGCAACTGCCGAGCTTGCTGGAAACACCTGCTGGACATGCCGGAACCACCTGCCGGACAGGCCAAAATCATATGCCGGCTATGCCAAAACCACTTGGTGGACACTCCAGAATACCCTGGCAGGCATGCCGGAACCACGTCATGGACAGACTGCAAACACATGCCGGACCTGCCTGAACCACCTGCCGAGCACGCCGGAACCACCTGCTCGACTCGCCGGAACCACCTACCTGACACAACAAAATCACCTGCCGGGTATGCCAGAACGACTTGGTGCACCCTCCGGAATCACCTGTCGGGCAGGCGGAACCACCTGTCAGACTTGCCAGAATCATGTTCTGGACACGGCGGTACCACCTGCAGAGTATGCCGGAACCACCTGATCCATTACCCAGAACCACCTGCTGGACACACCAAAATCACCTGCCGGCTACGCCAGAACCACTCGGCAGACACTCAGGAACCACCTCCAGGACAGCCCGGAAGCACCTGACGGACACGCCGGGACCACCTGCTTGACTCGCCAGAACCACCTGCCGGACATGCCAAAATATCCTGCCGGGTAAGCCAGGACCACTTGGTGGACACTCCGGACTCACACGTCGGGCATGCCAGAACCACCTCTCACACCTGCCAGAACCATTTGCCGGAAACGCCGGAACCACCAGCCGGCTACGCCACAACCACTTGTCGGACACTCCGGAATCACCTGCCGGGCATGCTGGAACCACCTCTCAGAGGTGCCACAACCACATGCCGGAGACGGCGGAAGCACCTGCCCACAATGCCGGAAGTTCCTTATCCACTCCCCAGAACCACATGCCGGACACGCCAAAATCACCTGCCGGCTACGCCAGAACCACTTGGCGGACACTCCAGAATCACCTGCCGGGCATGCCAGCACAACCTCTCAGAAGTGCCAGAAGCACGTGCCGGACAGGCCGGAACCATCTCCCGGACAGACCGGAAACACAGGAAACACTCGCCGGAACCACCTGCTTGACTCACCGGTCCCACCTGCCGGACACGCCAAAATCACGTGCCCGCTACACCAGAACCACTTGGCGGACAAGCCGGAATCACGTGAAGTGCATGCCGACACAACCTCTCAGACGTGCCAGAACCCTGTGCCGGACAGCGCAGAACCACCTGCTGGACAGACCGGAACCACCTGCCGGACACGCCGGAACCACCTGCTCGACTCGCTGGAACCATTGCCGGACATGGAAAATCACCTGCCGGCTACGCCAGAACCACTCGGCAGACACTCCGGAACCACTTGCCGGGCATGCCGGAACCGCCTCTCAGAGGTGCCAGAACCACATGCCGGACACTCCGGAATCACCTGCCGGGCATGCCGGAACCATCTCTCAGACGTGCCAGAACCATGTTCCGGACACGCCGGTACCACCTGCCGAGCTCGCCGGAACCACCTGCTGGGCACGCCATAATCACCTGCCGGCTATGCCACAACCACTCGGCAGACACTTTGGAATCACCTGCCGGGCTTGCTGGAACCACCTGCCGGTCACGCCAAAATCACCTGCCAGCTATGCCAGAACCACTTGGCAGACACTCCGGAAACACCTGTCGGGCCGGCCAGAACCACATCTCTGACGTGCCAGAATCATGTGCCTGAGATGCCGGAACCACACCCCGAACAGAACGAAAACACCTGCCAGACCCGCCTGAACCCCCTGGCGAGCACGCCTGATCCACCTGCTCAACTAGCCGGAACCACCTTCCTGACACGCCAAAATCCCCTGTGGGGTATACCAGAACCACTTGGTGGACACTCCGGAATCATCTGCCGGACATGCCAGAACCAGCTCTCAGACACACCAGAACCACGTGCCAGAGACGCCAGAAGCACCAGCTGAGCATGCCTGAGCCACCTGCTCGACTCGCAAGAATCACCTGTCAGACATGCCAAAATCACCTGCCGGGTACGCCAGAAACACTTGGCGGACACTCCGGAATCACCTGTCGGGCATGCCGGAACCACCTCTCAGACTTGCCAGAACCATGTTCTGGACACGCCGGTACCACCTGCCGAGTATGCCGGAACCAGCTGATCCACTCCCCAGAACCACCTAGTGGACACGCCAAAATCAACTGCCGGCTACGCCAGAACCACTTGGCGAACACTCCGGAATCACCTGCCGGGCATGGCGGAACCACCTCTCAGACATGCCGGAACCACATGCCAATGACACCGGAAGCACCTGCCGAGCACGCCAGAACCACCTGATCGACTCGCCAAAACCACCTGCTGGACATGCCAAAATCACCTTCCGGCTACGCCACAACCACTGGGTGAACACTTCGGAATCACCTGCTGGGCTGGCTGGAACCACCTGCCGGTCACGCCAACATCACCTGCCAGCTATGCCAGAACCACTTGGCGGACACCATGGAAACACCAGTCGGGTCGGCCGGAACCACCTCTCAGATGTGGGAGAACCATGTGCCTGAGATGCCGGAACCACACCCCGAAAAGACCGAAACCACCTGCCAGACCCGCCGGAACCACCTACTCGACTCGCGGGAACCACCTACCTGACACGCCAAAGTCACCTGCCGGGTATGCCAGAACCACTTGGTGGACACTCCGGAATCATCTGCTGGACATGCCAGAACCAGCTCTCAGACACACCAGAACCACGTGCCGGACACGCCGGAAGCACCTGCTGAGCATGCCTGAGCCACATGCTCGATTTGCAACAAACACCTGCCAGACACGCCAAAATCACCTGCCGGGTACGCCAGAACCACGTGGCGGACACTCCGGAATCACCTGTCGGGCATGCTGGAATCACCTCTCAGACATGCCGGTACCTCGTGCCGGACACGCCAGAACCACCTGACGGACAGACCGGAACCACCTGCCGGACACGCCGGAACCACCTGCTCGACTCGCCGGAACCACCGCCGGACATGCAAAATCACCTGCCGGCTACGCCAGAACCACTTGGCGAACACTCCGGAATCACCTGCCGGGCATGGGGGAACCACCTCTCAGAATGGCCGGAACCATGTTCCGGACACGCCGGTACCACCTGCCGAGGATTCCGGAACCACCTGATCCACTCCCCAGAACCACCCGCTGGACACGCCAGAATCACCTGCCGGCTACGCCAGAACCACTCGGCAGACACTCCGGAACCACCTGCCGGGCATTCCAGAACCACCTCACAGAGGTGCCAGAAGCACATGCCGGACACTCCGGAATCACCTGCCTGGCATGCCGGAACCATCTCTCAGACGTGCCAGAACCATGTTCCGGACACGCCGGTACCACCTGCCAAGCTCGCCAGAACCACCTGCTGGAACGCCAAAATCACCTGCTGGCTACGCAAAAACCACTCGGCAGACACTCCGGAATCACCTGCCGGGCTTGCTGGAAGCACCTGCTGGTCACGCCAACATCACCTGCCAGCTACGCCAGAACCACTTGGCGGACACTCCGGAAACACCTGTCGGGCCGGCCGCAACCACCTCTCAGACGTGCCAGAACCATGTTCCGGACACGCAGCAACCACCTGCCGAGTATGCTGGAACCACTGGCTGCACTCCCCAGAACCACCTGCTGGACACGCCGAAATCACCTGCTGGCTACGCCAGAACCACTCGGCAGACACTCAGGAACCACCTCCAGGACAGACCGGAACCACCTGCCGGACACGCCGGGACCACCTTCTTGATTCGCCAGAACCACCTGTCGGACATGCCAGAATCACCAGCCGGCTACGCCACAACCACTTGTCGGACGCTCCGGAATCACCTGCCGGGCATGCTGGAACCACCTCTCAGAGGTGCCTCAGCCACATGCCGGAGACAGCGGAAGCACCTGCCCACAATGCCGGAAGTTCCTGATCCACTCCCCATAACCACCTGCCGGACACGCCAAAATCACCTGCCGGCAACGCCAGAAACACTTGCCGAACACTCCAGAATCACCTGCCGGGCATGCCAGCACAACCTCTCAGAAGTGCCAGAAGCACGTGCCGGACAGGCCGGAACCATCTCCCGGACAGACCACAAACACAGGAAACAATTTCCGGAACCAACTGCTTGACTCACCGGTCCCACCTGCCGGACACACCAAAATCACCTGCATGCTACACCAGAACCACTTGGCGGACAAGCCGGAATCACGTGAAGTGCATGCCGACACAACCTCTCAGACGTGCCAGAACCTCGTGCCAGACACCCCAGAACCACCTGCTGGACAGACCGGAACCACCTGCCAGACACGCCGGAACCACCGGCTCGACTCGCCGGAACAATTGCCGGACATGCAAAATCACCTGCCGGCTACGCCAGAACCACTTGGCGAACACTCCGGAATCACCTGCCGGGCATGGCGGAACCACATCTCAGACATGACGGAACCGCATGCCAATGACACCGGAAGCACCTGCCGAGCACGCCAGAACCACCTGATCGACTCGCGAAAACCACCTGCTTGACACGTCAACATCACCTGCCAGCTACGCCAGAACCACTTGGCAGACACTCCGGAACCACCTCCAGGACAGACCGGAAACACCTGCCGGACACGCCGGGACCACCTGCTTGACTTCGCAGAACCACCTGCCGGACATGCCAGAATCACCAGCCGGCTACGCCACAACCACTTGTCGGACACTCCGGAATCACCTGCTGGGCATGCTGGAAACACCTCTCAGAGGTGCCACAACCACATGCCGGAGACGGCGGAAGCACCTGCCGAGAATGCCGGAAGTTCCTGATCCACTCCCCAGAACCACCTGCCGGACACGCCAAAAGTACCTGCCGGCTACGCCACAACCAGTTGGTGAACACTTCTGAATCACCTGCCGGGCTTGCTGGAATCACCTGCCGGTCACGCCAACATCACCTGCCAGCTACACCAGAACCACTTGGTGGACACTCCAGAACCATCTGCTGGACATGCCAGAACCAGCTCTCAGACACACCAGAACCACGTGACGGACATGCTGAAAGCACCAGCTGAGCATGCCTGAGCCACCTGCTCAACTCGCAAGAAACACCTGCCGGACACGCCAGAAATCACCTGCCGGGCATGCCAGAACCACCTCTCAGACTTGCCAGAACCATGTTCCGGACATGCCGATACCACCTGCCGAGTATGCCGGAACCACCTGATACACTCCCCAGAACCACATGCTGGACACGCCAGAATCACATGCCGGCTACGCCAGAACCACTTGGAAGACACTCCGGAATCACATGCCAGGCATTCCGGAACCACCTCTCAGAGGTGACAGAACCACATGCCGGACACTCCGGAATCAGCTGCCGGGCATGCCGGAACCACCTCTCAGAGGTGCCAGAACAACATGCTGGAGACTCCGGAATCACCTGCCGGGCATGCCGGAACCATCTCTCAGACGTGCCACAACCACGTGCCGGAGAGACCGGAAGCACCTGCCGAGCTCGCCGGAACCACCTGCTGGACATGCCGGAACCACCTGCCTCACAGGCCAAAATCATATGCCGGCTACGCCAAAACCACTTGGTGGACACTCCAGAATCACCTTGCGGGCATGCCGGAACCACGTCATGGACAGACGGCAAACACCTGCCGGACCTGCCGGAACCACCTGCCGAGCACGCCGGAACCACCTGCTCGACTCACCAGAGCCACCTGCCGGACACACCAGACACACCTGCAGGGTACGCCAGAACCACTTGGAGTACTCTCCGGGATCACCTGCCGGGCATGCCGGAACCACCTCTCAGACGTACCAGTACCACTTGCCGGACAAGCTGGAAACATGTACTGCACAGACTGGAACCACCTGCTGAGCACGCCTGAACCACCTGCCGGACATGCCAAAATCACCTGCCGGCTACACCAGAACCACTTTGAGTACAAGCCGGAATAATGTTTTGGGCATGATGGCACAACCTATCAGACGTGCCAGAACCTCGTGCTGGACACCCCAGAACCACATGCCAGACAGACTGGAACCACCTGCCGGACACACCAGAACCACCTGCGGGGTATGCCAGAAC
The DNA here is from genome assembly GCF_041296265.1 of Equus caballus. Taxonomy (NCBI): domain Eukaryota; kingdom Metazoa; phylum Chordata; class Mammalia; order Perissodactyla; family Equidae; genus Equus; species Equus caballus. The sequence goes on from NC_091703.1 coordinate 1,215,354, forward strand.
CACTTGGAGGACTCTCCGGGATCACATGCCGGGCATGCCAGGACCACCTCTCAGACGTTCCAGTACCATGTGCCGGACACGCCAGAACCACCTGCCGAGTATGCCGGAACCACGTGCTCCACTCCCCAGAACGACCTGCTGGACACGCCAAAATCACATGCCAGCTACGCCAGAACCACTCGGCAGACACTCCGGAACCCCCTCCAGGACAGACAGGAACCACCTGATGGACACGCTGGAACCACCGGCTCGACTCGCCGGAACCACCGCCCGACATGCAAAATCACCTGCCGGCTACCCCAGAACCACTTGGCGAGCACTCTGGAATCACCTGCCGGGCATGCCGGAACCACCTCTCAGACATGCCAGAACCACATTCCAATGACAACGGAAGCACATGCCGAGCACGCCGGAACCACCTGCTCGACTCTCCAGAACCACCTGCTGGACACGCCAAAATCACCTGCAGGCTACGCCACAACCATTTGGTGAACACTTCGGAATCACCTGCCGGGCTGGCTGGAACCACCTGCCGGTCACGCCATCATCACCTGCCAGCTATGCCAGAACCACTTGGCGGACACCATGGAAACACCTGTCGGGCTGGCCGGAACCACCTCTCAGACGTGCCAGAACCATGTGCCTGAGATGCCCGAACCACACCCCGAACAGACCAAAACCACCTGCCGAGCACGCCGGAACCACCTACTCGACTCGCCGGAACCACCTACCTGACACGCCAAAATCACCTGCCGGGTATCCCAGAACCGCTTGGTGGACAATCCAGAATCATCTGCCAGACATGACAGAACCAGCTCTCAGACACACCAGAATCACATGCCGGACACGCCGGAAGCACCTGCTGAGCATGCCTGAGCCACATGCTCGACTTGCAAGAAACACCTGCCAGACACGCCAAAATCACCTGCCGGGTACGCCACAACCACGTGGCGGACACTCCGGAATCACCTGCCGGGCATGCCGGAACCATCTCTCAGACGTACCAGAACCATGTTCCGGACACGCCGGTACCAGCTACCGAGCTCGCCGGAACCACCTGGTGGACACGCCAAAATCACCTGCCGGCTACGCCAGAACCACTCGGCAGACACTCCGGAATCACCTGCCTGACATGCCGGAACCACCTCTCAGACATGCCGGAACCACATGCCAATGACACTGGAAGCACCTGCCGAGCACGCCAGAACCACCAGCTCCAATCGCCAGAACCACCTGCTGGACATGCCAAAATCACCTGCTGGCTACGCCACATCCACTTGGTGAACACTTCGGCATCACATGCCGGGCTTGCTGGAACCACCTGCTGGTCACGCCAACATCACCTGCCAGCTACGCCAGAACCACTTGGCGGACACTCCGGAAACACCTGTCGGGCCGGCCGCAACCAACTCTCAGACGTGCCAGAACCATGTGCCTGAGATGCCGGAACCACACCCCGAACAGACCGAAACCACCTGCCAGACCCGCCTGAATCCCCTGGCGAGCACGCCTGATCCACCTGCTCAACGAGCCGGAACCACCTTCCTGACATGCCAAAATCACCTACCAGGTATACCAGAAAGACTTGGCGACTACTCCTGAATCACCTGCTGGGCATCCCGGAAACACCTCTCAGACATGCCACAAACACCTGCCAATGACACCGGAAGCACATGCCAAGCACGCTGGAACCACCTGCTCCACTCGCCAGAACCACCTGCCGGACATGCCAAAATCACCTACAGGCTACGCCACAACCAGTTGGTGAACACTTCGGAATCACCTGCCGTTCTGGCTGGAACCACCTGCCGGTCATGCCAACATCACCTGCCAGCTACGCCAGAACTACTTGGCGGACACTCCGGAAACATCTGTCGGGCCAGCCGGAACCACCTGTCAGACGTGCCAGAACCATGTGCCTGAGATGCCGGAACCACACCCCGAACAGACCAAAACCACCTGCCAGACCCGCCTGAAACACCTGCCGAGCACGCCGGATCCACCTGCTGAGCATGCCGGAACAACCTGCTCGACTCGCTGGAGCCACCTGCCGGACATGCCAAAATCAGCTGCCGGCTATGCCAGAACCACTTGCCGGACACTCCAAAATCACCTGCCTGGCGTGCCGGAACCACCTCTCATACGTACCAGAACCACGTGCAGGAGACGCCGGAAGCACCTGCCGAGCATGCCAGAACCACCTGATCCACTCCCCAGAACCACCTGCTGGACCCGCCTGAACCAACTGCCGGCTACGCGGGAACCACTTGGCGGACACTCCGGAATCACCTGCTGTGCATGCCGGAACCACCCCTCAGACGTGCCTGAAAAACGTGCCGGACACGCCGGAACCAACTCCTGGACTAACCGGAACCACCTTTCGGACATGCCTGAACCACCTTACGAGCACGCTGGAAACACCTGCTCGACTCGCTGGAACCAGCTGCTGGATACACCAAAATGACCTGCCGGCTACGCCAAAACCACTTGCTGACACTCCAGAATAACCTGCCATTCATCCCGGAACCGCCCCTCAGATGTGCCAGAACCAGGTGCTTGACGCCCCAGACCACTTCCGTGAAAGACTGGAACCACCTGCTGAGCATTCTGGAAATACCTGCTCGACTCCCAGGAACCTCCTCTGGGCAAACTGTCATAGAAATGCAGGTAAAACCGCCTTTCTTGCCAGCCCTTAACTCGCCACTTTAGAACATCTGCTTCTGCCACAATTGCACCTTGGCAACCCGGCTCAGACGAAATGCCTACATCTTCCCCTGAAGCAACTGGGCTGAGTCCCAAATGATTGAGCGTCCACGTGCTTAGGAGGCGATAGACTGCACGCCTTTTCCCAACCACCATTGTGCACTGCTGGAGAGAGTGTTGGAAAGCAGCTATGTCAGAAAGACCCCTTTGCTCGCAGCCGTGACCTCCGTTGCTCTAGACGTGGAATGCACAATGCACTGGTTCCCTCCCTCAAGGGGCGACAAGCCACAGACCACCTTGCTTCCATCTCTTTAGGAAACTGAGAAGGAACTCGCTTTCAACAGTGATCTTACAGAGTCCAGGGAACATCTCATACAAAGGCAGCTGAAACGCCGTTTCTTTTCAGCCCTTAACTTGCCGATTTGGAACTTCTGTTTCTGCCACATTTCCACCTTGCCATCCGGGCTCCGACGAAATGCCTAAATCTTCCCCTTCAGCGACGGGGACGAGGCCCAGATGACTGTGCTTCCGCATGCTTAGCAGGAGCAGACAATAGGCTTTTTACAAACAGCCATTGTGCACTGGGTCAGAGAGTGTCAGAATTGACCTATGTCAGAAAGGTCCCTTTGCACTCAGCCGTGCCCTCCATTGCTGTAGAGGTGGAAGGCAAAAAGCACTGCCTCCATCCTTCAATGGGAGACAAGACATCAACTGTCTTGCCTGCAGCTCTTTAGGAAGCTGACAAACAACTCGCTTTCCACAGTCCTGTTACAGCAGACCGGGGAACTTCTCATACAAAGGCAGCTCAAATGGCATTTATACCCAGCCCTTAACTCGCAGCTTTAGGACTTCTTTTTCTGCCGCAATTCCACCTTGCCAACCCGGCTCAGACGAAATGCCTACATCTTCCCCTGAAGCAACTGGGCTGAGTCCCAAATGATTGAGCGTCCATGTGCTTAGGAGGAGAAGACTCCACGCCTTTTTCCAACAACCATTGTGCAATGCTGGAGAGAGTGTCGGAAAGCAGCTATGTCAGAAAGACCCCTTTGCTCTCAGCTGTGCCCTTCATTGCTCTAGACGTGGAATGCACAATGCACTGGCTCCCCCCCTCCAGGGGCGACAAGACACAGACCATCTTCCTTCCATCTCTTTAGGAAGCTGAGCAAGAACTCGCTTTCAACAGTGCTCTTTGTGTGTCCTGGCAACATCTCATACAAAGGCAGCTGATATGCCATTTCTTTTCAGCGCTTAACTCGCAGATTTGGAACTTCTGCTCCTGCCACATTTCCACCTTGCCAACGCGGCTCAGACGAAATGTCTACATCTTCCCCTTCAGCAACGGGGACGAGGCCCAGATGACTGTGCTTCCGCATGCTTAGCAGGGGCAGACAATAGGCTTTTTACACACCGCCATTGTGCACTGGGTCAGAGAGTGTCAGAATGCACCTATGTCAGAAAGGGCCCTTTGCTCTCAGCCGTGCCCTCCATTGCTCTAGAGGTGGAAGGCACAAAACACTTCTTCCATCCTTCAATTGGAGGCAAGCCATCAACTGTCCTGCTTCCAGCTCTTTAGGAAGCTGGGAAAGCACTCGCATTCCACAGTGGGCTTACAGCGTTCTGGGAACTTCTCATACAAAGGCAGCTGAAGACAGTGTCTTTTCAGCCCTTAACTCACCAATCTGCAACATCTGGTTCTGCCGCATTTCCAGCTTGCCAACCCGGCTCAGACGAAATGCCTACATCTTCCCCTGAAGCAACTGTGCTGATTCCCAAATGATTGAGCATCCACATGCTTAGGAGGCGATAAACTGCATGCCTTTTCCCAACCACCATTTTACACTGCTTAGAGAGCGTCGGAATGCAGCTATGTCAGAAAGGCCCCTTTGCTCTCAGCCATGCCCTCCATTGCTCTCGAGGTGGAAGGCACAATGCACTGGTTCTGGATCCACCCCTCAATGGGAGAGAAATCACATCTTGTCCTGCTTCCAGCTCTTTAGGAAGTGGAGAAAAAACTCCCTTTCCACAGTGCTCTTACAGCATCCTGGGAACATCTCATACAAAGGAGGCTGAACGCCGTTTCTTTTCAGCACTTCACTCGCCAGTCTGGGACATCTGCATCCTGCACATTTCCACCTTGCCAACCCGGCTCAGACGAAATGCCTACATCTTCCCCTTGAGCAATGGGGATGAGGCCCATATGATTGTGGTTCCACATGCTGAGGAGGAGAGAGACAATAGGCTTTTAACTAACCACGAAGTGCAATGGTTGGGAGAGTGTCAGAAAGCACCAATGGCAGAAAGACCCCTTTACTCTCAGCCGCGCCCTCCATTGCTGTAGAGGTGGAAGGCACAAAGCACTGCCTCCATCCTTCAATGGGAGACAAGCCATAAACTGTCTTGCCTCCAGCTCTTTAGGAAGCTGAGAAAGAACCCGCTTTCAACAGTGCTGTTACAGCATACGAGGAAACTCTCATACAATGTCAGCTCAAACCCCATTTCTTCCCAGCGCTTAACTCGCCGCTTTAGGACTTCTGCTTCTGCCGCAATTCTACCTTGCAAACCTTGCTCAGACGAAATGCCTTCATCTTCCCCTGAAGCAACTGGGCTGAGTCCCAAATTATTTCGCATCCACCTGCTCAGGAGGCGATAGACTATAAGCCTTTTTCCAACCACCATTGTGCACTGGTGGAGAGAGTGTCAGAATGCAGCTATGTCAGAAAGACCCTCTTGCTCTCAGCCATGCCCTCCATTGCTCTAGATTGGATTGCACAATGCATTGGCTCCACCCCTCAAGGGGCCACAAGCCACAGACCATCTTCCTTCCATCTCTTTAGGAAGCTGAGAACAAACTCACCTGACGTATAAAAAGGAATCATGCCCCTTATGTGCCAGAAAACCCCGGGAGACATGCCAAAAGCACCCTCCGCACACTCTCAAAGGGCCACACATTCATGCCAGTATGACCCAACAGGCATACCAGAAGCACCCACGTTGCATGCCAGAACCACCTGTAACCACCTGCTGGACACAGTGGAACAGCGATTCTGACACTGCAGAACCATCTCTTCAACATGCCAGCCCCACACTATGACTTGACGGAACCAGATCCCAAACATAGCACAACGACATGCCAGACACATTGTAAACACCTGTTGCATATGACACAAATAGGTGCCAGAAACACTGATACCAGCTCAGGAGTATGAAAGAACGGGGGCCAGAAATGCCACAAGCATCTGTCTTAAAAGCCAGAGCCACGAGCCCAAAAAGCAGGAAAGACCTGCCGGACATACCAAAATAACCTGCCGGTGATGCCAGAACCACTTGGCAGACACCGAGGAATCACCTGCCAGGCACGCCCGAAGCACCTCACAGACGTGCCAGAACCATGTGCCGGCCATGCCGGAACCAGCTACCGGACAGACCAGAAGCACCTGTCGGACACGCCGGAACCACTTGCCGAGCACGCAGGAACCACCTGCTCGACACGCAGGACCCACCTGCTGGACACGCCAAAATCACCTGCCGGCTCCACCAGAACCACTTGGTGGGCACTCTGGAATCTCCTGCGGGCATGCAGGAACCACCTCTCAAACTTGCCACAACCACATTCCTGACACACCGGGACCACCCTCCATAAACACCAAAAGAACATGCCAAGGACGCCAAAATAACCTGCACGACTCGCTGGAACCATGTGCCGGACACGCCATAATCACCTGCTGGCTATGCCAGAACAACATGGCAGACACTCCGAAATCACCTGCCAGCCATGCCGGAACCGCATCTCAAACGTACCAGAACCACATGACGGACACGAAGGAACCACCGGCTAGACATGCCGGAACCACAGCTGGACATGCAAAACCACCTGCCGGCTACGCCAGAACAACTTGGCGAACACTCCGGAATCACATGCCGGGCATGCCGGAAGCACCTGCTCGACTCGCCAGAACCACCTACCTGACACGCCAAAATCACCTGCTGGCTATGCCAGAACCACTTGGCGAACATGCCAAAATCACCTGCCGGGCATGCCGGAACCACCTCTCCGACATGCCAGAACCACATGCCAATGACACTCGAAGGACCTGCTGAACATGCCGGAACCACCTGCTCGACTCGCCAGAACCACCTGCCAAACATGCCAAAATCACCTGCAGGCTACGCCACAACCAGTTGGTGAACACTTCGGAATCACCTGCCAGTCTGGCTGGAACCACCTGCCGGTCACGCCCACATCACCTGTCAGCTACGCCAGAACCACTTGGCGAACTCTCCGGAAACACCTGTCGGTCCGGCCGGAACCACCTCTCTGACTTGCCAGAACCATGTTGCGGACACGCCAGTACCACATGCCCAGTATGCTGTTACCACCTGATCCACTCGCCAGAAAGACCTGCTGGAGACGCCAAAATCACCTGTCGACTATGCCAGAACCACTTGGCAGACACTCCGCAACCACCTCCAGGACAGGCCGGAACCACCTGCTGGACAGACCAAAATCACTGAAAACATTCGCAGTAACCACCTGCTTGACTCACCGGTCCCACCTGCAGGACACGCCAAAATCACCTGCCCGCTACACCAGAACCACTTGGCGGACAAGCTGCAATCACGTGAAGGGCACTCCGACACAACCTCTCAGACGTGCCAGAACCATGTGCCGGACACGCCGGAACCACCTGCCGAGTATGCCGGAACCACCTGAACCACTGCACAGAACCACCTGCCGTTCACACCAACATCACCTGCCAGCTATGCCAGAACCACTTTGCGGACACTCCGGAAACACCTGTCGGGCCGGCCGGAACCACCTCTCATACGAGCCAGGACCATGTGCGTGAGATGCGGGAACCACACCCCGAACACACCGAAACCACCTGCCAGACCCGCCTGAACCACCTGCCAAGCACGCCGGAACGACCTCATCGACTCGCCGGAACCACCTACCTGACACACCAAAATCACCTGCCGGGTATGCCAGAACCACTTGGTGGACACTCCGGAAACGTCTGCCGGACATGCCAGAACCAGCTCTCAGACACACCAGAATCACGTGCCGGACACGCTGGAAGCACCTGCTGCGCATGCCGAGCCACCTGCTCGACTCACAAGAAACCCCTGCCGGACACGCCAAAATCATCTGCCAGGTACGCCAGAACCACTCGGCGGACACTCCGGAATCACCTTTCGGGCATGCCGGAACCACCTCTCAGAGGTGCCAGAACCACATCCCGGACACTCTGGAATCACCTGTCGGGCATGCCAGCAAAACCTCTCAGAAGTGCCAGAAGCACGTGCCAGACAGGCCAGAACCATCTCCCGGACAGACCGGAACCACGGGAAACACTCGCCGGAACCACCTGCTTGACTCACCGGTCCCACCTGCCGGACACGCCAAAATCACCTGCCCGCTACACCAGAACCACTTGGTGGACAAGCTTGAATCACGTGAAGCGCATGCCGACACAACCTCTCAGACGTGCCAGAACCTCGTGCCGGACACCCCAGAACCATCTGCCGGACAGACCGGAACCACCTGCCGGACACCCCAGAACCAGCGGCACAAGTCACCGGAACCACCGCGGGACATGCAAAATCACCTGCCAGCTACGCCAGAACCATTTGGCGAACAGTCCCGAATCACCTGCCAGGCATGAAGGAACCACCTCTCAGACATGCAAGAACCACATGCCAATGACACCGGAAGCACCTGCCAAGCACGCTGGAAACACCTGCTCGACACGCCACAGCCACCTGCTGGACACGCCAACATCACCTGCCGGCTACGCCACAACCATTTGGTGAACCCTTGGAATCACCTGCTGGGCTTGCTGGAACAACCTGCCGGTGACGCCAACATCACCTGGCAGCTACGACAGAACCACTTGGCGGACATTCCGGAAACACCAGCCAGGCCAGCCGGAACCATCTCTCCGACGTGTCAGAACCATGTGCCTGAGATGCCCGAACCACACCCCGAGCAGACCAAAACCACATGCCAGACCGCCTGAACCACCTGCCAAGCACGCCGGAACCACCTACCTGACACGCCAAAATCACCTGCCGGCTATGCCAGAACCACTTGGCGAACACTCCGGAATCACCTGCCGGGCATGCCAGAACCACCTCTCAGACATTCCAGAACCACATGCCAATGACACTGGAAGGACCTGCCGAGCACGCCGGAACCACCTGCTCGACTCGCCAGAAGCCCCTGCCGGACACGCCAAAATCACCTGCCGGGTACGACAGAGCCACTTGGCGGACACTCCGGAATCACCTGCCAGGCATGCCGGAACCACCTCTCACACACGCCGCAACCACCTGCCGAACACGCCACAGCCACCTGCTCGACTCGCCGGAACCACCTGCTGGACAGACCGGAATCACCTTTCGGCCATACAGGAACCACCTGCCAGATGTGCCTGAACCACGTGCCGGACACGCCGGAACCACCTCCCGGACAGACCGGAACCACCTGGGGCACAGTCCGGAATCACATGCTGGGCATGCAGGAACCACCTATCAGACACGCCGGAACCACCTGCCGAATATGCCACAGCCACCTGCTCGACTCACCGGAACCACCTGCTGTACAGACCGGAATCACATTCGGGCATGCTGGAACCACGTGCCAGATGTGCCATAAACACGTGCCGGAGACGCCGGAAGCACCTGCCAAGCACGTCGGAACCACCTGCTCAACTCGCCTGAACCACCTGCCGGACACGCCAAAATCGCCTGCCGGGTACGCCAGAACCACTTGTTGGACACTCCGGAATCATCTGCCGGACATGCCAGAACCAGCTCTCAGACACACCAGAACAACCTGCCGGAGATGCCAGAAACACCTGCTGAGCATGCCTGAGCCACCTGCTCGACTCGCAAGAAACACCTGTGGGACACGCAAAAATCACTTGCCAGGTACGCCATAACGACTTGGAGGACTCTCCGGGATCACCTTCCGGGCATGCCGGAACCACCTCTCACACCTGCAAGAACCATTTGCCGGAAACGCCGGAACCACCTGCCGAGTATGCTGGAACCACCTGATCCACTCCCCAGAACCACCTGCTGGACACGCCAAAATCACCTGTCGGCTATCCCAGAACAACTTGGCAGACACACAGGTATCACCTGCCGGACATGCCGGAACCACCTCTCAGAGGTGCCAGAACCACATGCGGGAGAGACCGGAAGCAACTGCCGAGCTTGCTGGAAACACCTGCTGGACATGCCGGAACCACCTGCCGGACAGGCCAAAATCATATGCCGGCTATGCCAAAACCACTTGGTGGACACTCCAGAATACCCTGGCAGGCATGCCGGAACCACGTCATGGACAGACTGCAAACACATGCCGGACCTGCCTGAACCACCTGCCGAGCACGCCGGAACCACCTGCTCGACTCGCCGGAACCACCTACCTGACACAACAAAATCACCTGCCGGGTATGCCAGAACGACTTGGTGCACCCTCCGGAATCACCTGTCGGGCAGGCGGAACCACCTGTCAGACTTGCCAGAATCATGTTCTGGACACGGCGGTACCACCTGCAGAGTATGCCGGAACCACCTGATCCATTACCCAGAACCACCTGCTGGACACACCAAAATCACCTGCCGGCTACGCCAGAACCACTCGGCAGACACTCAGGAACCACCTCCAGGACAGCCCGGAAGCACCTGACGGACACGCCGGGACCACCTGCTTGACTCGCCAGAACCACCTGCCGGACATGCCAAAATATCCTGCCGGGTAAGCCAGGACCACTTGGTGGACACTCCGGACTCACACGTCGGGCATGCCAGAACCACCTCTCACACCTGCCAGAACCATTTGCCGGAAACGCCGGAACCACCAGCCGGCTACACCACAACCACTTGTCGGACACTCCGGAATCACCTGCCGGGCATGCTGGAACCACCTCTCAGAGGTGCCACAACCACATGCCGGAGACGGCGGAAGCACCTGCCCACAATGCCGGAAGTTCCTTATCCACTCCCCAGAACCACATGCCGGACACGCCAAAATCACCTGCCGGCTACGCCAGAACCACTTGGCGGACACTCCAGAATCACCTGCCGGGCATGCCAGCACAACCTCTCAGAAGTGCCAGAAGCACGTGCCGGACAGGCCGGAACCATCTCCCGGACAGACCGGAAACACAGGAAACACTCGCCGGAACCACCTGCTTGACTCACCGGTCCCACCTGCCGGACACGCCAAAATCACGTGCCCGCTACACCAGAACCACTTGGCGGACAAGCCGGAATCACGTGAAGTGCATGCCGACACAACCTCTCAGACGTGCCAGAACCCTGTGCCGGACAGCGCAGAACCACCTGCTGGACAGACCGGAACCACCTGCCGGACACGCCGGAACCACCTGCTCGACTCGCTGGAACCATTGCCGGACATGGAAAATCACCTGCCGGCTACGCCAGAACCACTCGGCAGACACTCCGGAACCACTTGCCGGGCATGCCGGAACCGCCTCTCAGAGGTGCCAGAACCACATGCCGGACACTCCGGAATCACCTGCCGGGCATGCCGGAACCATCTCTCAGACGTGCCAGAACCATGTTCCGGACACGCCGGTACCACCTGCCGAGCTCGCCGGAACCACCTGCTGGGCACGCCATAATCACCTGCCGGCTATGCCACAACCACTCGGCAGACACTTTGGAATCACCTGCCGGGCTTGCTGGAACCACCTGCCGGTCACGCCAAAATCACCTGCCAGCTATGCCAGAACCACTTGGCAGACACTCCGGAAACACCTGTCGGGCCGGCCAGAACCACATCTCTGACGTGCCAGAATCATGTGCCTGAGATGCCGGAACCACACCCCGAACAGAACGAAAACACCTGCCAGACCCGCCTGAACCCCCTGGCGAGCACGCCTGATCCACCTGCTCAACTAGCCGGAACCACCTTCCTGACACGCCAAAATCCCCTGTGGGGTATACCAGAACCACTTGGTGGACACTCCGGAATCATCTGCCGGACATGCCAGAACCAGCTCTCAGACACACCAGAACCACGTGCCAGAGACGCCAGAAGCACCAGCTGAGCATGCCTGAGCCACCTGCTCGACTCGCAAGAATCACCTGTCAGACATGCCAAAATCACCTGCCGGGTACGCCAGAAACACTTGGCGGACACTCCGGAATCACCTGTCGGGCATGCCGGAACCACCTCTCAGACTTGCCAGAGCCATGTTCTGGACACGCCGGTACCACCTGCCGAGTATGCCGGAACCAGCTGATCCACTCCCCAGAACCACCTACTGGACATGCCAAAATCAACTGCCGGCTACGCCAGAACCACTTGGCGAACACTCCGGAATCACCTGCCGGGCATGGCGGAACCACCTCTCAGACATGCCGGAATCACATGCCAATGACACCGGAAGCACCTGCCGAGCACGCCAGAACCACCTGATCGACTCGCCAAAACCACCTGCTGGACATGCCAAAATCACCTTCCGGCTACGCCACAACCACTGGGTGAACACTTCGGAATCACCTGCTGGGCTGGCTGGAACCACCTGCCGGTCACGCCAACATCACCTGCCAGCTATGCCAGAACCACTTGGCGGACACCATGGAAACACCAGTCGGGTCGGCCGGAACCACCTCTCAGATGTGGGAGAACCATGTGCCTGAGATGCCGGAACCACACCCCGAAAAGACCGAAACCACCTGCCAGACCCGCCGGAACCACCTACTCGACTCGCGGGAACCACCTACCTGACACGCCAAAGTCACCTGCCGGGTATGCCAGAACCACTTGGTGGACACTCCGGAATCATCTGCTGGACATGCCAGAACCAGCTCTCAGACACACCAGAACCACGTGCCGGACACGCCGGAAGCACCTGCTGAGCATGCCTGAGCCACATGCTCGATTTGCAACAAACACCTGCCAGACACGCCAAAATCACCTGCCGGGTACGCCAGAACCACGTGGCGGACACTCCGGAATCACCTGTCGGGCATGCTGGAATCACCTCTCAGACATGCCGGTACCTCGTGCCGGACACGCCAGAACCACCTGACGGACAGACCGGAACCACCTGCCGGACACGCCGGAACCACCTGCTCGACTCGCCGGAACCACCGCCGGACATGCAAAATCACCTGCCGGCTACGCCAGAACCACTTGGCGAACACTCCGGAATCACCTGCCGGGCATGGGGGAACCACCTCTCAGAATGGCCGGAACCATGTTCCGGACACGCCGGTACCACCTGCCGAGGATTCCGGAACCACCTGATCCACTCCCCAGAACCACCCGCTGGACACGCCAGAATCACCTGCCGGCTACGCCAGAACCACTCGGCAGACACTCCGGAACCACCTGCCGGGCATTCCAGAACCACCTCACAGAGGTGCCAGAAGCACATGCCGGACACTCCGGAATCACCTGCCTGGCATGCCGGAACCATCTCTCAGACGTGCCAGAACCATGTTCCGGACACGCCGGTACCACCTGCCAAGCTCGCCAGAACCACCTGCTGGAACGCCAAAATCACCTGCTGGCTACGCAAAAACCACTCGGCAGACACTCCGGAATCACCTGCCGGGCTTGCTGGAAGCACCTGCTGGTCACGCCAACATCACCTGCCAGCTACGCCAGAACCACTTGGCGGACACTCCGGAAACACCTGTCGGGCCGGCCGCAACCACCTCTCAGACGTGCCAGAACCATGTTCCGGACACGCAGCAACCACCTGCCGAGTATGCTGGAACCACTGGCTGCACTCCCCAGAACCACCTGCTGGACACGCCGAAATCACCTGCTGGCTACGCCAGAACCACTCGGCAGACACTCAGGAACCACCTCCAGGACAGACCGGAACCACCTGCCGGACACGCCGGGACCACCTTCTTGATTCGCCAGAACCACCTGTCGGACATGCCAGAATCACCAGCCGGCTACGCCACAACCACTTGTCGGACGCTCCGGAATCACCTGCCGGGCATGCTGGAACCACCTCTCAGAGGTGCCTCAGCCACATGCCGGAGACAGCGGAAGCACCTGCCCACAATGCCGGAAGTTCCTGATCCACTCCCCATAACCACCTGCCGGACACGCCAAAATCACCTGCCGGCAACGCCAGAAACACTTGCCGAACACTCCAGAATCACCTGCCGGGCATGCCAGCACAACCTCTCAGAAGTGCCAGAAGCACGTGCCGGACAGGCCGGAACCATCTCCCGGACAGACCACAAACACAGGAAACAATTTCCGGAACCAACTGCTTGACTCACCGGTCCCACCTGCCGGACACACCAAAATCACCTGCATGCTACACCAGAACCACTTGGCGGACAAGCCGGAATCACGTGAAGTGCATGCCGACACAACCTCTCAGACGTGCCAGAACCTCGTGCCAGACACCCCAGAACCACCTGCTGGACAGACCGGAACCACCTGCCGGACACGCCGGAACCACCGGCTCGACTCGCCGGAACAATTGCCGGACATGCAAAATCACCTGCCGGCTACGCCAGAACCACTTGGCGAACACTCCGGAATCACCTGCCGGGCATGGCGGAACCACATCTCAGACATGACGGAACCGCATGCCAATGACACCGGAAGCACCTGCCGAGCACGCCAGAACCACCTGATCGACTCGCGAAAACCACCTGCTTGACACGTCAACATCACCTGCCAGCTACGCCAGAACCACTTGGCAGACACTCCGGAACCACCTCCAGGACAGACCGGAAACACCTGCCGGACACGCCGGGACCACCTGCTTGACTTCGCAGAACCACCTGCCGGACATGCCAGAATCACCAGCCGGCTACGCCACAACCACTTGTCGGACACTCCGGAATCACCTGCTGGGCATGCTGGAAACACCTCTCAGAGGTGCCACAACCACATGCCGGAGACGGCGGAAGCACCTGCCGAGAATGCCGGAAGTTCCTGATCCACTCCCCAGAACCACCTGCCGGACACGCCAAAAGTACCTGCCGGCTACGCCACAACCAGTTGGTGAACACTTCTGAATCACCTGCCGGGCTTGCTGGAATCACCTGCCGGTCACGCCAACATCACCTGCCAGCTACACCAGAACCACTTGGTGGACACTCCAGAACCATCTGCTGGACATGCCAGAACCAGCTCTCAGACACACCAGAACCACGTGACGGACATGCTGAAAGCACCAGCTGAGCATGCCTGAGCCACCTGCTCAACTCGCAAGAAACACCTGCCGGACACGCCAGAAATCACCTGCCGGGCATGCCAGAACCACCTCTCAGACTTGCCAGAACCATGTTCCGGACATGCCGATACCACCTGCCGAGTATGCCGGAACCACCTGATACACTCCCCAGAACCACATGCTGGACACGCCAGAATCACATGCCGGCTACGCCAGAACCACTTGGAAGACACTCCGGAATCACATGCCAGGCATTCCGGAACCACCTCTCAGAGGTGACAGAACCACATGCCGGACACTCCGGAATCAGCTGCCGGGCATGCCGGAACCACCTCTCAGAGGTGCCAGAACAACATGCTGGAGACTCCGGAATCACCTGCCGGGCATGCCGGAACCATCTCTCAGACGTGCCACAACCACGTGCCGGAGAGACCGGAAGCACCTGCCGAGCTCGCCGGAACCACCTGCTGGACATGCCGGAACCACCTGCCTCACAGGCCAAAATCATATGCCGGCTACGCCAAAACCACTTGGTGGACACTCCAGAATCACCTTGCGGGCATGCCGGAACCACGTCATGGACAGACGGCAAACACCTGCCGGACCTGCCGGAACCACCTGCCGAGCACGCCGGAACCACCTGCTCGACTCACCAGAGCCACCTGCCGGACACACCAGACACACCTGCAGGGTACGCCAGAACCACTTGGAGTACTCTCCGGGATCACCTGCCGGGCATGCCGGAACCACCTCTCAGACGTACCAGTACCACTTGCCGGACAAGCTGGAAACATGTACTGCACAGACTGGAACCACCTGCTGAGCACGCCTGAACCACCTGCCGGACATGCCAAAATCACCTGCCGGCTACACCAGAACCACTTTGAGTACAAGCCGGAATAATGTTTTGGGCATGATGGCACAACCTATCAGACGTGCCAGAACCTCGTGCTGGACACCCCAGAACCACATGCCAGACAGACTGGAACCACCTGCCGGACACACCAGAACCACCTGCGGGGTATGCCAGAACCACTTGGAGGACTCTCCGGGATCACATGCCGGGCATGCCAGGACCACCTCTCAGACGTTCCAGTACCATGTGCCGGACACGCCAGAACCACCTGCCGAGTATGCCGGAACCACGTGCTCCACTCCCCAGAACGACCTGCTGGACACGCCAAAATCACATGCCAGCTACGCCAGAACCACTCGGCAGACACTCCGGAACCCCCTCCAGGACAGACAGGAACCACCTGATGGACACGCTGGAACCACCGGCTCGACTCGCCGGAACCACCGCCCGACATGCAAAATCACCTGCCGGCTACCCCAGAACCACTTGGCGAGCACTCTGGAATCACCTGCCGGGCATGCCGGAACCACCTCTCAGACATGCCAGAACCACATTCCAATGACAACGGAAGCACATGCCGAGCACGCCGGAACCACCTGCTCGACTCTCCAGAACCACCTGCTGGACACGCCAAAATCACCTGCAGGCTACGCCACAACCATTTGGTGAACACTTCGGAATCACCTGCCGGGCTGGCTGGAACCACCTGCCGGTCACGCCATCATCACCTGCCAGCTATGCCAGAACCACTTGGCGGACACCATGGAAACACCTGTCGGGCTGGCCGGAACCACCTCTCAGACGTGCCAGAACCATGTGCCTGAGATGCCCGAACCACACCCCGAACAGACCAAAACCACCTGCCGAGCACGCCGGAACCACCTACTCGACTCGCCGGAACCACCTACCTGACACGCCAAAATCACCTGCCGGGTATCCCAGAACCGCTTGGTGGACAATCCAGAATCATCTGCCAGACATGACAGAACCAGCTCTCAGACACACCAGAATCACATGCCGGACACGCCGGAAGCACCTGCTGAGCATGCCTGAGCCACATGCTCGACTTGCAAGAAACACCTGCCAGACACGCCAAAATCACCTGCCGGGTACGCCACAACCACGTGGCGGACACTCCGGAATCACCTGCCGGGCATGCCGGAACCATCTCTCAGACGTACCAGAACCATGTTCCGGACACGCCGGTACCAGCTACCGAGCTCGCCGGAACCACCTGGTGGACACGCCAAAATCACCTGCCGGCTACGCCAGAACCACTCGGCAGACACTCCGGAATCACCTGCCTGACATGCCGGAACCACCTCTCAGACATGCCGGAACCACATGCCAATGACACTGGAAGCACCTGCCGAGCACGCCAGAACCACCAGCTCCAATCGCCAGAACCACCTGCTGGACATGCCAAAATCACCTGCTGGCTACGCCACATCCACTTGGTGAACACTTCGGCATCACATGCCGGGCTTGCTGGAACCACCTGCTGGTCACGCCAACATCACCTGCCAGCTACGCCAGAACCACTTGGCGGACACTCCGGAAACACCTGTCGGGCCGGCCGCAACCAACTCTCAGACGTGCCAGAACCATGTGCCTGAGATGCCGGAACCACACCCCGAACAGACCGAAACCACCTGCCAGACCCGCCTGAATCCCCTGGCGAGCACGCCTGATCCACCTGCTCAACGAGCCGGAACCACCTTCCTGACATGCCAAAATCACCTACCAGGTATACCAGAAAGACTTGGCGACTACTCCTGAATCACCTGCTGGGCATCCCGGAAACACCTCTCAGACATGCCACAAACACCTGCCAATGACACCGGAAGCACATGCCAAGCACGCTGGAACCACCTGCTCCACTCGCCAGAACCACCTGCCGGACATGCCAAAATCACCTACAGGCTACGCCACAACCAGTTGGTGAACACTTCGGAATCACCTGCCGTTCTGGCTGGAACCACCTGCCGGTCATGCCAACATCACCTGCCAGCTACGCCAGAACTACTTGGCGGACACTCCGGAAACATCTGTCGGGCCAGCCGGAACCACCTGTCAGACGTGCCAGAACCATGTGCCTGAGATGCCGGAACCACACCCCGAACAGACCAAAACCACCTGCCAGACCCGCCTGAAACACCTGCCGAGCACGCCGGATCCACCTGCTGAGCATGCCGGAACAACCTGCTCGACTCGCTGGAGCCACCTGCCGGACATGCCAAAATCAGCTGCCGGCTATGCCAGAACCACTTGCCGGACACTCCAAAATCACCTGCCTGGCGTGCCGGAACCACCTCTCATACGTACCAGAACCACGTGCAGGAGACGCCGGAAGCACCTGCCGAGCATGCCAGAACCACCTGATCCACTCCCCAGAACCACCTGCTGGACCCGCCTGAACCAACTGCCGGCTACGCGGGAACCACTTGGCGGACACTCCGGAATCACCTGCTGTGCATGCCGGAACCACCCCTCAGACGTGCCTGAAAAACGTGCCGGACACGCCGGAACCAACTCCTGGACTAACCGGAACCACCTTTCGGACATGCCTGAACCACCTTACGAGCACGCTGGAAACACCTGCTCGACTCGCTGGAACCAGCTGCTGGATACACCAAAATGACCTGCCGGCTACGCCAAAACCACTTGCTGACACTCCAGAATAACCTGCCATTCATCCCGGAACCGCCCCTCAGATGTGCCAGAACCAGGTGCTTGACGCCCCAGACCACTTCCGTGAAAGACTGGAACCACCTGCTGAGCATTCTGGAAATACCTGCTCGACTCCCAGGAACCTCCTCTGGGCAAACTGTCATAGAAATGCAGGTAAAACCGCCTTTCTTGCCAGCCCTTAACTCGCCACTTTAGAACATCTGCTTCTGCCACAATTGCACCTTGGCAACCCGGCTCAGACGAAATGCCTACATCTTCCCCTGAAGCAACTGGGCTGAGTCCCAAATGATTGAGCGTCCACGTGCTTAGGAGGCGATAGACTGCACGCCTTTTCCCAACCACCATTGTGCACTGCTGGAGAGAGTGTTGGAAAGCAGCTATGTCAGAAAGACCCCTTTGCTCGCAGCCGTGACCTCCGTTGCTCTAGACGTGGAATGCACAATGCACTGGTTCCCTCCCTCAAGGGGCGACAAGCCACAGACCACCTTGCTTCCATCTCTTTAGGAAACTGAGAAGGAACTCGCTTTCAACAGTGATCTTACAGAGTCCAGGGAACATCTCATACAAAGGCAGCTGAAACGCCGTTTCTTTTCAGCCCTTAACTTGCCGATTTGGAACTTCTGTTTCTGCCACATTTCCACCTTGCCATCCGGGCTCCGACGAAATGCCTAAATCTTCCCCTTCAGCGACGGGGACGAGGCCCAGATGACTGTGCTTCCGCATGCTTAGCAGGAGCAGACAATAGGCTTTTTACAAACAGCCATTGTGCACTGGGTCAGAGAGTGTCAGAATTGACCTATGTCAGAAAGGTCCCTTTGCACTCAGCCGTGCCCTCCATTGCTGTAGAGGTGGAAGGCAAAAAGCACTGCCTCCATCCTTCAATGGGAGACAAGACATCAACTGTCTTGCCTGCAGCTCTTTAGGAAGCTGACAAACAACTCGCTTTCCACAGTCCTGTTACAGCAGACCGGGGAACTTCTCATACAAAGGCAGCTCAAATGGCATTTATACCCAGCCCTTAACTCGCAGCTTTAGGACTTCTTTTTCTGCCGCAATTCCACCTTGCCAACCCGGCTCAGACGAAATGCCTACATCTTCCCCTGAAGCAACTGGGCTGAGTCCCAAATGATTGAGCGTCCATGTGCTTAGGAGGAGAAGACTCCACGCCTTTTTCCAACAACCATTGTGCAATGCTGGAGAGAGTGTCGGAAAGCAGCTATGTCAGAAAGACCCCTTTGCTCTCAGCTGTGCCCTTCATTGCTCTAGACGTGGAATGCACAATGCACTGGCTCCCCCCCTCCAGGGGCGACAAGACACAGACCATCTTCCTTCCATCTCTTTAGGAAGCTGAGCAAGAACTCGCTTTCAACAGTGCTCTTTGTGTGTCCTGGCAACATCTCATACAAAGGCAGCTGATATGCCATTTCTTTTCAGCGCTTAACTCGCAGATTTGGAACTTCTGCTCCTGCCACATTTCCACCTTGCCAACGCGGCTCAGACGAAATGTCTACATCTTCCCCTTCAGCAACGGGGACGAGGCCCAGATGACTGTGCTTCCGCATGCTTAGCAGGGGCAGACAATAGGCTTTTTACACACCGCCATTGTGCACTGGGTCAGAGAGTGTCAGAATGCACCTATGTCAGAAAGGGCCCTTTGCTCTCAGCCGTGCCCTCCATTGCTCTAGAGGTGGAAGGCACAAAACACTTCTTCCATCCTTCAATTGGAGGCAAGCCATCAACTGTCCTGCTTCCAGCTCTTTAGGAAGCTGGGAAAGCACTCGCATTCCACAGTGGGCTTACAGCGTTCTGGGAACTTCTCATACAAAGGCAGCTGAAGACAGTGTCTTTTCAGCCCTTAACTCACCAATCTGCAACATCTGGTTCTGCCGCATTTCCAGCTTGCCAACCCGGCTCAGACGAAATGCCTACATCTTCCCCTGAAGCAACTGTGCTGATTCCCAAATGATTGAGCATCCACATGCTTAGGAGGCGATAAACTGCATGCCTTTTCCCAACCACCATTTTACACTGCTTAGAGAGCGTCGGAATGCAGCTATGTCAGAAAGGCCCCTTTGCTCTCA
The DNA here is from genome assembly GCF_041296265.1 of Equus caballus. Classification (NCBI taxonomy): domain Eukaryota; kingdom Metazoa; phylum Chordata; class Mammalia; order Perissodactyla; family Equidae; genus Equus; species Equus caballus. The sequence goes on from NC_091703.1 coordinate 1,235,879, forward strand.
GCCATGCCCTCCATTGCTCTCGAGGTGGAAGGCACAATGCACTGGTTCTGGATCCACCCCTCAATGGGAGAGAAATCACATCTTGTCCTGCTTCCAGCTCTTTAGGAAGTGGAGAAAAAACTCCCTTTCCACAGTGCTCTTACAGCATCCTGGGAACATCTCATACAAAGGAGGCTGAACGCCGTTTCTTTTCAGCACTTCACTCGCCAGTCTGGGACATCTGCATCCTGCACATTTCCACCTTGCCAACCCGGCTCAGACGAAATGCCTACATCTTCCCCTTGAGCAATGGGGATGAGGCCCATATGATTGTGGTTCCACATGCTGAGGAGGAGAGAGACAATAGGCTTTTAACTAACCACGAAGTGCAATGGTTGGGAGAGTGTCAGAAAGCACCAATGGCAGAAAGACCCCTTTACTCTCAGCCGCGCCCTCCATTGCTGTAGAGGTGGAAGGCACAAAGCACTGCCTCCATCCTTCAATGGGAGACAAGCCATAAACTGTCTTGCCTCCAGCTCTTTAGGAAGCTGAGAAAGAACCCGCTTTCAACAGTGCTGTTACAGCATACGAGGAAACTCTCATACAATGTCAGCTCAAACCCCATTTCTTCCCAGCGCTTAACTCGCCGCTTTAGGACTTCTGCTTCTGCCGCAATTCTACCTTGCAAACCTTGCTCAGACGAAATGCCTTCATCTTCCCCTGAAGCAACTGGGCTGAGTCCCAAATTATTTCGCATCCACCTGCTCAGGAGGCGATAGACTATAAGCCTTTTTCCAACCACCATTGTGCACTGGTGGAGAGAGTGTCAGAATGCAGCTATGTCAGAAAGACCCTCTTGCTCTCAGCCATGCCCTCCATTGCTCTAGATTGGATTGCACAATGCATTGGCTCCACCCCTCAAGGGGCCACAAGCCACAGACCATCTTCCTTCCATCTCTTTAGGAAGCTGAGAACAAACTCACCTGACGTATAAAAAGGAATCATGCCCCTTATGTGCCAGAAAACCCCGGGAGACATGCCAAAAGCACCCTCCGCACACTCTCAAAGGGCCACACATTCATGCCAGTATGACCCAACAGGCATACCAGAAGCACCCACGTTGCATGCCAGAACCACCTGTAACCACCTGCTGGACACAGTGGAACAGCGATTCTGACACTGCAGAACCATCTCTTCAACATGCCAGCCCCACACTATGACTTGACGGAACCAGATCCCAAACATAGCACAACGACATGCCAGACACATTGTAAACACCTGTTGCATATGACACAAATAGGTGCCAGAAACACTGATACCAGCTCAGGAGTATGAAAGAACGGGGGCCAGAAATGCCACAAGCATCTGTCTTAAAAGCCAGAGCCACGAGCCCAAAAAGCAGGAAAGACCTGCCGGACATACCAAAATAACCTGCCGGTGATGCCAGAACCACTTGGCAGACACCGAGGAATCACCTGCCAGGCACGCCCGAAGCACCTCACAGACGTGCCAGAACCATGTGCCGGCCATGCCGGAACCAGCTACCGGACAGACCAGAAGCACCTGTCGGACACGCCGGAACCACTTGCCGAGCACGCAGGAACCACCTGCTCGACACGCAGGACCCACCTGCTGGACACGCCAAAATCACCTGCCGGCTCCACCAGAACCACTTGGTGGGCACTCTGGAATCTCCTGCGGGCATGCAGGAACCACCTCTCAAACTTGCCACAACCACATTCCTGACACACCGGGACCACCCTCCATAAACACCAAAAGAACATGCCAAGGACGCCAAAATAACCTGCACGACTCGCTGGAACCATGTGCCGGACACGCCATAATCACCTGCTGGCTATGCCAGAACAACATGGCAGACACTCCGAAATCACCTGCCAGCCATGCCGGAACCGCATCTCAAACGTACCAGAACCACATGACGGACACGAAGGAACCACCGGCTAGACATGCCGGAACCACAGCTGGACATGCAAAACCACCTGCCGGCTACGCCAGAACAACTTGGCGAACACTCCGGAATCACATGCCGGGCATGCCGGAAGCACCTGCTCGACTCGCCAGAACCACCTACCTGACACGCCAAAATCACCTGCTGGCTATGCCAGAACCACTTGGCGAACATGCCAAAATCACCTGCCGGGCATGCCGGAACCACCTCTCCGACATGCCAGAACCACATGCCAATGACACTCGAAGGACCTGCTGAACATGCCGGAACCACCTGCTCGACTCGCCAGAACCACCTGCCAAACATGCCAAAATCACCTGCAGGCTACGCCACAACCAGTTGGTGAACACTTCGGAATCACCTGCCAGTCTGGCTGGAACCACCTGCCGGTCACGCCCACATCACCTGTCAGCTACGCCAGAACCACTTGGCGAACTCTCCGGAAACACCTGTCGGTCCGGCCGGAACCACCTCTCTGACTTGCCAGAACCATGTTGCGGACACGCCAGTACCACATGCCCAGTATGCTGTTACCACCTGATCCACTCGCCAGAAAGACCTGCTGGAGACGCCAAAATCACCTGTCGACTATGCCAGAACCACTTGGCAGACACTCCGCAACCACCTCCAGGACAGGCCGGAACCACCTGCTGGACAGACCAAAATCACTGAAAACATTCGCAGTAACCACCTGCTTGACTCACCGGTCCCACCTGCAGGACACGCCAAAATCACCTGCCCGCTACACCAGAACCACTTGGCGGACAAGCTGCAATCACGTGAAGGGCACTCCGACACAACCTCTCAGACGTGCCAGAACCATGTGCCGGACACGCCGGAACCACCTGCCGAGTATGCCGGAACCACCTGAACCACTGCACAGAACCACCTGCCGTTCACACCAACATCACCTGCCAGCTATGCCAGAACCACTTTGCGGACACTCCGGAAACACCTGTCGGGCCGGCCGGAACCACCTCTCATACGAGCCAGGACCATGTGCGTGAGATGCGGGAACCACACCCCGAACACACCGAAACCACCTGCCAGACCCGCCTGAACCACCTGCCAAGCACGCCGGAACGACCTCATCGACTCGCCGGAACCACCTACCTGACACACCAAAATCACCTGCCGGGTATGCCAGAACCACTTGGTGGACACTCCGGAAACGTCTGCCGGACATGCCAGAACCAGCTCTCAGACACACCAGAATCACGTGCCGGACACGCTGGAAGCACCTGCTGCGCATGCCGAGCCACCTGCTCGACTCACAAGAAACCCCTGCCGGACACGCCAAAATCATCTGCCAGGTACGCCAGAACCACTCGGCGGACACTCCGGAATCACCTTTCGGGCATGCCGGAACCACCTCTCAGAGGTGCCAGAACCACATCCCGGACACTCTGGAATCACCTGTCGGGCATGCCAGCAAAACCTCTCAGAAGTGCCAGAAGCACGTGCCAGACAGGCCAGAACCATCTCCCGGACAGACCGGAACCACGGGAAACACTCGCCGGAACCACCTGCTTGACTCACCGGTCCCACCTGCCGGACACGCCAAAATCACCTGCCCGCTACACCAGAACCACTTGGTGGACAAGCTTGAATCACGTGAAGCGCATGCCGACACAACCTCTCAGACGTGCCAGAACCTCGTGCCGGACACCCCAGAACCATCTGCCGGACAGACCGGAACCACCTGCCGGACACCCCAGAACCAGCGGCACAAGTCACCGGAACCACCGCGGGACATGCAAAATCACCTGCCAGCTACGCCAGAACCATTTGGCGAACAGTCCCGAATCACCTGCCAGGCATGAAGGAACCACCTCTCAGACATGCAAGAACCACATGCCAATGACACCGGAAGCACCTGCCAAGCACGCTGGAAACACCTGCTCGACACGCCACAGCCACCTGCTGGACACGCCAACATCACCTGCCGGCTACGCCACAACCATTTGGTGAACCCTTGGAATCACCTGCTGGGCTTGCTGGAACAACCTGCCGGTGACGCCAACATCACCTGGCAGCTACGACAGAACCACTTGGCGGACATTCCGGAAACACCAGCCAGGCCAGCCGGAACCATCTCTCCGACGTGTCAGAACCATGTGCCTGAGATGCCCGAACCACACCCCGAGCAGACCAAAACCACATGCCAGACCGCCTGAACCACCTGCCAAGCACGCCGGAACCACCTACCTGACACGCCAAAATCACCTGCCGGCTATGCCAGAACCACTTGGCGAACACTCCGGAATCACCTGCCGGGCATGCCAGAACCACCTCTCAGACATTCCAGAACCACATGCCAATGACACTGGAAGGACCTGCCGAGCACGCCGGAACCACCTGCTCGACTCGCCAGAAGCCCCTGCCGGACACGCCAAAATCACCTGCCGGGTACGACAGAGCCACTTGGCGGACACTCCGGAATCACCTGCCAGGCATGCCGGAACCACCTCTCACACACGCCGCAACCACCTGCCGAACACGCCACAGCCACCTGCTCGACTCGCCGGAACCACCTGCTGGACAGACCGGAATCACCTTTCGGCCATACAGGAACCACCTGCCAGATGTGCCTGAACCACGTGCCGGACACGCCGGAACCACCTCCCGGACAGACCGGAACCACCTGGGGCACAGTCCGGAATCACATGCTGGGCATGCAGGAACCACCTATCAGACACGCCGGAACCACCTGCCGAATATGCCACAGCCACCTGCTCGACTCACCGGAACCACCTGCTGTACAGACCGGAATCACATTCGGGCATGCTGGAACCACGTGCCAGATGTGCCATAAACACGTGCCGGAGACGCCGGAAGCACCTGCCAAGCACGTCGGAACCACCTGCTCAACTCGCCTGAACCACCTGCCGGACACGCCAAAATCGCCTGCCGGGTACGCCAGAACCACTTGTTGGACACTCCGGAATCATCTGCCGGACATGCCAGAACCAGCTCTCAGACACACCAGAACAACCTGCCGGAGATGCCAGAAACACCTGCTGAGCATGCCTGAGCCACCTGCTCGACTCGCAAGAAACACCTGTGGGACACGCAAAAATCACTTGCCAGGTACGCCATAACGACTTGGAGGACTCTCCGGGATCACCTTCCGGGCATGCCGGAACCACCTCTCACACCTGCAAGAACCATTTGCCGGAAACGCCGGAACCACCTGCCGAGTATGCTGGAACCACCTGATCCACTCCCCAGAACCACCTGCTGGACACGCCAAAATCACCTGTCGGCTATCCCAGAACAACTTGGCAGACACACAGGTATCACCTGCCGGACATGCCGGAACCACCTCTCAGAGGTGCCAGAACCACATGCGGGAGAGACCGGAAGCAACTGCCGAGCTTGCTGGAAACACCTGCTGGACATGCCGGAACCACCTGCCGGACAGGCCAAAATCATATGCCGGCTATGCCAAAACCACTTGGTGGACACTCCAGAATACCCTGGCAGGCATGCCGGAACCACGTCATGGACAGACTGCAAACACATGCCGGACCTGCCTGAACCACCTGCCGAGCACGCCGGAACCACCTGCTCGACTCGCCGGAACCACCTACCTGACACAACAAAATCACCTGCCGGGTATGCCAGAACGACTTGGTGCACCCTCCGGAATCACCTGTCGGGCAGGCGGAACCACCTGTCAGACTTGCCAGAATCATGTTCTGGACACGGCGGTACCACCTGCAGAGTATGCCGGAACCACCTGATCCATTACCCAGAACCACCTGCTGGACACACCAAAATCACCTGCCGGCTACGCCAGAACCACTCGGCAGACACTCAGGAACCACCTCCAGGACAGCCCGGAAGCACCTGACGGACACGCCGGGACCACCTGCTTGACTCGCCAGAACCACCTGCCGGACATGCCAAAATATCCTGCCGGGTAAGCCAGGACCACTTGGTGGACACTCCGGACTCACACGTCGGGCATGCCAGAACCACCTCTCACACCTGCCAGAACCATTTGCCGGAAACGCCGGAACCACCAGCCGGCTACGCCACAACCACTTGTCGGACACTCCGGAATCACCTGCCGGGCATGCTGGAACCACCTCTCAGAGGTGCCACAACCACATGCCGGAGACGGCGGAAGCACCTGCCCACAATGCCGGAAGTTCCTTATCCACTCCCCAGAACCACATGCCGGACACGCCAAAATCACCTGCCGGCTACGCCAGAACCACTTGGCGGACACTCCAGAATCACCTGCCGGGCATGCCAGCACAACCTCTCAGAAGTGCCAGAAGCACGTGCCGGACAGGCCGGAACCATCTCCCGGACAGACCGGAAACACAGGAAACACTCGCCGGAACCACCTGCTTGACTCACCGGTCCCACCTGCCGGACACGCCAAAATCACGTGCCCGCTACACCAGAACCACTTGGCGGACAAGCCGGAATCACGTGAAGTGCATGCCGACACAACCTCTCAGACGTGCCAGAACCCTGTGCCGGACAGCGCAGAACCACCTGCTGGACAGACCGGAACCACCTGCCGGACACGCCGGAACCACCTGCTCGACTCGCTGGAACCATTGCCGGACATGGAAAATCACCTGCCGGCTACGCCAGAACCACTCGGCAGACACTCCGGAACCACTTGCCGGGCATGCCGGAACCGCCTCTCAGAGGTGCCAGAACCACATGCCGGACACTCCGGAATCACCTGCCGGGCATGCCGGAACCATCTCTCAGACGTGCCAGAACCATGTTCCGGACACGCCGGTACCACCTGCCGAGCTCGCCGGAACCACCTGCTGGGCACGCCATAATCACCTGCCGGCTATGCCACAACCACTCGGCAGACACTTTGGAATCACCTGCCGGGCTTGCTGGAACCACCTGCCGGTCACGCCAAAATCACCTGCCAGCTATGCCAGAACCACTTGGCAGACACTCCGGAAACACCTGTCGGGCCGGCCAGAACCACATCTCTGACGTGCCAGAATCATGTGCCTGAGATGCCGGAACCACACCCCGAACAGAACGAAAACACCTGCCAGACCCGCCTGAACCCCCTGGCGAGCACGCCTGATCCACCTGCTCAACTAGCCGGAACCACCTTCCTGACACGCCAAAATCCCCTGTGGGGTATACCAGAACCACTTGGTGGACACTCCGGAATCATCTGCCGGACATGCCAGAACCAGCTCTCAGACACACCAGAACCACGTGCCAGAGACGCCAGAAGCACCAGCTGAGCATGCCTGAGCCACCTGCTCGACTCGCAAGAATCACCTGTCAGACATGCCAAAATCACCTGCCGGGTACGCCAGAAACACTTGGCGGACACTCCGGAATCACCTGTCGGGCATGCCGGAACCACCTCTCAGACTTGCCAGAGCCATGTTCTGGACACGCCGGTACCACCTGCCGAGTATGCAGGAACCAGCTGATCCACTCCCCAGAACCACCTAGTGGACACGCCAAAATCAACTGCCGGCTACGCCAGAACCACTTGGCGAACACTCCGGAATCACCTGCCGGGCATGGCGGAACCACCTCTCAGACATGCCGGAATCACATGCCAATGACACCGGAAGCACCTGCCGAGCACGCCAGAACCACCTGATCGACTCGCCAAAACCACCTGCTGGACATGCCAAAATCACCTTCCGGCTACGCCACAACCACTGGGTGAACACTTCGGAATCACCTGCTGGGCTGGCTGGAACCACCTGCCGGTCACGCCAACATCACCTGCCAGCTATGCCAGAACCACTTGGCGGACACCATGGAAACACCAGTCGGGTCGGCCGGAACCACCTCTCAGATGTGGGAGAACCATGTGCCTGAGATGCCGGAACCACACCCCGAAAAGACCGAAACCACCTGCCAGACCCGCCGGAACCACCTACTCGACTCGCGGGAACCACCTACCTGACACGCCAAAGTCACCTGCCGGGTATGCCAGAACCACTTGGTGGACACTCCGGAATCATCTGCTGGACATGCCAGAACCAGCTCTCAGACACACCAGAACCACGTGCCGGACACGCCGGAAGCACCTGCTGAGCATGCCTGAGCCACATGCTCGATTTGCAACAAACACCTGCCAGACACGCCAAAATCACCTGCCGGGTACGCCAGAACCACGTGGCGGACACTCCGGAATCACCTGTCGGGCATGCTGGAATCACCTCTCAGACATGCCGGTACCTCGTGCCGGACACGCCAGAACCACCTGACGGACAGACCGGAACCACCTGCCGGACACGCCGGAACCACCTGCTCGACTCGCCGGAACCACCGCCGGACATGCAAAATCACCTGCCGGCTACGCCAGAACCACTTGGCGAACACTCCGGAATCACCTGCCGGGCATGGGGGAACCACCTCTCAGAATGGCCGGAACCATGTTCCGGACACGCCGGTACCACCTGCCGAGGATTCCGGAACCACCTGATCCACTCCCCAGAACCACCCGCTGGACACGCCAGAATCACCTGCCGGCTACGCCAGAACCACTCGGCAGACACTCCGGAACCACCTGCCGGGCATTCCAGAACCACCTCACAGAGGTGCCAGAAGCACATGCCGGACACTCCGGAATCACCTGCCTGGCATGCCGGAACCATCTCTCAGACGTGCCAGAACCATGTTCCGGACACGCCGGTACCACCTGCCAAGCTCGCCAGAACCACCTGCTGGAACGCCAAAATCACCTGCTGGCTACGCAAAAACCACTCGGCAGACACTCCGGAATCACCTGCCGGGCTTGCTGGAAGCACCTGCTGGTCACGCCAACATCACCTGCCAGCTACGCCAGAACCACTTGGCGGACACTCCGGAAACACCTGTCGGGCCGGCCGCAACCACCTCTCAGACGTGCCAGAACCATGTTCCGGACACGCAGCAACCACCTGCCGAGTATGCTGGAACCACTGGCTGCACTCCCCAGAACCACCTGCTGGACACGCCGAAATCACCTGCTGGCTACGCCAGAACCACTCGGCAGACACTCAGGAACCACCTCCAGGACAGACCGGAACCACCTGCCGGACACGCCGGGACCACCTTCTTGATTCGCCAGAACCACCTGTCGGACATGCCAGAATCACCAGCCGGCTACGCCACAACCACTTGTCGGACGCTCCGGAATCACCTGCCGGGCATGCTGGAACCACCTCTCAGAGGTGCCTCAGCCACATGCCGGAGACAGCGGAAGCACCTGCCCACAATGCCGGAAGTTCCTGATCCACTCCCCATAACCACCTGCCGGACACGCCAAAATCACCTGCCGGCAACGCCAGAAACACTTGCCGAACACTCCAGAATCACCTGCCGGGCATGCCAGCACAACCTCTCAGAAGTGCCAGAAGCACGTGCCGGACAGGCCGGAACCATCTCCCGGACAGACCACAAACACAGGAAACAATTTCCGGAACCAACTGCTTGACTCACCGGTCCCACCTGCCGGACACACCAAAATCACCTGCATGCTACACCAGAACCACTTGGCGGACAAGCCGGAATCACGTGAAGTGCATGCCGACACAACCTCTCAGACGTGCCAGAACCTCGTGCCAGACACCCCAGAACCACCTGCTGGACAGACCGGAACCACCTGCCGGACACGCCGGAACCACCGGCTCGACTCGCCGGAACAATTGCCGGACATGCAAAATCACCTGCCGGCTACGCCAGAACCACTTGGCGAACACTCCGGAATCACCTGCCGGGCATGGCGGAACCACATCTCAGACATGACGGAACCGCATGCCAATGACACCGGAAGCACCTGCCGAGCACGCCAGAACCACCTGATCGACTCGCGAAAACCACCTGCTTGACACGTCAACATCACCTGCCAGCTACGCCAGAACCACTTGGCAGACACTCCGGAACCACCTCCAGGACAGACCGGAAACACCTGCCGGACACGCCGGGACCACCTGCTTGACTTCGCAGAACCACCTGCCGGACATGCCAGAATCACCAGCCGGCTACGCCACAACCACTTGTCGGACACTCCGGAATCACCTGCTGGGCATGCTGGAAACACCTCTCAGAGGTGCCACAACCACATGCCGGAGACGGCGGAAGCACCTGCCGAGAATGCCGGAAGTTCCTGATCCACTCCCCAGAACCACCTGCCGGACACGCCAAAAGTACCTGCCGGCTACGCCACAACCAGTTGGTGAACACTTCTGAATCACCTGCCGGGCTTGCTGGAATCACCTGCCGGTCACGCCAACATCACCTGCCAGCTACACCAGAACCACTTGGTGGACACTCCAGAACCATCTGCTGGACATGCCAGAACCAGCTCTCAGACACACCAGAACCACGTGACGGACATGCTGAAAGCACCAGCTGAGCATGCCTGAGCCACCTGCTCAACTCGCAAGAAACACCTGCCGGACACGCCAGAAATCACCTGCCGGGCATGCCAGAACCACCTCTCAGACTTGCCAGAACCATGTTCCGGACATGCCGATACCACCTGCCGAGTATGCCGGAACCACCTGATACACTCCCCAGAACCACATGCTGGACACGCCAGAATCACATGCCGGCTACGCCAGAACCACTTGGAAGACACTCCGGAATCACATGCCAGGCATTCCGGAACCACCTCTCAGAGGTGACAGAACCACATGCCGGACACTCCGGAATCAGCTGCCGGGCATGCCGGAACCACCTCTCAGAGGTGCCAGAACAACATGCTGGAGACTCCGGAATCACCTGCCGGGCATGCCGGAACCATCTCTCAGACGTGCCACAACCACGTGCCGGAGAGACCGGAAGCACCTGCCGAGCTCGCCGGAACCACCTGCTGGACATGCCGGAACCACCTGCCTCACAGGCCAAAATCATATGCCGGCTACGCCAAAACCACTTGGTGGACACTCCAGAATCACCTTGCGGGCATGCCGGAACCACGTCATGGACAGACGGCAAACACCTGCCGGACCTGCCGGAACCACCTGCCGAGCACGCCGGAACCACCTGCTCGACTCACCAGAGCCACCTGCCGGACACACCAGACACACCTGCAGGGTACGCCAGAACCACTTGGAGTACTCTCCGGGATCACCTGCCGGGCATGCCGGAACCACCTCTCAGACGTACCAGTACCACTTGCCGGACAAGCTGGAAACATGTACTGCACAGACTGGAACCACCTGCTGAGCACGCCTGAACCACCTGCCGGACATGCCAAAATCACCTGCCGGCTACACCAGAACCACTTTGAGTACAAGCCGGAATAATGTTTTGGGCATGATGGCACAACCTATCAGACGTGCCAGAACCTCGTGCTGGACACCCCAGAACCACATGCCAGACAGACTGGAACCACCTGCCGGACACACCAGAACCACCTGCGGGGTATGCCAGAACCACTTGGAGGACTCTCCGGGATCACATGCCGGGCATGCCAGGACCACCTCTCAGACGTTCCAGTACCATGTGCCGGACACGCCAGAACCACCTGCCGAGTATGCCGGAACCACGTGCTCCACTCCCCAGAACGACCTGCTGGACACGCCAAAATCACATGCCAGCTACGCCAGAACCACTCGGCAGACACTCCGGAACCCCCTCCAGGACAGACAGGAACCACCTGATGGACACGCTGGAACCACCGGCTCGACTCGCCGGAACCACCGCCCGACATGCAAAATCACCTGCCGGCTACCCCAGAACCACTTGGCGAGCACTCTGGAATCACCTGCCGGGCATGCCGGAACCACCTCTCAGACATGCCAGAACCACATTCCAATGACAACGGAAGCACATGCCGAGCACGCCGGAACCACCTGCTCGACTCTCCAGAACCACCTGCTGGACACGCCAAAATCACCTGCAGGCTACGCCACAACCATTTGGTGAACACTTCGGAATCACCTGCCGGGCTGGCTGGAACCACCTGCCGGTCACGCCATCATCACCTGCCAGCTATGCCAGAACCACTTGGCGGACACCATGGAAACACCTGTCGGGCTGGCCGGAACCACCTCTCAGACGTGCCAGAACCATGTGCCTGAGATGCCCGAACCACACCCCGAACAGACCAAAACCACCTGCCGAGCACGCCGGAACCACCTACTCGACTCGCCGGAACCACCTACCTGACACGCCAAAATCACCTGCCGGGTATCCCAGAACCGCTTGGTGGACAATCCAGAATCATCTGCCAGACATGACAGAACCAGCTCTCAGACACACCAGAATCACATGCCGGACACGCCGGAAGCACCTGCTGAGCATGCCTGAGCCACATGCTCGACTTGCAAGAAACACCTGCCAGACACGCCAAAATCACCTGCCGGGTACGCCACAACCACGTGGCGGACACTCCGGAATCACCTGCCGGGCATGCCGGAACCATCTCTCAGACGTACCAGAACCATGTTCCGGACACGCCGGTACCAGCTACCGAGCTCGCCGGAACCACCTGGTGGACACGCCAAAATCACCTGCCGGCTACGCCAGAACCACTCGGCAGACACTCCGGAATCACCTGCCTGACATGCCGGAACCACCTCTCAGACATGCCGGAACCACATGCCAATGACACTGGAAGCACCTGCCGAGCACGCCAGAACCACCAGCTCCAATCGCCAGAACCACCTGCTGGACATGCCAAAATCACCTGCTGGCTACGCCACATCCACTTGGTGAACACTTCGGCATCACATGCCGGGCTTGCTGGAACCACCTGCTGGTCACGCCAACATCACCTGCCAGCTACGCCAGAACCACTTGGCGGACACTCCGGAAACACCTGTCGGGCCGGCCGCAACCAACTCTCAGACGTGCCAGAACCATGTGCCTGAGATGCCGGAACCACACCCCGAACAGACCGAAACCACCTGCCAGACCCGCCTGAATCCCCTGGCGAGCACGCCTGATCCACCTGCTCAACGAGCCGGAACCACCTTCCTGACATGCCAAAATCACCTACCAGGTATACCAGAAAGACTTGGCGACTACTCCTGAATCACCTGCTGGGCATCCCGGAAACACCTCTCAGACATGCCACAAACACCTGCCAATGACACCGGAAGCACATGCCAAGCACGCTGGAACCACCTGCTCCACTCGCCAGAACCACCTGCCGGACATGCCAAAATCACCTACAGGCTACGCCACAACCAGTTGGTGAACACTTCGGAATCACCTGCCGTTCTGGCTGGAACCACCTGCCGGTCATGCCAACATCACCTGCCAGCTACGCCAGAACTACTTGGCGGACACTCCGGAAACATCTGTCGGGCCAGCCGGAACCACCTGTCAGACGTGCCAGAACCATGTGCCTGAGATGCCGGAACCACACCCCGAACAGACCAAAACCACCTGCCAGACCCGCCTGAAACACCTGCCGAGCACGCCGGATCCACCTGCTGAGCATGCCGGAACAACCTGCTCGACTCGCTGGAGCCACCTGCCGGACATGCCAAAATCAGCTGCCGGCTATGCCAGAACCACTTGCCGGACACTCCAAAATCACCTGCCTGGCGTGCCGGAACCACCTCTCATACGTACCAGAACCACGTGCAGGAGACGCCGGAAGCACCTGCCGAGCATGCCAGAACCACCTGATCCACTCCCCAGAACCACCTGCTGGACCCGCCTGAACCAACTGCCGGCTACGCGGGAACCACTTGGCGGACACTCCGGAATCACCTGCTGTGCATGCCGGAACCACCCCTCAGACGTGCCTGAAAAACGTGCCGGACACGCCGGAACCAACTCCTGGACTAACCGGAACCACCTTTCGGACATGCCTGAACCACCTTACGAGCACGCTGGAAACACCTGCTCGACTCGCTGGAACCAGCTGCTGGATACACCAAAATGACCTGCCGGCTACGCCAAAACCACTTGCTGACACTCCAGAATAACCTGCCATTCATCCCGGAACCGCCCCTCAGATGTGCCAGAACCAGGTGCTTGACGCCCCAGACCACTTCCGTGAAAGACTGGAACCACCTGCTGAGCATTCTGGAAATACCTGCTCGACTCCCAGGAACCTCCTCTGGGCAAACTGTCATAGAAATGCAGGTAAAACCGCCTTTCTTGCCAGCCCTTAACTCGCCACTTTAGAACATCTGCTTCTGCCACAATTGCACCTTGGCAACCCGGCTCAGACGAAATGCCTACATCTTCCCCTGAAGCAACTGGGCTGAGTCCCAAATGATTGAGCGTCCACGTGCTTAGGAGGCGATAGACTGCACGCCTTTTCCCAACCACCATTGTGCACTGCTGGAGAGAGTGTTGGAAAGCAGCTATGTCAGAAAGACCCCTTTGCTCGCAGCCGTGACCTCCGTTGCTCTAGACGTGGAATGCACAATGCACTGGTTCCCTCCCTCAAGGGGCGACAAGCCACAGACCACCTTGCTTCCATCTCTTTAGGAAACTGAGAAGGAACTCGCTTTCAACAGTGATCTTACAGAGTCCAGGGAACATCTCATACAAAGGCAGCTGAAACGCCGTTTCTTTTCAGCCCTTAACTTGCCGATTTGGAACTTCTGTTTCTGCCACATTTCCACCTTGCCATCCGGGCTCCGACGAAATGCCTAAATCTTCCCCTTCAGCGACGGGGACGAGGCCCAGATGACTGTGCTTCCGCATGCTTAGCAGGAGCAGACAATAGGCTTTTTACAAACAGCCATTGTGCACTGGGTCAGAGAGTGTCAGAATTGACCTATGTCAGAAAGGTCCCTTTGCACTCAGCCGTGCCCTCCATTGCTGTAGAGGTGGAAGGCAAAAAGCACTGCCTCCATCCTTCAATGGGAGACAAGACATCAACTGTCTTGCCTGCAGCTCTTTAGGAAGCTGACAAACAACTCGCTTTCCACAGTCCTGTTACAGCAGACCGGGGAACTTCTCATACAAAGGCAGCTCAAATGGCATTTATACCCAGCCCTTAACTCGCAGCTTTAGGACTTCTTTTTCTGCCGCAATTCCACCTTGCCAACCCGGCTCAGACGAAATGCCTACATCTTCCCCTGAAGCAACTGGGCTGAGTCCCAAATGATTGAGCGTCCATGTGCTTAGGAGGAGAAGACTCCACGCCTTTTTCCAACAACCATTGTGCAATGCTGGAGAGAGTGTCGGAAAGCAGCTATGTCAGAAAGACCCCTTTGCTCTCAGCTGTGCCCTTCATTGCTCTAGACGTGGAATGCACAATGCACTGGCTCCCCCCCTCCAGGGGCGACAAGACACAGACCATCTTCCTTCCATCTCTTTAGGAAGCTGAGCAAGAACTCGCTTTCAACAGTGCTCTTTGTGTGTCCTGGCAACATCTCATACAAAGGCAGCTGATATGCCATTTCTTTTCAGCGCTTAACTCGCAGATTTGGAACTTCTGCTCCTGCCACATTTCCACCTTGCCAACGCGGCTCAGACGAAATGTCTACATCTTCCCCTTCAGCAACGGGGACGAGGCCCAGATGACTGTGCTTCCGCATGCTTAGCAGGGGCAGACAATAGGCTTTTTACACACCGCCATTGTGCACTGGGTCAGAGAGTGTCAGAATGCACCTATGTCAGAAAGGGCCCTTTGCTCTCAGCCGTGCCCTCCATTGCTCTAGAGGTGGAAGGCACAAAACACTTCTTCCATCCTTCAATTGGAGGCAAGCCATCAACTGTCCTGCTTCCAGCTCTTTAGGAAGCTGGGAAAGCACTCGCATTCCACAGTGGGCTTACAGCGTTCTGGGAACTTCTCATACAAAGGCAGCTGAAGACAGTGTCTTTTCAGCCCTTAACTCACCAATCTGCAACATCTGGTTCTGCCGCATTTCCAGCTTGCCAACCCGGCTCAGACGAAATGCCTACATCTTCCCCTGAAGCAACTGTGCTGATTCCCAAATGATTGAGCATCCACATGCTTAGGAGGCGATAAACTGCATGCCTTTTCCCAACCACCATTTTACACTGCTTAGAGAGCGTCGGAATGCAGCTATGTCAGAAAGGCCCCTTTGCTCTCAGCCATGCCCTCCATTGCTCTCGAGGTGGAAGGCACAATGCACTGGTTCTGGATCCACCCCTCAATGGGAGAGAAATCACATCTTGTCCTGCTTCCAGCTCTTTAGGAAGTGGAGAAAAAACTCCCTTTCCACAGTGCTCTTACAGCATCCTGGGAACATCTCATACAAAGGAGGCTGAACGCCGTTTCTTTTCAGCACTTCACTCGCCAGTCTGGGACATCTGCATCCTGCACATTTCCACCTTGCCAACCCGGCTCAGACGAAATGCCTACATCTTCCCCTTGAGCAATGGGGATGAGGCCCATATGATTGTGGTTCCACATGCTGAGGAGGAGAGAGACAATAGGCTTTTAACTAACCACGAAGTGCAATGGTTGGGAGAGTGTCAGAAAGCACCAATGGCAGAAAGACCCCTTTACTCTCAGCCGCGCCCTCCATTGCTGTAGAGGTGGAAGGCACAAAGCACTGCCTCCATCCTTCAATGGGAGACAAGCCATAAACTGTCTTGCCTCCAGCTCTTTAGGAAGCTGAGAAAGAACCCGCTTTCAACAGTGCTGTTACAGCATACGAGGAAACTCTCATACAATGTCAGCTCAAACCCCATTTCTTCCCAGCGCTTAACTCGCCGCTTTAGGACTTCTGCTTCTGCCGCAATTCTACCTTGCAAACCTTGCTCAGACGAAATGCCTTCATCTTCCCCTGAAGCAACTGGGCTGAGTCCCAAATTATTTCGCATCCACCTGCTCAGGAGGCGATAGACTATAAGCCTTTTTCCAACCACCATTGTGCACTGGTGGAGAGAGTGTCAGAATGCAGCTATGTCAGAAAGACCCTCTTGCTCTCAGCCATGCCCTCCATTGCTCTAGATTGGATTGCACAATGCATTGGCTCCACCCCTCAAGGGGCCACAAGCCACAGACCATCTTCCTTCCATCTCTTTAGGAAGCTGAGAACAAACTCACCTGACGTATAAAAAGGAATCATGCCCCTTATGTGCCAGAAAACCCCGGGAGACATGCCAAAAGCACCCTCCGCACACTCTCAAAGGGCCACACATTCATGCCAGTATGACCCAACAGGCATACCAGAAGCACCCACGTTGCATGCCAGAACCACCTGTAACCACCTGCTGGACACAGTGGAACAGCGATTCTGACACTGCAGAACCATCTCTTCAACATGCCAGCCCCACACTATGACTTGACGGAACCAGATCCCAAACATAGCACAACGACATGCCAGACACATTGTAAACACCTGTTGCATATGACACAAATAGGTGCCAGAAACACTGATACCAGCTCAGGAGTATGAAAGAACGGGGGCCAGAAATGCCACAAGCATCTGTCTTAAAAGCCAGAGCCACGAGCCCAAAAAGCAGGAAAGACCTGCCGGACATACCAAAATAACCTGCCGGTGATGCCAGAACCACTTGGCAGACACCGAGGAATCACCTGCCAGGCACGCCCGAAGCACCTCACAGACGTGCCAGAACCATGTGCCGGCCATGCCGGAACCAGCTACCGGACAGACCAGAAGCACCTGTCGGACACGCCGGAACCACTTGCCGAGCACGCAGGAACCACCTGCTCGACACGCAGGACCCACCTGCTGGACACGCCAAAATCACCTGCCGGCTCCACCAGAACCACTTGGTGGGCACTCTGGAATCTCCTGCGGGCATGCAGGAACCACCTCTCAAACTTGCCACAACCACATTCCTGACACACCGGGACCACCCTCCATAAACACCAAAAGAACATGCCAAGGACGCCAAAATAACCTGCACGACTCGCTGGAACCATGTGCCGGACACGCCATAATCACCTGCTGGCTATGCCAGAACAACATGGCAGACACTCCGAAATCACCTGCCAGCCATGCCGGAACCGCATCTCAAACGTACCAGAACCACATGACGGACACGAAGGAACCACCGGCTAGACATGCCGGAACCACAGCTGGACATGCAAAACCACCTGCCGGCTACGCCAGAACAACTTGGCGAACACTCCGGAATCACATGCCGGGCATGCCGGAAGCACCTGCTCGACTCGCCAGAACCACCTACCTGACACGCCAAAATCACCTGCTGGCTATGCCAGAACCACTTGGCGAACATGCCAAAATCACCTGCCGGGCATGCCGGAACCACCTCTCCGACATGCCAGAACCACATGCCAATGACACTCGAAGGACCTGCTGAACATGCCGGAACCACCTGCTCGACTCGCCAGAACCACCTGCCAAACATGCCAAAATCACCTGCAGGCTACGCCACAACCAGTTGGTGAACACTTCGGAATCACCTGCCAGTCTGGCTGGAACCACCTGCCGGTCACGCCCACATCACCTGTCAGCTACGCCAGAACCACTTGGCGAACTCTCCGGAAACACCTGTCGGTCCGGCCGGAACCACCTCTCTGACTTGCCAGAACCATGTTGCGGACACGCCAGTACCACATGCCCAGTATGCTGTTACCACCTGATCCACTCGCCAGAAAGACCTGCTGGAGACGCCAAAATCACCTGTCGACTATGCCAGAACCACTTGGCAGACACTCCGCAACCACCTCCAGGACAGGCCGGAACCACCTGCTGGACAGACCAAAATCACTGAAAACATTCGCAGTAACCACCTGCTTGACTCACCGGTCCCACCTGCAGGACACGCCAAAATCACCTGCCCGCTACACCAGAACCACTTGGCGGACAAGCTGCAATCACGTGAAGGGCACTCCGACACAACCTCTCAGACGTGCCAGAACCATGTGCCGGACACGCCGGAACCACCTGCCGAGTATGCCGGAACCACCTGAACCACTGCACAGAACCACCTGCCGTTCACACCAACATCACCTGCCAGCTATGCCAGAACCACTTTGCGGACACTCCGGAAACACCTGTCGGGCCGGCCGGAACCACCTCTCATACGAGCCAGGACCATGTGCGTGAGATGCGGGAACCACACCCCGAACACACCGAAACCACCTGCCAGACCCGCCTGAACCACCTGCCAAGCACGCCGGAACGACCTCATCGACTCGCCGGAACCACCTACCTGACACACCAAAATCACCTGCCGGGTATGCCAGAACCACTTGGTGGACACTCCGGAAACGTCTGCCGGACATGCCAGAACCAGCTCTCAGACACACCAGAATCACGTGCCGGACACGCTGGAAGCACCTGCTGCGCATGCCGAACCACCTGCTCGACTCACAAGAAACCCCTGCCGGACACGCCAAAATCATCTGCCAGGTACGCCAGAACCACTCGGCGGACACTCCGGAATCACCTTTCGGGCATGCCGGAACCACCTCTCAGAGGTGCCAGAACCACATCCCGGACACTCTGGAATCACCTGTCGGGCATGCCAGCAAAACCTCTCAGAAGTGCCAGAAGCACGTGCCAGACAGGCCAGAACCATCTCCCGGACAGACCGGAACCACGGGAAACACTCGCCGGAACCACCTGCTTGACTCACCGGTCCCACCTGCCGGACACGCCAAAATCACCTGCCCGCTACACCAGAACCACTTGGTGGACAAGCTTGAATCACGTGAAGCGCATGCCGACACAACCTCTCAGACGTGCCAGAACCTCGTGCCGGACACCCCAGAACCATCTGCCGGACAGACCGGAACCACCTGCCGGACACCCCAGAACCAGCGGCACAAGTCACCGGAACCACCGCGGGACATGCAAAATCACCTGCCAGCTACGCCAGAACCATTTGGCGAACAGTCCCGAATCACCTGCCAGGCATGAAGGAACCACCTCTCAGACATGCAAGAACCACATGCCAATGACACCGGAAGCACCTGCCAAGCACGCTGGAAACACCTGCTCGACACGCCACAGCCACCTGCTGGACACGCCAACATCACCTGCCGGCTACGCCACAACCATTTGGTGAACCCTTGGAATCACCTGCTGGGCTTGCTGGAACAACCTGCCGGTGACGCCAACATCACCTGGCAGCTACGACAGAACCACTTGGCGGACATTCCGGAAACACCAGCCAGGCCAGCCGGAACCATCTCTCCGACGTGTCAGAACCATGTGCCTGAGATGCCCGAACCACACCCCGAGCAGACCAAAACCACATGCCAGACCGCCTGAACCACCTGCCAAGCACGCCGGAACCACCTACCTGACACGCCAAAATCACCTGCCGGCTATGCCAGAACCACTTGGCGAACACTCCGGAATCACCTGCCGGGCATGCCAGAACCACCTCTCAGACATTCCAGAACCACATGCCAATGACACTGGAAGGACCTGCCGAGCACGCCGGAACCACCTGCTCGACTCGCCAGAAGCCCCTGCCGGACACGCCAAAATCACCTGCCGGGTACGACAGAGCCACTTGGCGGACACTCCGGAATCACCTGCCAGGCATGCCGGAACCACCTCTCACACACGCCGCAACCACCTGCCGAACACGCCACAGCCACCTGCTCGACTCGCCGGAACCACCTGCTGGACAGACCGGAATCACCTTTCGGCCATACAGGAACCACCTGCCAGATGTGCCTGAACCACGTGCCGGACACGCCGGAACCACCTCCCGGACAGACCGGAACCACCTGGGGCACAGTCCGGAATCACATGCTGGGCATGCAGGAACCACCTATCAGACACGCCGGAACCACCTGCCGAATATGCCACAGCCACCTGCTCGACTCACCGGAACCACCTGCTGTACAGACCGGAATCACATTCGGGCATGCTGGAACCACGTGCCAGATGTGCCATAAACACGTGCCGGAGACGCCGGAAGCACCTGCCAAGCACGTCGGAACCACCTGCTCAACTCGCCTGAACCACCTGCCGGACACGCCAAAATCGCCTGCCGGGTACGCCAGAACCACTTGTTGGACACTCCGGAATCATCTGCCGGACATGCCAGAACCAGCTCTCAGACACACCAGAACAACCTGCCGGAGATGCCAGAAACACCTGCTGAGCATGCCTGAGCCACCTGCTCGACTCGCAAGAAACACCTGTGGGACACGCAAAAATCACTTGCCAGGTACGCCATAACGACTTGGAGGACTCTCCGGGATCACCTTCCGGGCATGCCGGAACCACCTCTCACACCTGCAAGAACCATTTGCCGGAAACGCCGGAACCACCTGCCGAGTATGCTGGAACCACCTGATCCACTCCCCAGAACCACCTGCTGGACACGCCAAAATCACCTGTCGGCTATCCCAGAACAACTTGGCAGACACACAGGTATCACCTGCCGGACATGCCGGAACCACCTCTCAGAGGTGCCAGAACCACATGCGGGAGAGACCGGAAGCAACTGCCGAGCTTGCTGGAAACACCTGCTGGACATGCCGGAACCACCTGCCGGACAGGCCAAAATCATATGCCGGCTATGCCAAAACCACTTGGTGGACACTCCAGAATACCCTGGCAGGCATGCCGGAACCACGTCATGGACAGACTGCAAACACATGCCGGACCTGCCTGAACCACCTGCCGAGCACGCCGGAACCACCTGCTCGACTCGCCGGAACCACCTACCTGACACAACAAAATCACCTGCCGGGTATGCCAGAACGACTTGGTGCACCCTCCGGAATCACCTGTCGGGCAGGCGGAACCACCTGTCAGACTTGCCAGAATCATGTTCTGGACACGGCGGTACCACCTGCAGAGTATGCCGGAACCACCTGATCCATTACCCAGAACCACCTGCTGGACACACCAAAATCACCTGCCGGCTACGCCAGAACCACTCGGCAGACACTCAGGAACCACCTCCAGGACAGCCCGGAAGCACCTGACGGACACGCCGGGACCACCTGCTTGACTCGCCAGAACCACCTGCCGGACATGCCAAAATATCCTGCCGGGTAAGCCAGGACCACTTGGTGGACACTCCGGACTCACACGTCGGGCATGCCAGAACCACCTCTCACACCTGCCAGAACCATTTGCCGGAAACGCCGGAACCACCAGCCGGCTACGCCACAACCACTTGTCGGACACTCCGGAATCACCTGCCGGGCATGCTGGAACCACCTCTCAGAGGTGCCACAACCACATGCCGGAGACGGCGGAAGCACCTGCCCACAATGCCGGAAGTTCCTTATCCACTCCCCAGAACCACATGCCGGACACGCCAAAATCACCTGCCGGCTACGCCAGAACCACTTGGCGGACACTCCAGAATCACCTGCCGGGCATGCCAGCACAACCTCTCAGAAGTGCCAGAAGCACGTGCCGGACAGGCCGGAACCATCTCCCGGACAGACCGGAAACACAGGAAACACTCGCCGGAACCACCTGCTTGACTCACCGGTCCCACCTGCCGGACACGCCAAAATCACGTGCCCGCTACACCAGAACCACTTGGCGGACAAGCCGGAATCACGTGAAGTGCATGCCGACACAACCTCTCAGACGTGCCAGAACCCTGTGCCGGACAGCGCAGAACCACCTGCTGGACAGACCGGAACCACCTGCCGGACACGCCGGAACCACCTGCTCGACTCGCTGGAACCATTGCCGGACATGGAAAATCACCTGCCGGCTACGCCAGAACCACTCGGCAGACACTCCGGAACCACTTGCCGGGCATGCCGGAACCGCCTCTCAGAGGTGCCAGAACCACATGCCGGACACTCCGGAATCACCTGCCGGGCATGCCGGAACCATCTCTCAGACGTGCCAGAACCATGTTCCGGACACGCCGGTACCACCTGCCGAGCTCGCCGGAACCACCTGCTGGGCACGCCATAATCACCTGCCGGCTATGCCACAACCACTCGGCAGACACTTTGGAATCACCTGCCGGGCTTGCTGGAACCACCTGCCGGTCACGCCAAAATCACCTGCCAGCTATGCCAGAACCACTTGGCAGACACTCCGGAAACACCTGTCGGGCCGGCCAGAACCACATCTCTGACGTGCCAGAATCATGTGCCTGAGATGCCGGAACCACACCCCGAACAGAACGAAAACACCTGCCAGACCCGCCTGAACCCCCTGGCGAGCACGCCTGATCCACCTGCTCAACTAGCCGGAACCACCTTCCTGACACGCCAAAATCCCCTGTGGGGTATACCAGAACCACTTGGTGGACACTCCGGAATCATCTGCCGGACATGCCAGAACCAGCTCTCAGACACACCAGAACCACGTGCCAGAGACGCCAGAAGCACCAGCTGAGCATGCCTGAGCCACCTGCTCGACTCGCAAGAATCACCTGTCAGACATGCCAAAATCACCTGCCGGGTACGCCAGAAACACTTGGCGGACACTCCGGAATCACCTGTCGGGCATGCCGGAACCACCTCTCAGACTTGCCAGAGCCATGTTCTGGACACGCCGGTACCACCTGCCGAGTATGCCGGAACCAGCTGATCCACTCCCCAGAACCACCTACTGGACATGCCAAAATCAACTGCCGGCTACGCCAGAACCACTTGGCGAACACTCCGGAATCACCTGCCGGGCATGGCGGAACCACCTCTCAGACATGCCGGAATCACATGCCAATGACACCGGAAGCACCTGCCGAGCACGCCAGAACCACCTGATCGACTCGCCAAAACCACCTGCTGGACATGCCAAAATCACCTTCCGGCTACGCCACAACCACTGGGTGAACACTTCGGAATCACCTGCTGGGCTGGCTGGAACCACCTGCCGGTCACGCCAACATCACCTGCCAGCTATGCCAGAACCACTTGGCGGACACCATGGAAACACCAGTCGGGTCGGCCGGAACCACCTCTCAGATGTGGGAGAACCATGTGCCTGAGATGCCGGAACCACACCCCGAAAAGACCGAAACCACCTGCCAGACCCGCCGGAACCACCTACTCGACTCGCGGGAACCACCTACCTGACACGCCAAAGTCACCTGCCGGGTATGCCAGAACCACTTGGTGGACACTCCGGAATCATCTGCTGGACATGCCAGAACCAGCTCTCAGACACACCAGAACCACGTGCCGGACACGCCGGAAGCACCTGCTGAGCATGCCTGAGCCACATGCTCGATTTGCAACAAACACCTGCCAGACACGCCAAAATCACCTGCCGGGTACGCCAGAACCACGTGGCGGACACTCCGGAATCACCTGTCGGGCATGCTGGAATCACCTCTCAGACATGCCGGTACCTCGTGCCGGACACGCCAGAACCACCTGACGGACAGACCGGAACCACCTGCCGGACACGCCGGAACCACCTGCTCGACTCGCCGGAACCACCGCCGGACATGCAAAATCACCTGCCGGCTACGCCAGAACCACTTGGCGAACACTCCGGAATCACCTGCCGGGCATGGGGGAACCACCTCTCAGAATGGCCGGAACCATGTTCCGGACACGCCGGTACCACCTGCCGAGGATTCCGGAACCACCTGATCCACTCCCCAGAACCACCCGCTGGACACGCCAGAATCACCTGCCGGCTACGCCAGAACCACTCGGCAGACACTCCGGAACCACCTGCCGGGCATTCCAGAACCACCTCACAGAGGTGCCAGAAGCACATGCCGGACACTCCGGAATCACCTGCCTGGCATGCCGGAACCATCTCTCAGACGTGCCAGAACCATGTTCCGGACACGCCGGTACCACCTGCCAAGCTCGCCAGAACCACCTGCTGGAACGCCAAAATCACCTGCTGGCTACGCAAAAACCACTCGGCAGACACTCCGGAATCACCTGCCGGGCTTGCTGGAAGCACCTGCTGGTCACGCCAACATCACCTGCCAGCTACGCCAGAACCACTTGGCGGACACTCCGGAAACACCTGTCGGGCCGGCCGCAACCACCTCTCAGACGTGCCAGAACCATGTTCCGGACACGCAGCAACCACCTGCCGAGTATGCTGGAACCACTGGCTGCACTCCCCAGAACCACCTGCTGGACACGCCGAAATCACCTGCTGGCTACGCCAGAACCACTCGGCAGACACTCAGGAACCACCTCCAGGACAGACCGGAACCACCTGCCGGACACGCCGGGACCACCTTCTTGATTCGCCAGAACCACCTGTCGGACATGCCAGAATCACCAGCCGGCTACGCCACAACCACTTGTCGGACGCTCCGGAATCACCTGCCGGGCATGCTGGAACCACCTCTCAGAGGTGCCTCAGCCACATGCCGGAGACAGCGGAAGCACCTGCCCACAATGCCGGAAGTTCCTGATCCACTCCCCATAACCACCTGCCGGACACGCCAAAATCACCTGCCGGCAACGCCAGAAACACTTGCCGAACACTCCAGAATCACCTGCCGGGCATGCCAGCACAACCTCTCAGAAGTGCCAGAAGCACGTGCCGGACAGGCCGGAACCATCTCCCGGACAGACCACAAACACAGGAAACAATTTCCGGAACCAACTGCTTGACTCACCGGTCCCACCTGCCGGACACACCAAAATCACCTGCATGCTACACCAGAACCACTTGGCGGACAAGCCGGAATCACGTGAAGTGCATGCCGACACAACCTCTCAGACGTGCCAGAACCTCGTGCCAGACACCCCAGAACCACCTGCTGGACAGACCGGAACCACCTGCCGGACACGCCGGAACCACCGGCTCGACTCGCCGGAACAATTGCCGGACATGCAAAATCACCTGCCGGCTACGCCAGAACCACTTGGCGAACACTCCGGAATCACCTGCCGGGCATGGCGGAACCACATCTCAGACATGACGGAACCGCATGCCAATGACACCGGAAGCACCTGCCGAGCACGCCAGAACCACCTGATCGACTCGCGAAAACCACCTGCTTGACACGTCAACATCACCTGCCAGCTACGCCAGAACCACTTGGCAGACACTCCGGAACCACCTCCAGGACAGACCGGAAACACCTGCCGGACACGCCGGGACCACCTGCTTGACTTCGCAGAACCACCTGCCGGACATGCCAGAATCACCAGCCGGCTACGCCACAACCACTTGTCGGACACTCCGGAATCACCTGCTGGGCATGCTGGAAACACCTCTCAGAGGTGCCACAACCACATGCCGGAGACGGCGGAAGCACCTGCCGAGAATGCCGGAAGTTCCTGATCCACTCCCCAGAACCACCTGCCGGACACGCCAAAAGTACCTGCCGGCTACGCCACAACCAGTTGGTGAACACTTCTGAATCACCTGCCGGGCTTGCTGGAATCACCTGCCGGTCACGCCAACATCACCTGCCAGCTACACCAGAACCACTTGGTGGACACTCCAGAACCATCTGCTGGACATGCCAGAACCAGCTCTCAGACACACCAGAACCACGTGACGGACATGCTGAAAGCACCAGCTGAGCATGCCTGAGCCACCTGCTCAACTCGCAAGAAACACCTGCCGGACACGCCAGAAATCACCTGCCGGGCATGCCAGAACCACCTCTCAGACTTGCCAGAACCATGTTCCGGACATGCCGATACCACCTGCCGAGTATGCCGGAACCACCTGATACACTCCCCAGAACCACATGCTGGACACGCCAGAATCACATGCCGGCTACGCCAGAACCACTTGGAAGACACTCCGGAATCACATGCCAGGCATTCCGGAACCACCTCTCAGAGGTGACAGAACCACATGCCGGACACTCCGGAATCAGCTGCCGGGCATGCCGGAACCACCTCTCAGAGGTGCCAGAACAACATGCTGGAGACTCCGGAATCACCTGCCGGGCATGCCGGAACCATCTCTCAGACGTGCCACAACCACGTGCCGGAGAGACCGGAAGCACCTGCCGAGCTCGCCGGAACCACCTGCTGGACATGCCGGAACCACCTGCCTCACAGGCCAAAATCATATGCCGGCTACGCCAAAACCACTTGGTGGACACTCCAGAATCACCTTGCGGGCATGCCGGAACCACGTCATGGACAGACGGCAAACACCTGCCGGACCTGCCGGAACCACCTGCCGAGCACGCCGGAACCACCTGCTCGACTCACCAGAGCCACCTGCCGGACACACCAGACACACCTGCAGGGTACGCCAGAACCACTTGGAGTACTCTCCGGGATCACCTGCCGGGCATGCCGGAACCACCTCTCAGACGTACCAGTACCACTTGCCGGACAAGCTGGAAACATGTACTGCACAGACTGGAACCACCTGCTGAGCACGCCTGAACCACCTGCCGGACATGCCAAAATCACCTGCCGGCTACACCAGAACCACTTTGAGTACAAGCCGGAATAATGTTTTGGGCATGATGGCACAACCTATCAGACGTGCCAGAACCTCGTGCTGGACACCCCAGAACCACATGCCAGACAGACTGGAACCACCTGCCGGACACACCAGAACCACCTGCGGGGTATGCCAGAACCACTTGGAGGACTCTCCGGGATCACATGCCGGGCATGCCAGGACCACCTCTCAGACGTTCCAGTACCATGTGCCGGACACGCCAGAACCACCTGCCGAGTATGCCGGAACCACGTGCTCCACTCCCCAGAACGACCTGCTGGACACGCCAAAATCACATGCCAGCTACGCCAGAACCACTCGGCAGACACTCCGGAACCCCCTCCAGGACAGACAGGAACCACCTGATGGACACGCTGGAACCACCGGCTCGACTCGCCGGAACCACCGCCCGACATGCAAAATCACCTGCCGGCTACCCCAGAACCACTTGGCGAGCACTCTGGAATCACCTGCCGGGCATGCCGGAACCACCTCTCAGACATGCCAGAACCACATTCCAATGACAACGGAAGCACATGCCGAGCACGCCGGAACCACCTGCTCGACTCTCCAGAACCACCTGCTGGACACGCCAAAATCACCTGCAGGCTACGCCACAACCATTTGGTGAACACTTCGGAATCACCTGCCGGGCTGGCTGGAACCACCTGCCGGTCACGCCATCATCACCTGCCAGCTATGCCAG
This sequence comes from Equus caballus, assembly GCF_041296265.1. Lineage (NCBI taxonomy): Eukaryota > Metazoa > Chordata > Mammalia > Perissodactyla > Equidae > Equus > Equus caballus. Next base: position 1,263,711 of record NC_091703.1, read on the forward strand.
AACCACTTGGCGGACACCATGGAAACACCTGTCGGGCTGGCCGGAACCACCTCTCAGACGTGCCAGAACCATGTGCCTGAGATGCCCGAACCACACCCCGAACAGACCAAAACCACCTGCCGAGCACGCCGGAACCACCTACTCGACTCGCCGGAACCACCTACCTGACACGCCAAAATCACCTGCCGGGTATCCCAGAACCGCTTGGTGGACAATCCAGAATCATCTGCCAGACATGACAGAACCAGCTCTCAGACACACCAGAATCACATGCCGGACACGCCGGAAGCACCTGCTGAGCATGCCTGAGCCACATGCTCGACTTGCAAGAAACACCTGCCAGACACGCCAAAATCACCTGCCGGGTACGCCACAACCACGTGGCGGACACTCCGGAATCACCTGCCGGGCATGCCGGAACCATCTCTCAGACGTACCAGAACCATGTTCCGGACACGCCGGTACCAGCTACCGAGCTCGCCGGAACCACCTGGTGGACACGCCAAAATCACCTGCCGGCTACGCCAGAACCACTCGGCAGACACTCCGGAATCACCTGCCTGACATGCCGGAACCACCTCTCAGACATGCCGGAACCACATGCCAATGACACTGGAAGCACCTGCCGAGCACGCCAGAACCACCAGCTCCAATCGCCAGAACCACCTGCTGGACATGCCAAAATCACCTGCTGGCTACGCCACATCCACTTGGTGAACACTTCGGCATCACATGCCGGGCTTGCTGGAACCACCTGCTGGTCACGCCAACATCACCTGCCAGCTACGCCAGAACCACTTGGCGGACACTCCGGAAACACCTGTCGGGCCGGCCGCAACCAACTCTCAGACGTGCCAGAACCATGTGCCTGAGATGCCGGAACCACACCCCGAACAGACCGAAACCACCTGCCAGACCCGCCTGAATCCCCTGGCGAGCACGCCTGATCCACCTGCTCAACGAGCCGGAACCACCTTCCTGACATGCCAAAATCACCTACCAGGTATACCAGAAAGACTTGGCGACTACTCCTGAATCACCTGCTGGGCATCCCGGAAACACCTCTCAGACATGCCACAAACACCTGCCAATGACACCGGAAGCACATGCCAAGCACGCTGGAACCACCTGCTCCACTCGCCAGAACCACCTGCCGGACATGCCAAAATCACCTACAGGCTACGCCACAACCAGTTGGTGAACACTTCGGAATCACCTGCCGTTCTGGCTGGAACCACCTGCCGGTCATGCCAACATCACCTGCCAGCTACGCCAGAACTACTTGGCGGACACTCCGGAAACATCTGTCGGGCCAGCCGGAACCACCTGTCAGACGTGCCAGAACCATGTGCCTGAGATGCCGGAACCACACCCCGAACAGACCAAAACCACCTGCCAGACCCGCCTGAAACACCTGCCGAGCACGCCGGATCCACCTGCTGAGCATGCCGGAACAACCTGCTCGACTCGCTGGAGCCACCTGCCGGACATGCCAAAATCAGCTGCCGGCTATGCCAGAACCACTTGCCGGACACTCCAAAATCACCTGCCTGGCGTGCCGGAACCACCTCTCATACGTACCAGAACCACGTGCAGGAGACGCCGGAAGCACCTGCCGAGCATGCCAGAACCACCTGATCCACTCCCCAGAACCACCTGCTGGACCCGCCTGAACCAACTGCCGGCTACGCGGGAACCACTTGGCGGACACTCCGGAATCACCTGCTGTGCATGCCGGAACCACCCCTCAGACGTGCCTGAAAAACGTGCCGGACACGCCGGAACCAACTCCTGGACTAACCGGAACCACCTTTCGGACATGCCTGAACCACCTTACGAGCACGCTGGAAACACCTGCTCGACTCGCTGGAACCAGCTGCTGGATACACCAAAATGACCTGCCGGCTACGCCAAAACCACTTGCTGACACTCCAGAATAACCTGCCATTCATCCCGGAACCGCCCCTCAGATGTGCCAGAACCAGGTGCTTGACGCCCCAGACCACTTCCGTGAAAGACTGGAACCACCTGCTGAGCATTCTGGAAATACCTGCTCGACTCCCAGGAACCTCCTCTGGGCAAACTGTCATAGAAATGCAGGTAAAACCGCCTTTCTTGCCAGCCCTTAACTCGCCACTTTAGAACATCTGCTTCTGCCACAATTGCACCTTGGCAACCCGGCTCAGACGAAATGCCTACATCTTCCCCTGAAGCAACTGGGCTGAGTCCCAAATGATTGAGCGTCCACGTGCTTAGGAGGCGATAGACTGCACGCCTTTTCCCAACCACCATTGTGCACTGCTGGAGAGAGTGTTGGAAAGCAGCTATGTCAGAAAGACCCCTTTGCTCGCAGCCGTGACCTCCGTTGCTCTAGACGTGGAATGCACAATGCACTGGTTCCCTCCCTCAAGGGGCGACAAGCCACAGACCACCTTGCTTCCATCTCTTTAGGAAACTGAGAAGGAACTCGCTTTCAACAGTGATCTTACAGAGTCCAGGGAACATCTCATACAAAGGCAGCTGAAACGCCGTTTCTTTTCAGCCCTTAACTTGCCGATTTGGAACTTCTGTTTCTGCCACATTTCCACCTTGCCATCCGGGCTCCGACGAAATGCCTAAATCTTCCCCTTCAGCGACGGGGACGAGGCCCAGATGACTGTGCTTCCGCATGCTTAGCAGGAGCAGACAATAGGCTTTTTACAAACAGCCATTGTGCACTGGGTCAGAGAGTGTCAGAATTGACCTATGTCAGAAAGGTCCCTTTGCACTCAGCCGTGCCCTCCATTGCTGTAGAGGTGGAAGGCAAAAAGCACTGCCTCCATCCTTCAATGGGAGACAAGACATCAACTGTCTTGCCTGCAGCTCTTTAGGAAGCTGACAAACAACTCGCTTTCCACAGTCCTGTTACAGCAGACCGGGGAACTTCTCATACAAAGGCAGCTCAAATGGCATTTATACCCAGCCCTTAACTCGCAGCTTTAGGACTTCTTTTTCTGCCGCAATTCCACCTTGCCAACCCGGCTCAGACGAAATGCCTACATCTTCCCCTGAAGCAACTGGGCTGAGTCCCAAATGATTGAGCGTCCATGTGCTTAGGAGGAGAAGACTCCACGCCTTTTTCCAACAACCATTGTGCAATGCTGGAGAGAGTGTCGGAAAGCAGCTATGTCAGAAAGACCCCTTTGCTCTCAGCTGTGCCCTTCATTGCTCTAGACGTGGAATGCACAATGCACTGGCTCCCCCCCTCCAGGGGCGACAAGACACAGACCATCTTCCTTCCATCTCTTTAGGAAGCTGAGCAAGAACTCGCTTTCAACAGTGCTCTTTGTGTGTCCTGGCAACATCTCATACAAAGGCAGCTGATATGCCATTTCTTTTCAGCGCTTAACTCGCAGATTTGGAACTTCTGCTCCTGCCACATTTCCACCTTGCCAACGCGGCTCAGACGAAATGTCTACATCTTCCCCTTCAGCAACGGGGACGAGGCCCAGATGACTGTGCTTCCGCATGCTTAGCAGGGGCAGACAATAGGCTTTTTACACACCGCCATTGTGCACTGGGTCAGAGAGTGTCAGAATGCACCTATGTCAGAAAGGGCCCTTTGCTCTCAGCCGTGCCCTCCATTGCTCTAGAGGTGGAAGGCACAAAACACTTCTTCCATCCTTCAATTGGAGGCAAGCCATCAACTGTCCTGCTTCCAGCTCTTTAGGAAGCTGGGAAAGCACTCGCATTCCACAGTGGGCTTACAGCGTTCTGGGAACTTCTCATACAAAGGCAGCTGAAGACAGTGTCTTTTCAGCCCTTAACTCACCAATCTGCAACATCTGGTTCTGCCGCATTTCCAGCTTGCCAACCCGGCTCAGACGAAATGCCTACATCTTCCCCTGAAGCAACTGTGCTGATTCCCAAATGATTGAGCATCCACATGCTTAGGAGGCGATAAACTGCATGCCTTTTCCCAACCACCATTTTACACTGCTTAGAGAGCGTCGGAATGCAGCTATGTCAGAAAGGCCCCTTTGCTCTCAGCCATGCCCTCCATTGCTCTCGAGGTGGAAGGCACAATGCACTGGTTCTGGATCCACCCCTCAATGGGAGAGAAATCACATCTTGTCCTGCTTCCAGCTCTTTAGGAAGTGGAGAAAAAACTCCCTTTCCACAGTGCTCTTACAGCATCCTGGGAACATCTCATACAAAGGAGGCTGAACGCCGTTTCTTTTCAGCACTTCACTCGCCAGTCTGGGACATCTGCATCCTGCACATTTCCACCTTGCCAACCCGGCTCAGACGAAATGCCTACATCTTCCCCTTGAGCAATGGGGATGAGGCCCATATGATTGTGGTTCCACATGCTGAGGAGGAGAGAGACAATAGGCTTTTAACTAACCACGAAGTGCAATGGTTGGGAGAGTGTCAGAAAGCACCAATGGCAGAAAGACCCCTTTACTCTCAGCCGCGCCCTCCATTGCTGTAGAGGTGGAAGGCACAAAGCACTGCCTCCATCCTTCAATGGGAGACAAGCCATAAACTGTCTTGCCTCCAGCTCTTTAGGAAGCTGAGAAAGAACCCGCTTTCAACAGTGCTGTTACAGCATACGAGGAAACTCTCATACAATGTCAGCTCAAACCCCATTTCTTCCCAGCGCTTAACTCGCCGCTTTAGGACTTCTGCTTCTGCCGCAATTCTACCTTGCAAACCTTGCTCAGACGAAATGCCTTCATCTTCCCCTGAAGCAACTGGGCTGAGTCCCAAATTATTTCGCATCCACCTGCTCAGGAGGCGATAGACTATAAGCCTTTTTCCAACCACCATTGTGCACTGGTGGAGAGAGTGTCAGAATGCAGCTATGTCAGAAAGACCCTCTTGCTCTCAGCCATGCCCTCCATTGCTCTAGATTGGATTGCACAATGCATTGGCTCCACCCCTCAAGGGGCCACAAGCCACAGACCATCTTCCTTCCATCTCTTTAGGAAGCTGAGAACAAACTCACCTGACGTATAAAAAGGAATCATGCCCCTTATGTGCCAGAAAACCCCGGGAGACATGCCAAAAGCACCCTCCGCACACTCTCAAAGGGCCACACATTCATGCCAGTATGACCCAACAGGCATACCAGAAGCACCCACGTTGCATGCCAGAACCACCTGTAACCACCTGCTGGACACAGTGGAACAGCGATTCTGACACTGCAGAACCATCTCTTCAACATGCCAGCCCCACACTATGACTTGACGGAACCAGATCCCAAACATAGCACAACGACATGCCAGACACATTGTAAACACCTGTTGCATATGACACAAATAGGTGCCAGAAACACTGATACCAGCTCAGGAGTATGAAAGAACGGGGGCCAGAAATGCCACAAGCATCTGTCTTAAAAGCCAGAGCCACGAGCCCAAAAAGCAGGAAAGACCTGCCGGACATACCAAAATAACCTGCCGGTGATGCCAGAACCACTTGGCAGACACCGAGGAATCACCTGCCAGGCACGCCCGAAGCACCTCACAGACGTGCCAGAACCATGTGCCGGCCATGCCGGAACCAGCTACCGGACAGACCAGAAGCACCTGTCGGACACGCCGGAACCACTTGCCGAGCACGCAGGAACCACCTGCTCGACACGCAGGACCCACCTGCTGGACACGCCAAAATCACCTGCCGGCTCCACCAGAACCACTTGGTGGGCACTCTGGAATCTCCTGCGGGCATGCAGGAACCACCTCTCAAACTTGCCACAACCACATTCCTGACACACCGGGACCACCCTCCATAAACACCAAAAGAACATGCCAAGGACGCCAAAATAACCTGCACGACTCGCTGGAACCATGTGCCGGACACGCCATAATCACCTGCTGGCTATGCCAGAACAACATGGCAGACACTCCGAAATCACCTGCCAGCCATGCCGGAACCGCATCTCAAACGTACCAGAACCACATGACGGACACGAAGGAACCACCGGCTAGACATGCCGGAACCACAGCTGGACATGCAAAACCACCTGCCGGCTACGCCAGAACAACTTGGCGAACACTCCGGAATCACATGCCGGGCATGCCGGAAGCACCTGCTCGACTCGCCAGAACCACCTACCTGACACGCCAAAATCACCTGCTGGCTATGCCAGAACCACTTGGCGAACATGCCAAAATCACCTGCCGGGCATGCCGGAACCACCTCTCCGACATGCCAGAACCACATGCCAATGACACTCGAAGGACCTGCTGAACATGCCGGAACCACCTGCTCGACTCGCCAGAACCACCTGCCAAACATGCCAAAATCACCTGCAGGCTACGCCACAACCAGTTGGTGAACACTTCGGAATCACCTGCCAGTCTGGCTGGAACCACCTGCCGGTCACGCCCACATCACCTGTCAGCTACGCCAGAACCACTTGGCGAACTCTCCGGAAACACCTGTCGGTCCGGCCGGAACCACCTCTCTGACTTGCCAGAACCATGTTGCGGACACGCCAGTACCACATGCCCAGTATGCTGTTACCACCTGATCCACTCGCCAGAAAGACCTGCTGGAGACGCCAAAATCACCTGTCGACTATGCCAGAACCACTTGGCAGACACTCCGCAACCACCTCCAGGACAGGCCGGAACCACCTGCTGGACAGACCAAAATCACTGAAAACATTCGCAGTAACCACCTGCTTGACTCACCGGTCCCACCTGCAGGACACGCCAAAATCACCTGCCCGCTACACCAGAACCACTTGGCGGACAAGCTGCAATCACGTGAAGGGCACTCCGACACAACCTCTCAGACGTGCCAGAACCATGTGCCGGACACGCCGGAACCACCTGCCGAGTATGCCGGAACCACCTGAACCACTGCACAGAACCACCTGCCGTTCACACCAACATCACCTGCCAGCTATGCCAGAACCACTTTGCGGACACTCCGGAAACACCTGTCGGGCCGGCCGGAACCACCTCTCATACGAGCCAGGACCATGTGCGTGAGATGCGGGAACCACACCCCGAACACACCGAAACCACCTGCCAGACCCGCCTGAACCACCTGCCAAGCACGCCGGAACGACCTCATCGACTCGCCGGAACCACCTACCTGACACACCAAAATCACCTGCCGGGTATGCCAGAACCACTTGGTGGACACTCCGGAAACGTCTGCCGGACATGCCAGAACCAGCTCTCAGACACACCAGAATCACGTGCCGGACACGCTGGAAGCACCTGCTGCGCATGCCGAGCCACCTGCTCGACTCACAAGAAACCCCTGCCGGACACGCCAAAATCATCTGCCAGGTACGCCAGAACCACTCGGCGGACACTCCGGAATCACCTTTCGGGCATGCCGGAACCACCTCTCAGAGGTGCCAGAACCACATCCCGGACACTCTGGAATCACCTGTCGGGCATGCCAGCAAAACCTCTCAGAAGTGCCAGAAGCACGTGCCAGACAGGCCAGAACCATCTCCCGGACAGACCGGAACCACGGGAAACACTCGCCGGAACCACCTGCTTGACTCACCGGTCCCACCTGCCGGACACGCCAAAATCACCTGCCCGCTACACCAGAACCACTTGGTGGACAAGCTTGAATCACGTGAAGCGCATGCCGACACAACCTCTCAGACGTGCCAGAACCTCGTGCCGGACACCCCAGAACCATCTGCCGGACAGACCGGAACCACCTGCCGGACACCCCAGAACCAGCGGCACAAGTCACCGGAACCACCGCGGGACATGCAAAATCACCTGCCAGCTACGCCAGAACCATTTGGCGAACAGTCCCGAATCACCTGCCAGGCATGAAGGAACCACCTCTCAGACATGCAAGAACCACATGCCAATGACACCGGAAGCACCTGCCAAGCACGCTGGAAACACCTGCTCGACACGCCACAGCCACCTGCTGGACACGCCAACATCACCTGCCGGCTACGCCACAACCATTTGGTGAACCCTTGGAATCACCTGCTGGGCTTGCTGGAACAACCTGCCGGTGACGCCAACATCACCTGGCAGCTACGACAGAACCACTTGGCGGACATTCCGGAAACACCAGCCAGGCCAGCCGGAACCATCTCTCCGACGTGTCAGAACCATGTGCCTGAGATGCCCGAACCACACCCCGAGCAGACCAAAACCACATGCCAGACCGCCTGAACCACCTGCCAAGCACGCCGGAACCACCTACCTGACACGCCAAAATCACCTGCCGGCTATGCCAGAACCACTTGGCGAACACTCCGGAATCACCTGCCGGGCATGCCAGAACCACCTCTCAGACATTCCAGAACCACATGCCAATGACACTGGAAGGACCTGCCGAGCACGCCGGAACCACCTGCTCGACTCGCCAGAAGCCCCTGCCGGACACGCCAAAATCACCTGCCGGGTACGACAGAGCCACTTGGCGGACACTCCAGGATCAACTGCGGGGCATGCCGGAACCACCTCTCAGACTTGCCAGAACCATGATCCGGACATGCTGGTACCACATGCCCAGTATGCAGGAACCACCTGATCCACTCCCCAGGAACACCTGCTGGACACGCCAAATTCACCTGCCGGCTACGCCAGAACAAATCGGCAGACACTCCGCAACCACCTCCAGGACAGACCGGAACCACCTGCCGGAAACACCAAAATCAGCAGCCGGCTATGCCACAACCACTTGTCGGACACTCCGAATCACATGCCGGGCAGGCTGGAACCACCTCTCAGAGGTGCCACAACCACATGCCGGAGACGGCGGAAGCACCTGCCGAGATTGCCGGAAGTTCCTGATGCACTCCACAGAACCAACTGCCGGACACGCCAAAATCACCTGCCAGCTACGCCAGAACCACTTGGCGGACACTCCAGAATCACCTGCCGGGCATGCCAGTTCAACCTCTCAAAAGTGCCAGAAGCACGTGCCGGCCAGGCCGGAACCATCTCCCGGACAGACCAGAACCACAGGAAACATTCGCCAGAACCACCTGCTTGACTCACTGGTCCCACCTGCCGGACACGCCAAAATCACCTGCCCGCTACACCAGAACCACTTGGCGGACAAGCCGGAATCAAGTGAAGGGCATGCCCACACAACCTCTCAGACGTGCCAGAACTTCATGCCGGACACCACAGAACCAGCTGCCGGACAGACAGGAACCACCTGCCGGACACGCCGGAACCACCGGCTCTACTCGTCGGAAACACCGCCGGACATACAAAATCACCTGCTGGCTATGCCAGAACCACTCTGTGAACAATCCCGAATCACCTTCTGGGCATGCCGGTACCACCTCTCAGACATGCCAGAACCACATGCCAATGACAGCGGAAGAACCTGCCGAGCACGCCGGAACCACCTGCTCGACTCGCCAGAACCACCTGCCGGACATGCCAAAATCACCTGCAGGCTACGCCACAACCAGTTGGTGAACACTTCGGAATCACCTGCCGGGCTTGCTGGAACCACCTGCCGGTCACACCAACATGAACTGCCAGCTACGCCAGAACCACTTGGTGGACACTCCGGAAACACCTGTCGGGCCGGCTGGAACCACCTCTCAGACGTGCCAGAACCATGTGCCTGAGATGCCGGAACCACACCCCAACAGACCGAAACCACCTGCCAGTCCCTCCTGAACCACCTGCCGAGCACGCCGGAACCACCTGTTCGAATCGCCGGAACCACATACCTGACACGCCAAAATCACCTGCCGGCTATGCCAGAACCACTTGGCGAACACTCCGGAATCACCTGCCGGGCATGCCAGAACCACCTCTCAGACATGCCAGAACCACATGCCAATGACACCGGAAGGACCTGCCAAGCACTCCGCATCCACATCCAGGACATACCGGAACCACTTACCGGACACGCCGGGATCACCTGGTTGACTCGCCAGAACCACCTGCCGGACACGCCAAAATCACCAGCCGGCTACGCCACAACCACTTGTCGGACAATCCGAATCACCTGCCAGGCATGCTGGAACCACATCTCAGACGTGCCACAACCACATGCCGGAGACGGCGGAAGCACCTGCCGAGAATGCCGGACGTTCCTGATACACTCCACAGATCCACCAGCCGGACACGCCAAAATCACCTTCCGGCTACGCCAGAACCACTTGGCAGACACTCCAGAATCACCTGCCGGGCATGCCAGCACAACCTCTCAGAAGTGCCAAAAGCACGTGTCAGAGAGGCCGGAACCATCTCCCGGACAGACCGGAACCACCTGCAAGACAGACCGGAAGCAATGGAAACACTCGCAGGAACCACCTGCTTGACACACCGGTCCCACCTGCCAGACACGCCAAAATCACCTGCCCGCTACACCAGAACCACTTGGCGGACAAGCCGGAATCACGTGAAGGGCATGCCAACACAACCTCTCAGACGTGCCAGAACCATGTTCTGGATACGCCGGTACCACGTGCCAAGTATGCCGGAAGCACCTGATCCACTCCCCAGAACCACCTGCTGGACATGCCAAAATCACTTGCCGGCTTCGCCATAACCACTCGGCAGACACTCCGGAAACACCTCCAGGACAGACCGGAACGACATGCCGGACACGCCGGAACCACCGGCTCGACTCTCCGGGACCAACACCGGACATGCAAAATCACCTGCCGGCTACGCCAGTAACACTTGGCGATCACTCCGGAATCACCTGCCAGGCATGCTGGAAGCACCTCTCAGACATGCCAGAACCACATGTCAATGGCACTGGAAGCAACTGCCAAGCACACTGGAACCACCTGCTTGACTCACCAGAACCACCTGCCGTACATGCCAAAATCACGTGTCGGCTACGGAAACAACCATTTTGTGACCACTTCGGAATCACCTGCCAGCCTGGCTGGAACCACCTTCCGGTCACACCCACATCACCTGACAGCTACGCCAGAACCACTTGGCGGACACTCCGGAAACACCTGTGGGGCCGGCCGGAACCACTTCCCAGATGTGCCAGAACCATGTGCTGGAGATGCCGGAAGCACACCCCAACAGACCGAAACCACCTGCCAGACCCGCCTGAACCACCTGCCGAGCACACCGGAACCACCTGCTCGACTCTCCGGAACCAGCTACCTGACATGCCAAAATCACCAGCCGGCTATGCCAGAACCACTTGGCGATCACTCCGGAATCACCTGCCGGGCATGCCAGAACCACGTCTCAGACTTACCAGAACCATGTTCCGGACACACCGGTACCACATGAAAAGTATGCCGGAACCACCTGATCCACTCCCCAGAACCACCTGTTGGACACGCCAAAATCACCTGCCGGCTATGCCAGAACCACTCGGCAGACACTCCAGAAACACCTCCAGGACAGACCGGAACCACTGCCGGACATGCAAAATCACCTGCCGGCTACGCCAGAACCACTTGAGGATCACTCCGGAATCACATGCCAGGCATGCCGGAACCACCTCTCAGACACGCCGGAACAACGTGCTCGACTCACCAGAGCCACCTGCCAGACACACCAGAAACACCTGCTGGCTACGCCAGAACCACTCAGCAGACACTCCAGAACCACCTCCAGGACAGACCGGAACCACCTGCTGGACACGCCGGCACCACCTGCTTGACTTGCAAGAAACACCAGCCGGACACGCCATAATCACCTCCCGGCTACGCCAGAACCACTCGGCAGACACTCTGGAATCACCTGCCGGGCATGCTGGAACCACCTGCTGGACATGCCGGAACCACCTGCGTGACAGGCCAAAATCATATGTCGGCAATGCCCAAACCACTTGGTGGACACTCCAGAATCACCTTGTGGGCATGCCAGAACCACGTCATGGACAGACTGCAAACACCTGCCGAACCTGACTGAACCACCTGCCGAGCTTGCCGGAACCACCTGCTCGACTCACCAGGAAAACCTGCTGGACACGCCAAAATCACCTGCCGGATACACCAGAACCACTCTGTTGGCACACTGCAACCACCTCCAGGACAGACCGGAACCACCTTCCGGACAGACCGGAACAACTGGAAACACGCGCAGGAACAACCTGCTTTACTCAACTGTCCCACATGCCGGACACACCAAAATCAACGGCCCGCTACACCAGAACAACTTCGCGGACAAGCTGGAATCACATGAAGGGCATGCCGACACAACCTCTCAGACGTGCCAGAACCTCGTGCCGGACACCCCAGAACCACCTGCCGGACACACCGGAACCACCTGCCGGACACGCCGGAACCACCGGCTCAAGTCGCCGTAACCACCGCGGGACATGCAAAATCACCTGCCGGCTACGCCAGAACCATTTCGCGAACACTCCAGAATCACCTGTCGGGCATGCCAGAACCACCTCTCAGACATGCCAGAACCACATGCCAATGACACCAGAAGCACCTGCCGAGCACGCCGGAACCACCTGCTCGACTCGCCACAGCCATCTGCCGGACACGCCAAAATCACCTGCCGGCTACGCCACAACCAGTTGGTGAACACTTCGGAATCACCTGCCGGGCTTGCTGGAACAACCTGCCGGTCACGCCAGCATCACCTGCCAGCTACGCCAGAACCACTTGGCGGACACTCCGGAAACAGCTGTCGGGCCGGCCGGAACCACCTCTCAGACGTGCCAGAACCATGTGCCTGAGATGCTGGAACCACACCCCGAACAGACCGAAAACACCTGCCACACCCGCCTGAACCACCTGCCGAGCACGCAGGGACCACCTGCTCGACTCGCCGGAACCACCTACCTGACACGCCAAAATCACCTGCTGGCTATGCCAGAACCAGTTGACGAACACTCCGAAATCACTTGCCGGACATGCCGGAACCACCTCTCAGACATGCCAGAACCACATGCCAATGACACTGGAAGGACCTGCCGAGCACGCCGGAACCACCTGCTCGACTCGCCAGAACCCCTTGCCGGACTCGTGAAAATCACCTGCCAGGTATGCCAGAACCACTTGGCGGACAATCCAGAATCACCTGTCGGGCATGCCGGAACCACCACTCAGACTTGCCAGAACCATGTTCTGGACACGCCGGTACCACCTGCCGAGTATGCCGGAACCACCTGATACACTCCCCAGAACCACATGCTTTGCATGCCAAAATCACCTGGCGGCTACGCCAGAACCACTCGGCAGACACTCCGGAACCATCTCCGTGAAACACCGGAAGCACCTGCCTGACACGCCGGGACCACCTGCTTGACTCGCCAGAACCACCTGCCAGACACGCCAATATCACCAGCTGGCTACGCCACAAACACTTGTCGGACACTCCGGAATCACCTGATGCGCATGCTGGAACCACCTCTCAGAGGTGCCACAACCACATGCCGGAGACGGCGGAAGCACCTGCTGAGCATGCCGGAAGTTCCTGATCCACTCCACAGAACCACCTGCCGGATACGCCAAAATCACCTGCTGGCTTCGCCAGAACCACTTGGCGGACACTGCAGAATCACCTACCGGGCATGCCAGCACAAACTCTCAGAAGTGACAGAAGCACGTGCCGGACAGGCCGGAACCATCTCCCGGACACACCGGAAACACAGGAAACACTCGCCGGAACCACCTGCTTGACTCACTGGTCCCACCTGCAGGACACGCCAAAATCACCTGTCCGCTACACCAGAAACACTTGGGGAACAAGCCGGAATCACGTGAAGGGCATGCCGACACAACCTCTCAGACGTGCCAGAACCTCGTGGCGGACACCACAGAACCACCTGCTGGACACACCGAAACCACCTGCCGGACACGCCGGAACCACCGGCTCAACTCACCGGAACAACCGCCGGACATGCAAAATCACCTGCCGGCTACGCCAGAACCATTTGGCGAACACTCCGGAATCACCTACCGGGCATGCCGGAACCACCTGAACGACTCCACAGAACCACCTGCCAGACATGCCAAAATCACTTGCCAGCTACGCCAAAACCAGTTGGTGGACACTTCAGAATCACCTGCCGGGCTGGCTGGAACCACCTGCCGGTCACGCCCACATCACCTGTCAGCTCCGCCAGAACCACTTGGCGGACAATCCGGAATTAGCTGTCGGGCCACCCGGAACGACCTCTCAGACGTGCCAGAACCATGTGCCTGAGATGCCGGAACCACACCCCAACAGACCGAAACCACCTGCCTGGCCCGCATGAACCACCTGCCGAGCACGCCGGAACCACCTACCTGACATGCCAACATCACCTGCCGGCTATGCCAGAACCACTTGGCGATCTCTCCGGAATCACCTGCAGGGCATGCCGGAACCACCTCTCAGACATGCCAGAACCACATGCCATTGACACTGGAAGGACCTGCCGAGCACTCCGCAACCACCTCCATGACATACCGGAACCACCTACCGGACACGCCAGGACCACAGGCTCGAATCGCTGCAACCACCGCTGGAAATGCAAAATCACCTGCCAGCTACGCCAGAACCACTTGGCGATCACTCTGGAATCACCTGCCGGGCATGCCGGAACCACCTCTCTGACATGCCAGAACCACATGTCAATGGCACCGGAAGCCCCTGCAGAGCACGAAGGAACCAACTGTTCGACTCGCCAGAACCACCTGCCGGACAAGCCAAAATCACCTGCTGGCTACGCCACAACCAGTTGGCGAACACTTCTGAATCACCTGTCGGGCTGGCTGGAACCACCTGCCGTTCACGCCCGCGTCACCTGTCAGCTACGCCAGAACCAGTTGGCGGACACTCCAGAATCACCTGCCGGCTACGCCAGAACCACACAGCAGACACTCCGGAATCACCTGCCGGGCATGCTGGAACCATCTCTCAGACGTGCCACAACCACGTGCCGGAGAGAGCGGAAGCACATGCCGAGCTCGCCGGAACCACCTGCTGGACATGCCGGAACCACCTGCCTGACAGGCCAAAATCATATGCCGGCGACGCCAAAACCACTTGGTGCACACTCCAGAATCACCTTGCGGGCATGCCGGAACCACGTCCTGGACAGAACGCAAAAACCTGCCGAACCTGCCTGAACCACCTGCTGAGCACGCCGGAACCACCTGCTTGACTCACCAGAGCCACCTGCCGGACACACGAGAAACACCTGCGTGGTACACCAGAACCAGTTGGAGGACTCACCAGGATCACCTGCCGGGCATGCCGGAACCACCTCTCAGACGTGCCAGAACCATGTGCCGGACACGCCGGAACCACCTGCCGAGTATGCCGGAACCACCTGAACCACTGCACAGAACTACCTGCCGGACAAGCCAAAATCACCTGCCGGCTACGCCAGAACCACTCGGCAGACACTCCGGAATCACCTGCCGGGCATGCCGGAACCACCTCTCAGAGGTGCCAGAACCACATGCCGGAGACTCCGGGATCACCTGCTGGGCATGCCGGAAGCATCTCTCAAACGTGTCACAACCATGTGCCGGAGAGACCGGAAGCACCTGCCGAACTCGCCGGAACCACCTGCTGGACATGCCGGAACCACCTGCCTGAGAGGCCAAAATCATATGTCGGCTACGCCCAAACAACTTGCTGGACACTCCAGAATCACCTTGCGGGCATGCCAGAACCACGTCATGGACAGACTGCAAACACCTACCGAACTTGAGTGAACCACCTGCCGAGCTTGCCGGAACCACCTGCCGTCACACCAACATCACCTGCAAGCTACGCCAGAATCACTTGGCGGACACTCCGGAATCACCTGCCGGGCATGCTGGAACCACCTCTCAGAGGTGCCACAAACACATGCTGGAGACGGCGGAAGCACCTGCCGAGAATGCCCGGAGTTCATGATCCACTCCACAGAACCACCTGCTGGACACGCCAAAATCGCATACCGGCTAAGCCAGAACCACTTGGCGGACACTCCAGGATCACCTGCCGGGCATGCCAGCACAAGCTCTCAGAAGTGCCAGAAGCACGTGCCGGACAGGCCGGAACCATCTCCCGGACAGACCGGAACCACGGGAAACACTCACAGGAACCACCTGCTTGACACACCAGTCCCACCTGCTGGACACGCCAAAATCACCTGCCCGCTACACCAGAACCACTTGGTGGACAAGCTTGAATCACGTGAAGGGCATGCCGACACAACCTCTCAGACGTGCCACAGCCTCGTGCCGGACACCCCAGAACCACCTGCCGGACACACCTGAACCCCCTGCCGGACACGCCGGAACCAGCGGCTCGACTCGCCGGAACAGCCACCAGACATGCAAAATCACCTGCCGGCTACGCCAGAACCACTTGGCGAACACTCCGGAATGACCTGCCGGGCATGCCAGAACCACCTCTCAGATATGCCAGAACCACATGCCAATGACACCGGAAGCACCTGCCGAGCACGCCGGAACCACCTGCTCGGCTCGCCAGAACCACCTGCCGGACACGCCAAAATCTCCTGCCGGGTATGGGAGAACCACTTGGTGGACACTCCGGAATCATCTGCCCAACATGACAGACCCAGCTCTCAGACACACCAGAACCACGTGCCGGACACGCCGGAAGCACCTGCTGCGCATGCCTGAGCCACCTGCTCGACTCGCAAGAAACACGTGCCGGAAACACCAAAATCACCTGCCGGGTACAACAGCACCACTTGGCGGACACTCCGGAATCACCTGTCGGGCATGCCGGAACCACCTCTCAGACTTGCCAGAACCATGTTCCGGACATGCCGGTACCACCTGCCAAGTATCCTGGAACCACCTTATCCACTCCCCAGAACCACCTGTTGGACACGCCAAAATCAAGTGCCGGCTACGCCAAAACCACTTGTTGACACTCCAGAATCACCTTGGGGGCATGCCGGAACCACGTCATGGACAGACTACAAACACCTGCCAGACCTGCCTGGACCACCTGCAGAGCACACCGGAACCACCTGCTCGACTCACCAGAGCCACCTGCCGGACAAACCAGAAACACCTGCGGGTTACATCAGAACCACTTGGAGGACTCTCCGGGATCACCTTCAGGTCATGCCGTAAGCAGCTCTCAGACGTGCCAGAGCCATGTGCCGGACACTCCGGAACCACCTGCCGAGTATGCCGGAACCGCCTGATCCACTCCCCAAAACCACCTGCTGGAAACGCCAAAATCACCTGCCAGCTACGCCAGAAGCCGTCGGCAGACACTCCGGAACCACCTCCAGGGCAGACCAGAACCAACTGCCGGACACGCGCGGACCACCTTCTTGATTCGCCAGAACCACCTGCCGGACATGCCAAAATCCCCAGCCGGCTCCGCCACAACCACTTGTCGGACACTCCAGAATCACCTGACGGGCATGCGAGAACCACCTCTCAGACATGCCAGAACCACATGCCAATGACACCGGAAGGACCTGCCGAGCACTCCGCAACCACCTCCAGGACATACCGGTACCACCTACCGGAAACGCTGGGACCACCTGCTTGACTCGCCCGAACCACCTGCCAGACACGCCAAAATCACCAGCCGGCTATGCCACAACCACGTGTCGGAAACTCCGGAATCACCTGCCGGGCATGCTGGAACCACCTCTCAGAGGTACCACAAACACATGCTGGAGATGGCGGAAGCACCTGCCGAGAATGCCGGAAGTTCCTGATCCACTCCACAGAACCAGCAGCCGGACACGCCAACATCACCAGCCAGCTACGCCAGAACCACTTGGCGGACACTCCAGAATCACCTACCGGGCATGCCAGCACAAACTCTCAGAAGTGACAGAAGCACGTGCCGGACAGGCCGGAACCATCTCCCAGACAGACCGGAACCACAGGAAACACTCGTCGGAACCACCTGCTTGACTCACCGGTCCGACCTGCCGGACATGCCAAAATCACCTGCCCGCTACACCAGAACCACTTGGAGGACAAGCCGGAATCATGTGAAGGGCATGCCAACACAACCTCTCAACGTGCCAGAACCTCATGCCGGACACCCCAGAACCACCTGCCGGACAGACCGGAACCACCTGCCACACACGCCGGAACCACTGGCTCGACTCACCAGAACCACCGCCGGACATGCAAAATCACCTCTCGGCTACGCCAGAACCGCTCTGTGAACAATCCCGAATCACCTTCCGGGCATGCCGGAACCACCTCTCAGACATGCCAGAACCACATGCCAATGACACCGGAACAACCTGCCGAGCACGCCGGAACCACCTGCTCGACTCGCCAGAACCACCTGCCGGACATGCCAAAATCACCTGCCGGCTATGCCACAACCAGTTGGTGAACACTTCAGAATCACCGGCCGGGCTGGCTGGAACCACCTGCCGGTCACGCCCACATCAACTGTCAGGTACGCCAGAAGCACTTGGCGGACACTCCAGAAACACCTGTCTGGCCTGGCGGTACCACCTCTCAGACGTGCCAGAACCATGTGCCTGAGATGCCGGAAGCACACCCCAACAGACGGAAACCACCTGCCAGACCCGCCTGAACCACCTGCCGAGCACGCCGGAACCACCTGCTCAACTCGCTGGAACCACCTACCTGACACGCCAAAATCACCTGCCGGCTATGCCAGAACCACTTGGCGGACACTCCGGAAACACCTGTTGGGCCGGCCGGAACCACCTCTCAGACGTGCAAAAACCACGTGCCAATGACACCGGAAGGACCTGCCGAGCACGTCGGAACCACCTGCTCGACTCGCCAGAACCCTCTGCCGGAGACGCCAAAATCAACTGCCGGGTACGCCAGAACCACTTGGCGGACACTCCAGGATCACCTGTCGGGCATGCCGGAACCACCTCTCAGACTTGCCAGAACCATGTTCCGGACACACCGGGTCCACCTGCCGAGTATGCTGGAACCACGTTATCCACTCCCCAGAACCACCTGCTGCACACGCCAAAATCACCTGCCGGGTACGCAAGAACCACTCGTCAGACACTCCGCAACCACCTCTAGGACAGACCGGAACCACCTGCCGGACACGCCGGAACCACTGGCTCGACTCTCCGGAACCACCGCCGGAAATGCAAAATCACTTGCCGGCTAAGCCAGAACCACTTGGCGAACACTCCAGAATCACCTGTCGGGCATGCCGGAACCACCTCTCAGACTTGCCAGAACCATGTTGTGGAAACGCCGGTACCACATGCCCTGTATACCGGAACCACCTGATCCACCCCCGGAAACACCTGCTGGACACGCCAAAATAACCTGCCAGCTACCCAGAACCACTTGGCGGACACTCCGGGAACACCTGTCGGGCCGGCCGGAACCACCTCTCATACGTGCCAGAACCATGTGGCTGAGATGCCAGAACCACACCCCGAACAGACCGAAACCACCTGCCAGACCTGCCTGAACCACCTGCCGAGCACACCGGAACCACCTGCTCGACTCGCCGGAACCACCTACCTGACATGCCAAAAACACCTGCCGGCTATGCCGGAACCACTTGTTGGACACTCCGGAATCATCTGCCGGTAATGCCAGAACCAGCTCTCAGACACACCAGAACCACGTGACGGACACGCCGGAAGCACCTGCTGAGCATGCCTGAGCCACCTGCTCGGCTCGCAAGAAACACCTGCCGGAGACGCCAAAATCACCTGCCGGGTAGGCCAGAACCACGTGGCGCACACTCCGGAATCACCTGTCGGTCATGCCGGAACCACCTCTCAGACTTGCCAGAAACATGTTGCGGACACGCCGGTACCACGTGCCGAGTATGCCAGAACCACCTGATCCACTCAAGAGAACTGCCTGCAAAATCACCTGCCGGCTACGCCAGAACCACTCGGCAGACACTCCGGAACCATCTCCAGTCTAGACCGGAACCACCTGCCTGACACGCCGGGACAACCTGCTTGACTCCCCAGAACCACCAGCCGGACACGCCAAAATCCACAGCCGGCTACACCACAACCACTTGTCGGACACTCCGGAATCACCTGCCGGGCATGCTGGAACTACCTCTCAGAAGTGCCACAACCACATACTGGAGACTCCGGAAGCACCTGCAGAGAATGCCGGAAGTTCCTGATCCACTCCACAGAACCACCTGCCGGACACGCCAAAATCACCTGCCGCCTATGCCAGAACCACTTGGCGGACACTCCAGAATCATCTGCCGGGCATGCCAGCACAACCTCTCAGACGTGCCAGAAGCACGTGAGGGCCAGGCCGGAACCTTCTCCCGGACAGACCGGAACCACAGGAAACACTCGCCGGAGCAACCTGCCAGACATGCCAATATCACCTGTCCGCTACACCAGCACCACTTGGCGGACAAGCCGGAATCACGTGAAGGGCATGCCGGCACAACGTCTCAGACGTGCCAGAACCTTGTGCCGTACACCACAGGGCCACCAGCCGGACAGACCGGAACCACCGGCCGGTCATGCCAGAACCACTCGGCAGACACTCTGGAATCACCTGCCAGGCATGCCGGAACCACCTCTCAGAGGTGCCAGAACCACATGCCGGAGACTCCGGAATCACCTGCCGGGCATGCTGGAACCATCTCTCAGACGTGCCACAACCACGTGCCGGAGAGAGCGCAAGCACATGCCGAGCTCGCCGGAACCACCTGCTGTACATGCCGGAACCACCTGCCTGAGAGGCCAAAATCATATGCCGGCTACGCCAAAACCACTTGGTGCACACTCCAGAATCACCTTGCGGGCATGCCGGAACCACGTCCTGGACAGAACGCAAAAACCTGCCGGACCAGCCTGAACCACCTGCTGAGCACGCCGGAACCACATGCTCGACTCACCAGAGCCACCTGCCGGACACACGAGAAACACCTGCTGGCTACGCAGGAACCACTCGGCAGACACTCCGGAACCACCTCCAGGACAGACCGGAACCACCTGCCGGACACGACGGCACCACCTGCTTGACACGCCAGAACCACCAGCCGGACACGCCAAAATCACCTGCCAGCTACACCAGAACCACTCGGCGAACACTCCGGAATCACCTTTCGGGCATGCCGGAACCACCTCTGAGACTTGACAGAACCATGTTCCGGACATGCCGGTACCACCTGCCGAGTATGCTGGAACCACCTTATCCACTCCCCAGAACCACCTGTTGGACACGCCAAAATCACCTGCCGGCTACGCCAGAACCACTCGTCAGACACTCCACAACCACCTCTAGGACAGACCGGAACCACCTGCCGGACACGCCGGAACCACTGGCTCGACTCTCCGGAACCACAGCCTGGTATGCAAAATCACTTGCCGGCTACGCCAGAACCACTTGGCGAACACTCCGGAATCACCTGTCGGGCATGCCGGAACCACCTCTCAGACTTGCCAGAACCATGTTGCGGACACGCCGGTACCACATGCCCAGTATGCCGGAACCACCTGATGCACTCCCCAGAAACACCTGCTGGACACGCCAAAATCTCCTGCTGGCTACGCCAGAACCACATGGCGGACACTACGGAAACACCTGCCGGGCATGCCGGAACCACATCTCAGAGGTGCCAGAATCACATTCCGGAGACTCCGGAATCACATGCCGGGCATGCGGGAACAATTTCTCAGACGTGCCACAACCACGTGCCGGAGAGACCGGAAGCACCTGCCGAGCTCGCCGGAACCTCCTGCTGGGCATGCCGGAACCACCTGCGTGACAGGCCAAAATCATATGTCGGCTATGCCCAAATCACTTGGTGGACAGTCCAGAATCACCTTGCGGGCATGCCAGAACCACCTCATGGACAGACTGCAAACACCTGCCGAACCTAACTGAACCACCTGCCGAGCAAGCCGGAACAACCTGCTCGACTCGCCGGAACCACCTACCGGACACGCCAAATTCATCTGCCGGCTATGCCAGAACCACTTGGCGAACACTCCGGAATCACCTGCCGGGCATGACGGAACCACCTCTCAGACATGCCAGAACCGCATGCCAATGACACCAGAAGAACCTGCCGAGCACTCCGCAACCACCTCCAGGACATACCGGAACCACCTACCGGACACGCCGGGACCACCTGCTTGACTCGCCAGAACCACCTGCCGGACACGCCAAAATCACCAGCCGGCTATGCCACAACCACTTGTCGGACACTCCGGAATCACCTGCCGGGCATGCTGGAACCACCTCTCAGAGGTGCCACAACCACATGCCGGAGACGGCGAAGCACCTGCCGAGAATGCCGGAAGTTTCTGATCCACTCCACACAACCACCAGCCGGACATGCCAAAATCTCCTGCCGGCTACGCCAGAACCACTTGGCGGACACTCCAGAGTCACCTGCCGGGCATGCAAGCACAACCTCTCAGAAGTACCAGAAGCACGTGCCGGACACGCTGGAACCACCGGCTCGACTCGCCGGAACCACCGCGGGACATGCAAAATCACCTGCCAGCTACGCCAGAACCATTTGGCGAACACTCCGGAGTCACCTGCCAGGCATGCCGGAACCACCTGCTCGACTCGCCACAGCCACCTGCCTGACACGCCAAAATCACCTGCTGGCTATGCCACAACCAGTTGGTGAACACTTCGGAATCTCCTGCCGGGCTTGCTGGAAGCACCTGCCGGTCACGACAACATCACCTGCCAACTACACCAGAGCCACTCGGCAGACACTCCGCGCCCACCTCCAGGACAGACGGGAACCACCTGCCGGACAGACCGGAACCTCTGGAAACACTCGCAGGAACCACCTGCTTGACTCACCGGTCCCACCTGCCGGACACGCCAAAATCACCAGCCTGCTACAACAGAACCACTTGGCGGACAAGCCGGAATCACGTGAAGGGCATGCCGACACAACCTCTCAGACGTGCCAGAACCATGTCCCGGACACGCCGGTACCACCTGCCGAGTATGCCGGAACCACCTGATCCACTCCCCAGAACCACCTGCTGGACTCGCCAAAATCACCTGCCGGCTACGCCAGAACCACTTGGCAGACACTCCGGAAACACCTCTAGGACAGACCAGAACCACCTGCCGGACACGTTGGAACCACTGTCTCGACTCTCCGGAACCACCGCCGGACATGCAAAATCCCCTGCCAGCTACGCCAGAACCACTCGGCAGACACTCCGCAACCAGCTCCAGGACAGACCGGAACCACTGGAAACACTCGCAGGAACCACCTGCTTGACTCACCGGTCCAACCCGCCGGACACGCCAAAATCACCTGCCCGCTACTCAGAACCACTTGGCGGACAAGCCGGAATCACGTGAAGGTCATGCCGACACAACCTCTCAGACGTGCCAGAACCTCGTGCCGGACACCCCAGAACCACCTGCCGGACACACCGTAACCACCTGCCGGACACGCCGGAACCACCGGCTCAACTCGCTGGAACCACCGCCGCACATGAAAAATCACCTGCCGGCTACGCCAGAACCACTTGGCGATCACTCTGGAATCACCTGCCGGGCATGCCGGAAGCACCTCTCAGACATGCCAGAACCACATGTCAATGGCACCAGAAGCACCTTACGAGCACGCCGGAACCACCTGCTCGACTCCCCAGAACCACCTGCCGGACATGCCCACATCACCTGTCAGCTCCGCCAGAACAACTTGGCGGACACTCCGGAAACACATGTCGGGCCAGCCGGAACCACCTCTCAGACGTGCCAGAACCATGTGCCTTAGATGCCGGAACCACATGCAAACAGACCGAAACCACCTGCCACTCCCGCCTGAACCACCTGCCGAGCACGCCGGAACCACCTGCTCGACTCGCCGGAACCACCTACCTGACACACCAAAATCACTTGCCGGCTACGCCAGAACCACTTGGCGGACACTCCAGAATCACCTGCCGGGCATGCCAGCACAACCTCTCAGAAGTGCCAGAAGCACGTGCCGGACAGGCCGGAACCATCTCCCGGACAGACCAGAACCACAGGAAACACTCGCCGGAGCAACCTGCTTGACTCACCAGTCCCACCTGCCGGATACGCCAAAATCACCTGCTCGCGACACCAGAACCACTTGGCGGACAGGCCGGAATCACGTGAAGGGCATGCCGACACAACCTCTCAGACGTGCCAGAACCTCGTGCCGGACACCCCAGAACCACATGAAGGACACACTGGAACCAACTGCTGGACAAGCCGGAACAACCGGCTCGACGCGCCGGAAACACCACCGGACATGCAAAATCACCTGCCGGCTACGCCACAACCTGTTGGTGACCACTTCGGAATCACCTGCCGGGCATGGCGGAACCATCTCTCAGACGTGCCACAACCACGTGCCGGAGAGACCGGAAGAACCTGCAAAGTTCGCTGGAACCACCTGCTGGACATGCCGGAACCACCTGCCTGCCAGGCCAAGATCATATGCCGGCTACGCCAAAACCACTTGTTGACACTCCAGAATCACCTTGTGGGCATGCCGGAACCACGTCCTGGGCAGACTGCAGACACCTGCCGGACCTGCCTGAACCACCTTCCGAGCACGCCGGAACCACCTGCTCGACTCACCATAGCCACCTGCCGCACACACCAGAAACACCTACGGGGTATGCCAGAACCACTTGCAGGACTCTCCGGGATCACCTGCCGGTCATGCCGTAACCAGCTCTCAGACGTGCCAGAGCCATGTGCAGGACACGCCGGAACGACCTGCCGAGTATGCCAGAACCTCCTGATCCACTCCCCAAAACCACCTGCTGGAAAGGCCAAAATCACCTGCCGGCTACGCCAGAACCACTCGGCAGACAATCCGGAACCACCTCCTGGACAGACCGGAACCACCTGTGGGACACGATGGGACCACCTGCTTGACTCGCCAGAACCACCTAACGGACACGCCAAAATCACCAGCCAGCTACGCCACAACCACTTGTCGGACACTCTGGAATCACGTGCTGGGCATGCCAGAACCACCTCTCAGACATGCCAGAACCACATGCCAATGATACCGGAAGCACCTGCCAAGCACGCCGGAACCACCTGCTCAACTCGCCAGAACCACCTGCCGGACATGCGAAAATCACTTGCCGGCTACGGAACAATCAGTTGGTGAACACTTCGGAATCACCTGCCGGGCTTGCTGGAACCACCTGCCAGTCATGAACACATCACCTGCCAGCTATGCCGAGTCACTTGGCGGACACTCCAGAAACACCTGTCGGGCCGGCCGGAACCCCCTCTCAGACGTGCCAAAACCATGTGCCTGAGATGCCGGAACCACACCCCGGACAGACCGAAACCAACTGCCAGACCCGCCTGAACCGCCTGCCGAGCACGCCGGAACCACCTGCTCGACTCACAGGAACCACCTACCTGACACGCCAAAATCCCCTGCTGGCTATGTCAGAACCACTTGGTGGACACTCTGGAATCATCTGCCGGACATGCCAGAAACAGCTCTCACACACACCAGAACCACGTGTCGGACACGCCAGAAGCACCTGCTGAGCATGCCTGAGCCACCTGCTCAATTCGCAAGAAACACCTGCTGGACATGCCAAAATCACCTGCCGGGTACGCCAGAATCACTTGGTGGACACTCCGGAATCACCTGTCGGGCATGCCGGAACCACCTCCCAGACTTGCCATAAGCAGGTTCCGGACACGCCGGTACCACATGCCGAGTTTGCTGGAACCACCTGAACCACTACCCAGAACCACCTGCTGTGCACACCGAAATCTCCTACCAGCTATGCCAGAACCACTTGGCAGACATTCCGGGATCACCTGCCAGGCATGCCGGAAGCACCTCTCAGACATGCCAGAACCACATGTCAATGGCACCGGAAGCACCTGCCAAGCACGCCGGAACCACCTGCTCGACTCACCAGAACCACCTGCTGGACATGCCAAAATCACCTGCCAGCTACGCCACAACCAGTTGGTGAACACTTCGGAATCACCTGCCGGGCTGGCTGGAACCACCTGCCGGTCACGCACACATCACCTGTCAGTTACGCCAGAATCACTTGGCGGACACTCCGGAAACACCTGTCGGGCCGGCCGAAACCACCTCTCAGACGTGCCAGAACCATGTGCCTGAGATGCCGGAAGCACACACCAACAGACCGAAACCACCTGCCAGACCCGCCTGAACCACCTGCCGAGCAGGCCGGAACCACCTGCTCGACTCGCCGGAACAACCTACCTGACACGCCAAAATCACCTGCCGGCTGTGCCAGAACCACTTGGCGAACACTCCTGAATCACCTACCGGGCATGCCGGAACCACCTCTCAGACATGCCAGAACCACATGCCAATGACACCTTAAGGACCTGCCGAGCAAGCCGGAGCCACCTGCTCGACTCACCAGAACCCCCTGCTGGGCACGCCAAAATCACCTGCCTGGTACGCCAGAACCACTTGGCGGACACTCCAGGATCACCTATCGGGCATGCCGGAACCACTTCTCCGACTTGCCAGAACCATGTTCCGGACACGCCGTACCACCTGCCGAGTATGCCGGAACCACCTCATCCACTCCCCAGAACCAGCTGTTGGACACGCCAAAATCACCTGCTGGCTAAGCCAGAACCAATCGGCAGACACTCTGGAAAAACCTCCTGGACAGACTGGAACCACCTGCCGGACACGCTGGAACCACCGGCTCGACTTGCCGGAACCACCGCCGGACATGCAAAACCACCTGCCGGCTACGCCAGAACCACTTGGCCATCACTCCAGAATCACCTGCCGGGCATGCCGGAAGCACCTCTCAGACATGCCAGAACCACATGTCAATGGCACGGGAAGCACCTGCCGAGCATGCCGGAACCACCTGCTCGACTCGCCAGAACCACCTGCTGCACATGCCAAAATCACACGCCGGCTACGCCACAACCAGTTGGTGAACACTTCGGAATCACCTGCCGGGCTGGCTGGAACCACCTGGCGGTCACGCCCACATCACCTGTCAACTACGCCAGAACCACTTGGCGGACACTCCGGAAACACCTGTCGGGCCGGCCGTAACCACCTCTGAGACGTGCAGAACCATGTGCCTGAGATGCCGGAACCAAACCCCGAACAGAACGAAACCACCTGCCAGATCCGCCGGAACCACCTGCTCGACTTGCTGGAACCACCTACCTGACACGCCAAAATCCTCTGCTGGGTATGCCAGAACCACTTGGTGAACACTCCGGAATCATCTGCCGGACATGCCACAACCAGCTCTCACAAACACCAGAAACACATGCCAAACACGCCGGAAGCACCTGCTGAGCATGCCTGAGCCACCTGCTCGACTCGCAAGAAACACCTGCCGGACACGCCAAAATCACCTGCCGGGTACGCCAGAAACACTTGGCGGACACTCCGGAATCACCTGTCGGGCATGCCGGAACCACCTCTCAGACTTGACAGAACCATGTTCTGGACACGCCGGTACCACCTGCCGAGTATGCCGGAACC
The DNA here is from genome assembly GCF_041296265.1 of Equus caballus. NCBI lineage: Eukaryota > Metazoa > Chordata > Mammalia > Perissodactyla > Equidae > Equus > Equus caballus. The sequence continues at coordinate 1,291,037 of NC_091703.1, forward strand.
ACCTGATGCACTCCCCAGAACCACCTGCTGGACACGCCAAAATCACCTGCCGGCTACACCAGAACCACTCGGCAGACACTCCGGAATCACCTGCCGGGCATGGCGGAACCATCTCTTAGACGTGCCACAACCACGTGCCGGAGAGACTGGAAGCGCCTTCCGAGCTCGCCGGAACAACCTGCTGGCCATGCCGGAACCCCCTGCCTGACAGGCCAAAATCATATGCCGGCTACACAAAAACCACTTGGTGGACACTCCAGAATCACCTTGCGGGCATGCCGGAACCGCGTCCTGGACAGACTGCAAACACCTGCCGGACCTGCCTGAACCACCTGCTGTGCACGCCGGAACCAGCTCTCAGACGGACCAGAACCACGTGCCGGCGATGCCGAGACCACCTGCCGAGCATGCCGGACCCACCTGCTCGACTTGCCAGAAACACCTGCCGGACACGCCAAAATCACCTGCCGGCTATGGCAGAACCACTTGTGGGACAAGCTGAAATCACGTGAAGGGCATGCCGGCACATCTGAGACGTGCCAGAACCTCGTGCCGGACACCCCAGAACCACCTGCAGGACACACGAAACCACCGGCTCGACACGCCGGAACCACCTCCGGACATGCAAAATCAACTGCCGGCTATGCCAGAACCACTTGGCGAGCACTCCGGAATCACCTGCTGGGCACGCCGGAACCACCTCTCAGACATGCCTGAACCACCTGCCGGACACGCAAAAATCACCTGCCGGTTAGGTTAGAATCACTTGGTGGACTCTCCGGGATTGCCGGCCAGGCATGCCGGAACGACTTCTGAGATGTACCAGAAACACGTGCCAGACACGCCAGAACCACATCCTGGACAGACTGGAACCACATGCTGTACATGCCCGAACCTCCTGGCGAGAATGCCAGAAACACCTGCTCGGCTCCCAGGAAAAACCTACGGGGAAACTGTCATAGAAATGAAGGTCAAACGGCCTTTCTTGCCAGACCTTACCTCGCCACTTTAGAACTTCTGCTTCTGCCACAATTCCACCTTGCCAACCCGGCTCAGACGAAATGCCTACATCTTCCCCTTGAGCAATGGGGACGAGGCCCGGATGATTGTGCTTCCACATGCTGAGGAGGAGAGAGACAATAGGCTTTTAACTAACCACCAAGTGCCATGGTTGAGAGAGTGTCAGAAAGCATCAATGGCAGAAAGACCCCTTTACTCTCAGCAGTGCCCTCCATTGCTCTAGAGCAGGAAGGCACAAAGGACTGCCTCAATCCTTCAATGGGAAACAAGCCATAAACTGTCTTGCTTCCAGCTCTTTAGGAAGCTGAGCAAGAACTCGCTTTCCACAGTGCTGTTAAAGCATACGAGGAAACACTCATACAAAGGCAGCTCAAACGCCATTTCTTCCCAGTGCTTAACTCGCCGCTTTAGGAATTCTGCTTCTGCCGCAATTCCACCTTGCCAACCCGGCGAGACGAAATGCCTACATCTTCCCCTGAAGCAACTGGGCTGTGTCCCAAATGATTGAGCATCCACGTGCTTAAGAGGTGATAGACTGCACGCCTTTTTCCAACCACAATTGTGCACTGGTGGAGAGAGTGTTGGAAAGCAGCTATGTCAGAAAGACCCCTTTGCTCTCAGCTCTGCCCTCCATTGCTCTAGACGTGGAATGCACAATGCACTGGCTCCACCCCTCAAGGGGCGACAAGACACAGACCATCTTCCTTCCATATCTTTAGGAAGCTGAGAAAGCACTCGCTTTCAACAGTGCTCTTTGTGTGTCCTGGCAACATCTCATACAAATGCAGCTGATATGCCATTCTTTTCAGCGCTTAACTCGCCGATTTAGAACTTCTGCTTCTGCCAGATTTCCACCTTGCCAACCCTGCTCAGACGAAATGCCTACATCTTCCCCTTCAGCATGGGGACGAGGCCCAGATGATTGTGCCTCCACATGTTTAGCAAGAGCAGACAATAGGCTTTTTACAAACTGCCATTGTGCACTGGTGCAGAGAGTGTCAGAATGCACCTATGTCAGAAAGGGCCCTTTGTCTCAGACGTGCCCTCCGTTGCTCTAGAGGTGGAAGGCACAAAGCACTGCCTCCATCCTTTAATTGGAGACAGGCCATAAACTGTCCTCCTTCCAGCTCTTTAGGAAGCTGGGAAAGCACTCACATTCCTCAGTGCTCTTACAGCATCCTGGGAGCATCACATACAAAGACAACTTAACGCCGTGTCTTTTCAGCCCTTACCTCGCCAATCTGCAACATCCGCTTCTGCCACATTTCCAGCTTGCCAACGTGGCTCAGACGAAATGCCTACATCTTCCCCTTGAGCAATGAGGACGAGGCCCGGATGATTGTGGTTCCACATGCTGAGGAAGAGACAGACAATAAGCTTTTAACCAACCGCCCTTGAGCAATGATTGGGGGAGTGTCAGAAGGCACCAATGTCAGAAAGGCCCTTTACTCTGGGCCGTGCCCTCCATTCCTCTAGAGGCAGGAGGCACAAGGCACTGGCACCACCCCTGAAGGGTATCAGAAAGCACCTATGGCAGAGAGCCCCCTTGGCTCTCAGCCGTGCCCTCCATTGCTCAGCAGGTGGAAGGCACAAAGCACTGCCTCCATCCTTCAATGGGGGACAAGCCATAAATTGTCTTGCCTCCAGCTCTTTAGGAAGCTGACGAACAACTCGTTTTCCACAGTCCTGTTACAGCATAGCAGGAACCTCTTATACAAAGGCAGCTCAAACGCCATTTCTTCCCAGTGCTTAACTCGCCGCTTTAGGACTTCTTCTTCTTCCGCAATTCCACCTTGCCAACCCGGCTGAGGCGAAATGCCTACATCTTCCCCTGAAGCAACTGGGCTGAGTCCCAAATGATTGAGCGTCCACGTGCTTAGGAGGCGATAGACTGCACGCCTTTTTCCAACCACCAATGTGCACTGCTGGAGAGATTTTCATAAAGAAGCTATGTCAGAAAGGCCCCTTTGCTCACAGCCGTGCCCTTCATTGCTCTAGAGGTGGAAGGCACAAGGCACTGGCTCTGGATGCACCCCTCAATGGGAGACAAACCACATCTTGTCCTGCTTCCAGCACTTTAGGAAGCTGAGAAAAAACTCCCTTTCCACAGTGCCCTTACAGCGTCCTGGGAACATCTCATACAAAGGAGGCTGAATGCCGTTTCCTTCAGCACTTCACTCGACAGTCTGGGACATCTGCATCCTGCACATTTACACCTTGCCAACCCGGCTCAGACGAAATGACTACATCTTCCCCTCCAGCAACGGGCACGAGGCCCAGATGATTGTGCTTCCACATGCTTAGCAGGAGCAGACAATAGGCTTTTTACAAACCGCCATTGTGCACTGGTGCAGAAAGTGTCAGAATGCACCTATGTCAGAACGGGCCCTTTGCTCTCAGCCATGCCCTCCATTGCTCTAGAGGTGGAAGGCACAAAGCACTGCCTCCATCCTTCAATTGGAGACAAGCCATAAACTGTCCTGCTTCCAGCTCTTTAGGAAGCTGGGAAAGCAATAGCATTCCACAGTGCTCTTGCAGCATCCTGGGAACATCTCATACAAAGGCACCTGAACGCCGTGTCTTTTCAGCCCTTAACTCGCCAATCTGCAACATCCGCTTCTGCCGCATTTCAACCTTGCCCACCCGGCTCAGACGAAATGCCTACATCTTCCCCTTGAGCAATGGCGACGAGGCCCGGATGATTGTGGTTCCACATGCTGAGGAGGAGACAGACAATAGGCTTTTAACCAACCGCCCTTGAGCAATGGTTGGGGCAGTGTCAGAAACCACCAATTTCAGAAAGTCCCTTTACTCTTGGTCTTGCCCTCCATTCCTCTAGAGGTAGGAGGCACCAACCCTGAAGGGTATCAGAAAGCACCAATGGCAGAAAGCCCCCTTGGCTCTCAGCCATGCCCTCCATTGCTCTGCAGGTGGAAGGCACAAAGCACTGCCTCCATCCTTCAATGGGAAACAAGCCATAAACTGTCTTGCCTCCAATTCTTTAGGAAGCTGACGAACAACTCGCTTTCCACTGTCCTGTTACATCATATCAGGAAACTCTCATACAAAGGCTGCTCAAACGCCATTTATTCCCAGCGATTAACTCGCCGCTAAGGACTTCTGCTTCTGCCGCTATTCCACCTTGCCAACCCAGCTCAGAGGAAATGCCTACATCTTCCAGTTGAGCAATAGGGACGAGGCCTGGATGATTGTGCTTCCACATGCTGAGGAGGAGACAGACAATAGGCTTTTATCTAACCACCAAGTGCAAGGGTTGGGAGAGTGTCAGAAAGCACCAATGGCAGAAAGAGCCCTTTACTCTCAGCCGTGCCCTCCATTGCTCTAGAGGTGGAAAGCAAAAGCACTGACTCCATCCTTCAATGGGAAACAAGCCATAAACTGTCTTGCTTCCAGCTCTTTAGGAAGCTGATGAACAACTCGCTTTCCACAGTGCTGTTACAGCATACGAGGAAACTCTCATACAAGTCAGCTCAAACGCCATTTCTTCCCAGCACTTAACTTGCTGCTTTAGGACTTCTTCTGCCACAATTCTACCTTGCCAACCTTGCTCAGATGAAATGCCTACATCTTCCCCTGAAGCAACTGGGCTGAGTCCCAAATGATTTAGCATCCACCTGCTCAGGAGGCGATAGACTGTAAAGCTTTTTCCAACCACCATTGTGCACTGGTAGAGAGAGTGTCAGAATGCAGCTATGTCAGAAAGACCCTTTGGCTCTCAACCATGCCCTCCATTGCTCTAGACGTGGAATGCACAGTGCATTGGCTCCACCCCTCAAGGGGCCACAAGCCACAGACCATCTTTCTTCCATCTCTTTAGGAAGCTGAGAACAAACTCACCTGACGTATAAAAAGGAATCATGCCCCTTATGTGCCAGAAAACCCCGGGAGACATGCCATAAACACCCTCCACACACTCTCAAAAAGCCACACATTCATGCCAGTACGACGCAACAGGCATACCAGAAGCACCCACGTTGCATGCCAGAACCACCTGTAACCACCTGCCGGACACAGTGGAACAACGATTCTGACACTGCAGAACCATCTCTTCAACATGCCAGCCGCACAGAATGACATGACAGAACCGGATTCCAAACACAGCACAACGACATGCCAGACAGATTGTAAACACCTGTTGGATATGCCGCAAACATGTGTCAGAAACCCTGAAACCAGCTGAGGAGTATGTAAGAACGGGGGCCAGAAATGCCACAAGCACCTGTCTTACAAGCCAGAGCCACGAGCCCAAAAAGCAGGAAAGACCTCCCAGACACACCAAAATAACCTGCCGGTGACGCCAGAACCACTTGGTGGACACCCAGGGATCACCTGCCGGGCACGCCCGAAGCACCTCACAGACGTGCCAGAACCACGTGCCGGCCATGCCGGAACCAGCTCCCAGACAGACCAGAAGCACCTGCCGGACACGCCGGAACCACTTGCCGAGCATGCAGGAACCACCTGCTCGACACGCAGGACCCACCTGCTGGACATGCCAAAATCACCTGCCGGCTCCACCAGAACCACTTGGTGGACACTCTGGAATCTCCTGCGGGCATGCAGGAAGCACCTCTCAAACTTGCCACAACCACATTCCTGACACGCCGGAACCACCCCCCGAAAACACCAGAAGCACATGCCGAACATGCCGGAATAACCTGCTCGACTCACTGGAACCATGTGCCGGACACGCCATAATCACCTGCTGGCTATGCCAGAACAACATGGCAGACAGTCCGAAATCACCTGCCAGCCATGCCAGAACCGCATCTCAGACGTACCAGAACCACCTGCCGGACATGCAGGAACCATGTCCTGGACAGACTGGAACCACCTGCAGGACACGCCTCAACCAAGAGCCGAGCATGCCAGAACCACCGGCTCAACTCGCAGGACACCCCTAACGGACACACCAAAATCACCTGCGGGCTGCGCCAGAACCACTTGTCGGACACTCTGGAATCACCTGCAGGGCATGCCAGAACCACCTCTCAGAAGTGCCAGAACCACATGTCGGACACTACGGAATTACCTGCCGGGCAAGCCGGAACCACCTGTCAGATGTGCCAGAAACACGTGCCGGAGATGCCGGAAGCACCTGCTGAGCATGCCGGAAGTTCCTGATCCACTCCACAGAACCACCTGCCGGATACGCCAAAATCACCTGCTGGCTTCGCCAGAACCACTTGGCGGACACTGCAGAATCACCTACCGGGCATGCCAGCACAAACTCTCAGAAGTGACAGAAGCACGTGCCGGACAGGCCGGAACCATCTCCCGGACACACCGGAAACACAGGAAACACTCGCCGGAACCACCTGCTTGACTCACTGGTCCCACCTGCAGGACACGCCAAAATCACCTGTCCGCTACACCAGAAACACTTGGGGAACAAGCCGGAATCACGTGAAGGGCATGCCGACACAACCTCTCAGACGTGCCAGAACCTCGTGGCGGACACCACAGAACCACCTGCTGGACACACCGAAACCACCTGCCGGACACGCCGGAACCACCGGCTCAACTCACCGGAACAACCGCCGGACATGCAAAATCACCTGCCGGCTACGCCAGAACCATTTGGCGAACACTCCGGAATCACCTACCGGGCATGCCGGAACCACCTGAACGACTCCACAGAACCACCTGCCAGACATGCCAAAATCACTTGCCAGCTACGCCAAAACCAGTTGGTGGACACTTCAGAATCACCTGCCGGGCTGGCTGGAACCACCTGCCGGTCACGCCCACATCACCTGTCAGCTCCGCCAGAACCACTTGGCGGACAATCCGGAATTAGCTGTCGGGCCACCCGGAACGACCTCTCAGACGTGCCAGAACCATGTGCCTGAGATGCCGGAACCACACCCCAACAGACCGAAACCACCTGCCTGGCCCGCATGAACCACCTGCCGAGCACGCCGGAACCACCTACCTGACATGCCAACATCACCTGCCGGCTATGCCAGAACCACTTGGCGATCTCTCCGGAATCACCTGCAGGGCATGCCGGAACCACCTCTCAGACATGCCAGAACCACATGCCATTGACACTGGAAGGACCTGCCGAGCACTCCGCAACCACCTCCATGACATACCGGAACCACCTACCGGACACGCCAGGACCACAGGCTCGAATCGCTGCAACCACCGCTGGAAATGCAAAATCACCTGCCAGCTACGCCAGAACCACTTGGCGATCACTCTGGAATCACCTGCCGGGCATGCCGGAACCACCTCTCTGACATGCCAGAACCACATGTCAATGGCACCGGAAGCCCCTGCAGAGCACGAAGGAACCAACTGTTCGACTCGCCAGAACCACCTGCCGGACAAGCCAAAATCACCTGCTGGCTACGCCACAACCAGTTGGCGAACACTTCTGAATCACCTGTCGGGCTGGCTGGAACCACCTGCCGTTCACGCCCGCGTCACCTGTCAGCTACGCCAGAACCAGTTGGCGGACACTCCAGAATCACCTGCCGGCTACGCCAGAACCACACAGCAGACACTCCGGAATCACCTGCCGGGCATGCTGGAACCATCTCTCAGACGTGCCACAACCACGTGCCGGAGAGAGCGGAAGCACATGCCGAGCTCGCCGGAACCACCTGCTGGACATGCCGGAACCACCTGCCTGACAGGCCAAAATCATATGCCGGCGACGCCAAAACCACTTGGTGCACACTCCAGAATCACCTTGCGGGCATGCCGGAACCACGTCCTGGACAGAACGCAAAAACCTGCCGAACCTGCCTGAACCACCTGCTGAGCACGCCGGAACCACCTGCTTGACTCACCAGAGCCACCTGCCGGACACACGAGAAACACCTGCGTGGTACACCAGAACCAGTTGGAGGACTCACCAGGATCACCTGCCGGGCATGCCGGAACCACCTCTCAGACGTGCCAGAACCATGTGCCGGACACGCCGGAACCACCTGCCGAGTATGCCGGAACCACCTGAACCACTGCACAGAACTACCTGCCGGACAAGCCAAAATCACCTGCCGGCTACGCCAGAACCACTCGGCAGACACTCCGGAATCACCTGCCGGGCATGCCGGAACCACCTCTCAGAGGTGCCAGAACCACATGCCGGAGACTCCGGGATCACCTGCTGGGCATGCCGGAAGCATCTCTCAAACGTGTCACAACCATGTGCCGGAGAGACCGGAAGCACCTGCCGAACTCGCCGGAACCACCTGCTGGACATGCCGGAACCACCTGCCTGAGAGGCCAAAATCATATGTCGGCTACGCCCAAACAACTTGCTGGACACTCCAGAATCACCTTGCGGGCATGCCAGAACCACGTCATGGACAGACTGCAAACACCTACCGAACTTGAGTGAACCACCTGCCGAGCTTGCCGGAACCACCTGCCGTCACACCAACATCACCTGCAAGCTACGCCAGAATCACTTGGCGGACACTCCGGAATCACCTGCCGGGCATGCTGGAACCACCTCTCAGAGGTGCCACAAACACATGCTGGAGACGGCGGAAGCACCTGCCGAGAATGCCCGGAGTTCATGATCCACTCCACAGAACCACCTGCTGGACACGCCAAAATCGCATACCGGCTAAGCCAGAACCACTTGGCGGACACTCCAGGATCACCTGCCGGGCATGCCAGCACAAGCTCTCAGAAGTGCCAGAAGCACGTGCCGGACAGGCCGGAACCATCTCCCGGACAGACCGGAACCACGGGAAACACTCACAGGAACCACCTGCTTGACACACCAGTCCCACCTGCTGGACACGCCAAAATCACCTGCCCGCTACACCAGAACCACTTGGTGGACAAGCTTGAATCACGTGAAGGGCATGCCGACACAACCTCTCAGACGTGCCACAGCCTCGTGCCGGACACCCCAGAACCACCTGCCGGACACACCTGAACCCCCTGCCGGACACGCCGGAACCAGCGGCTCGACTCGCCGGAACAGCCACCAGACATGCAAAATCACCTGCCGGCTACGCCAGAACCACTTGGCGAACACTCCGGAATGACCTGCCGGGCATGCCAGAACCACCTCTCAGATATGCCAGAACCACATGCCAATGACACCGGAAGCACCTGCCGAGCACGCCGGAACCACCTGCTCGGCTCGCCAGAACCACCTGCCGGACACGCCAAAATCTCCTGCCGGGTATGGGAGAACCACTTGGTGGACACTCCGGAATCATCTGCCCAACATGACAGACCCAGCTCTCAGACACACCAGAACCACGTGCCGGACACGCCGGAAGCACCTGCTGCGCATGCCTGAGCCACCTGCTCGACTCGCAAGAAACACGTGCCGGAAACACCAAAATCACCTGCCGGGTACAACAGCACCACTTGGCGGACACTCCGGAATCACCTGTCGGGCATGCCGGAACCACCTCTCAGACTTGCCAGAACCATGTTCCGGACATGCCGGTACCACCTGCCAAGTATCCTGGAACCACCTTATCCACTCCCCAGAACCACCTGTTGGACACGCCAAAATCAAGTGCCGGCTACGCCAAAACCACTTGTTGACACTCCAGAATCACCTTGGGGGCATGCCGGAACCACGTCATGGACAGACTACAAACACCTGCCAGACCTGCCTGGACCACCTGCAGAGCACACCGGAACCACCTGCTCGACTCACCAGAGCCACCTGCCGGACAAACCAGAAACACCTGCGGGTTACATCAGAACCACTTGGAGGACTCTCCGGGATCACCTTCAGGTCATGCCGTAAGCAGCTCTCAGACGTGCCAGAGCCATGTGCCGGACACTCCGGAACCACCTGCCGAGTATGCCGGAACCGCCTGATCCACTCCCCAAAACCACCTGCTGGAAACGCCAAAATCACCTGCCAGCTACGCCAGAAGCCGTCGGCAGACACTCCGGAACCACCTCCAGGGCAGACCAGAACCAACTGCCGGACACGCGCGGACCACCTTCTTGATTCGCCAGAACCACCTGCCGGACATGCCAAAATCCCCAGCCGGCTCCGCCACAACCACTTGTCGGACACTCCAGAATCACCTGACGGGCATGCGAGAACCACCTCTCAGACATGCCAGAACCACATGCCAATGACACCGGAAGGACCTGCCGAGCACTCCGCAACCACCTCCAGGACATACCGGTACCACCTACCGGAAACGCTGGGACCACCTGCTTGACTCGCCCGAACCACCTGCCAGACACGCCAAAATCACCAGCCGGCTATGCCACAACCACGTGTCGGAAACTCCGGAATCACCTGCCGGGCATGCTGGAACCACCTCTCAGAGGTACCACAAACACATGCTGGAGATGGCGGAAGCACCTGCCGAGAATGCCGGAAGTTCCTGATCCACTCCACAGAACCAGCAGCCGGACACGCCAACATCACCAGCCAGCTACGCCAGAACCACTTGGCGGACACTCCAGAATCACCTACCGGGCATGCCAGCACAAACTCTCAGAAGTGACAGAAGCACGTGCCGGACAGGCCGGAACCATCTCCCAGACAGACCGGAACCACAGGAAACACTCGTCGGAACCACCTGCTTGACTCACCGGTCCGACCTGCCGGACATGCCAAAATCACCTGCCCGCTACACCAGAACCACTTGGAGGACAAGCCGGAATCATGTGAAGGGCATGCCAACACAACCTCTCAACGTGCCAGAACCTCATGCCGGACACCCCAGAACCACCTGCCGGACAGACCGGAACCACCTGCCACACACGCCGGAACCACTGGCTCGACTCACCAGAACCACCGCCGGACATGCAAAATCACCTCTCGGCTACGCCAGAACCGCTCTGTGAACAATCCCGAATCACCTTCCGGGCATGCCGGAACCACCTCTCAGACATGCCAGAACCACATGCCAATGACACCGGAACAACCTGCCGAGCACGCCGGAACCACCTGCTCGACTCGCCAGAACCACCTGCCGGACATGCCAAAATCACCTGCCGGCTATGCCACAACCAGTTGGTGAACACTTCAGAATCACCGGCCGGGCTGGCTGGAACCACCTGCCGGTCACGCCCACATCAACTGTCAGGTACGCCAGAAGCACTTGGCGGACACTCCAGAAACACCTGTCTGGCCTGGCGGTACCACCTCTCAGACGTGCCAGAACCATGTGCCTGAGATGCCGGAAGCACACCCCAACAGACGGAAACCACCTGCCAGACCCGCCTGAACCACCTGCCGAGCACGCCGGAACCACCTGCTCAACTCGCTGGAACCACCTACCTGACACGCCAAAATCACCTGCCGGCTATGCCAGAACCACTTGGCGGACACTCCGGAAACACCTGTTGGGCCGGCCGGAACCACCTCTCAGACGTGCAAAAACCACGTGCCAATGACACCGGAAGGACCTGCCGAGCACGTCGGAACCACCTGCTCGACTCGCCAGAACCCTCTGCCGGAGACGCCAAAATCAACTGCCGGGTACGCCAGAACCACTTGGCGGACACTCCAGGATCACCTGTCGGGCATGCCGGAACCACCTCTCAGACTTGCCAGAACCATGTTCCGGACACACCGGGTCCACCTGCCGAGTATGCTGGAACCACGTTATCCACTCCCCAGAACCACCTGCTGCACACGCCAAAATCACCTGCCGGGTACGCAAGAACCACTCGTCAGACACTCCGCAACCACCTCTAGGACAGACCGGAACCACCTGCCGGACACGCCGGAACCACTGGCTCGACTCTCCGGAACCACCGCCGGAAATGCAAAATCACTTGCCGGCTAAGCCAGAACCACTTGGCGAACACTCCAGAATCACCTGTCGGGCATGCCGGAACCACCTCTCAGACTTGCCAGAACCATGTTGTGGAAACGCCGGTACCACATGCCCTGTATACCGGAACCACCTGATCCACCCCCGGAAACACCTGCTGGACACGCCAAAATAACCTGCCAGCTACCCAGAACCACTTGGCGGACACTCCGGGAACACCTGTCGGGCCGGCCGGAACCACCTCTCATACGTGCCAGAACCATGTGGCTGAGATGCCAGAACCACACCCCGAACAGACCGAAACCACCTGCCAGACCTGCCTGAACCACCTGCCGAGCACACCGGAACCACCTGCTCGACTCGCCGGAACCACCTACCTGACATGCCAAAAACACCTGCCGGCTATGCCGGAACCACTTGTTGGACACTCCGGAATCATCTGCCGGTAATGCCAGAACCAGCTCTCAGACACACCAGAACCACGTGACGGACACGCCGGAAGCACCTGCTGAGCATGCCTGAGCCACCTGCTCGGCTCGCAAGAAACACCTGCCGGAGACGCCAAAATCACCTGCCGGGTAGGCCAGAACCACGTGGCGCACACTCCGGAATCACCTGTCGGTCATGCCGGAACCACCTCTCAGACTTGCCAGAAACATGTTGCGGACACGCCGGTACCACGTGCCGAGTATGCCAGAACCACCTGATCCACTCAAGAGAACTGCCTGCAAAATCACCTGCCGGCTACGCCAGAACCACTCGGCAGACACTCCGGAACCATCTCCAGTCTAGACCGGAACCACCTGCCTGACACGCCGGGACAACCTGCTTGACTCCCCAGAACCACCAGCCGGACACGCCAAAATCCACAGCCGGCTACACCACAACCACTTGTCGGACACTCCGGAATCACCTGCCGGGCATGCTGGAACTACCTCTCAGAAGTGCCACAACCACATACTGGAGACTCCGGAAGCACCTGCAGAGAATGCCGGAAGTTCCTGATCCACTCCACAGAACCACCTGCCGGACACGCCAAAATCACCTGCCGCCTATGCCAGAACCACTTGGCGGACACTCCAGAATCATCTGCCGGGCATGCCAGCACAACCTCTCAGACGTGCCAGAAGCACGTGAGGGCCAGGCCGGAACCTTCTCCCGGACAGACCGGAACCACAGGAAACACTCGCCGGAGCAACCTGCCAGACATGCCAATATCACCTGTCCGCTACACCAGCACCACTTGGCGGACAAGCCGGAATCACGTGAAGGGCATGCCGGCACAACGTCTCAGACGTGCCAGAACCTTGTGCCGTACACCACAGGGCCACCAGCCGGACAGACCGGAACCACCGGCCGGTCATGCCAGAACCACTCGGCAGACACTCTGGAATCACCTGCCAGGCATGCCGGAACCACCTCTCAGAGGTGCCAGAACCACATGCCGGAGACTCCGGAATCACCTGCCGGGCATGCTGGAACCATCTCTCAGACGTGCCACAACCACGTGCCGGAGAGAGCGCAAGCACATGCCGAGCTCGCCGGAACCACCTGCTGTACATGCCGGAACCACCTGCCTGAGAGGCCAAAATCATATGCCGGCTACGCCAAAACCACTTGGTGCACACTCCAGAATCACCTTGCGGGCATGCCGGAACCACGTCCTGGACAGAACGCAAAAACCTGCCGGACCAGCCTGAACCACCTGCTGAGCACGCCGGAACCACATGCTCGACTCACCAGAGCCACCTGCCGGACACACGAGAAACACCTGCTGGCTACGCAGGAACCACTCGGCAGACACTCCGGAACCACCTCCAGGACAGACCGGAACCACCTGCCGGACACGACGGCACCACCTGCTTGACACGCCAGAACCACCAGCCGGACACGCCAAAATCACCTGCCAGCTACACCAGAACCACTCGGCGAACACTCCGGAATCACCTTTCGGGCATGCCGGAACCACCTCTGAGACTTGACAGAACCATGTTCCGGACATGCCGGTACCACCTGCCGAGTATGCTGGAACCACCTTATCCACTCCCCAGAACCACCTGTTGGACACGCCAAAATCACCTGCCGGCTACGCCAGAACCACTCGTCAGACACTCCACAACCACCTCTAGGACAGACCGGAACCACCTGCCGGACACGCCGGAACCACTGGCTCGACTCTCCGGAACCACAGCCTGGTATGCAAAATCACTTGCCGGCTACGCCAGAACCACTTGGCGAACACTCCGGAATCACCTGTCGGGCATGCCGGAACCACCTCTCAGACTTGCCAGAACCATGTTGCGGACACGCCGGTACCACATGCCCAGTATGCCGGAACCACCTGATGCACTCCCCAGAAACACCTGCTGGACACGCCAAAATCTCCTGCTGGCTACGCCAGAACCACATGGCGGACACTACGGAAACACCTGCCGGGCATGCCGGAACCACATCTCAGAGGTGCCAGAATCACATTCCGGAGACTCCGGAATCACATGCCGGGCATGCGGGAACAATTTCTCAGACGTGCCACAACCACGTGCCGGAGAGACCGGAAGCACCTGCCGAGCTCGCCGGAACCTCCTGCTGGGCATGCCGGAACCACCTGCGTGACAGGCCAAAATCATATGTCGGCTATGCCCAAATCACTTGGTGGACAGTCCAGAATCACCTTGCGGGCATGCCAGAACCACCTCATGGACAGACTGCAAACACCTGCCGAACCTAACTGAACCACCTGCCGAGCAAGCCGGAACAACCTGCTCGACTCGCCGGAACCACCTACCGGACACGCCAAATTCATCTGCCGGCTATGCCAGAACCACTTGGCGAACACTCCGGAATCACCTGCCGGGCATGACGGAACCACCTCTCAGACATGCCAGAACCGCATGCCAATGACACCAGAAGAACCTGCCGAGCACTCCGCAACCACCTCCAGGACATACCGGAACCACCTACCGGACACGCCGGGACCACCTGCTTGACTCGCCAGAACCACCTGCCGGACACGCCAAAATCACCAGCCGGCTATGCCACAACCACTTGTCGGACACTCCGGAATCACCTGCCGGGCATGCTGGAACCACCTCTCAGAGGTGCCACAACCACATGCCGGAGACGGCGAAGCACCTGCCGAGAATGCCGGAAGTTTCTGATCCACTCCACACAACCACCAGCCGGACATGCCAAAATCTCCTGCCGGCTACGCCAGAACCACTTGGCGGACACTCCAGAGTCACCTGCCGGGCATGCAAGCACAACCTCTCAGAAGTACCAGAAGCACGTGCCGGACACGCTGGAACCACCGGCTCGACTCGCCGGAACCACCGCGGGACATGCAAAATCACCTGCCAGCTACGCCAGAACCATTTGGCGAACACTCCGGAGTCACCTGCCAGGCATGCCGGAACCACCTGCTCGACTCGCCACAGCCACCTGCCTGACACGCCAAAATCACCTGCTGGCTATGCCACAACCAGTTGGTGAACACTTCGGAATCTCCTGCCGGGCTTGCTGGAAGCACCTGCCGGTCACGACAACATCACCTGCCAACTACACCAGAGCCACTCGGCAGACACTCCGCGCCCACCTCCAGGACAGACGGGAACCACCTGCCGGACAGACCGGAACCTCTGGAAACACTCGCAGGAACCACCTGCTTGACTCACCGGTCCCACCTGCCGGACACGCCAAAATCACCAGCCTGCTACAACAGAACCACTTGGCGGACAAGCCGGAATCACGTGAAGGGCATGCCGACACAACCTCTCAGACGTGCCAGAACCATGTCCCGGACACGCCGGTACCACCTGCCGAGTATGCCGGAACCACCTGATCCACTCCCCAGAACCACCTGCTGGACTCGCCAAAATCACCTGCCGGCTACGCCAGAACCACTTGGCAGACACTCCGGAAACACCTCTAGGACAGACCAGAACCACCTGCCGGACACGTTGGAACCACTGTCTCGACTCTCCGGAACCACCGCCGGACATGCAAAATCCCCTGCCAGCTACGCCAGAACCACTCGGCAGACACTCCGCAACCAGCTCCAGGACAGACCGGAACCACTGGAAACACTCGCAGGAACCACCTGCTTGACTCACCGGTCCAACCCGCCGGACACGCCAAAATCACCTGCCCGCTACTCAGAACCACTTGGCGGACAAGCCGGAATCACGTGAAGGTCATGCCGACACAACCTCTCAGACGTGCCAGAACCTCGTGCCGGACACCCCAGAACCACCTGCCGGACACACCGTAACCACCTGCCGGACACGCCGGAACCACCGGCTCAACTCGCTGGAACCACCGCCGCACATGAAAAATCACCTGCCGGCTACGCCAGAACCACTTGGCGATCACTCTGGAATCACCTGCCGGGCATGCCGGAAGCACCTCTCAGACATGCCAGAACCACATGTCAATGGCACCAGAAGCACCTTACGAGCACGCCGGAACCACCTGCTCGACTCCCCAGAACCACCTGCCGGACATGCCCACATCACCTGTCAGCTCCGCCAGAACAACTTGGCGGACACTCCGGAAACACATGTCGGGCCAGCCGGAACCACCTCTCAGACGTGCCAGAACCATGTGCCTTAGATGCCGGAACCACATGCAAACAGACCGAAACCACCTGCCACTCCCGCCTGAACCACCTGCCGAGCACGCCGGAACCACCTGCTCGACTCGCCGGAACCACCTACCTGACACACCAAAATCACTTGCCGGCTACGCCAGAACCACTTGGCGGACACTCCAGAATCACCTGCCGGGCATGCCAGCACAACCTCTCAGAAGTGCCAGAAGCACGTGCCGGACAGGCCGGAACCATCTCCCGGACAGACCAGAACCACAGGAAACACTCGCCGGAGCAACCTGCTTGACTCACCAGTCCCACCTGCCGGATACGCCAAAATCACCTGCTCGCGACACCAGAACCACTTGGCGGACAGGCCGGAATCACGTGAAGGGCATGCCGACACAACCTCTCAGACGTGCCAGAACCTCGTGCCGGACACCCCAGAACCACATGAAGGACACACTGGAACCAACTGCTGGACAAGCCGGAACAACCGGCTCGACGCGCCGGAAACACCACCGGACATGCAAAATCACCTGCCGGCTACGCCACAACCTGTTGGTGACCACTTCGGAATCACCTGCCGGGCATGGCGGAACCATCTCTCAGACGTGCCACAACCACGTGCCGGAGAGACCGGAAGAACCTGCAAAGTTCGCTGGAACCACCTGCTGGACATGCCGGAACCACCTGCCTGCCAGGCCAAGATCATATGCCGGCTACGCCAAAACCACTTGTTGACACTCCAGAATCACCTTGTGGGCATGCCGGAACCACGTCCTGGGCAGACTGCAGACACCTGCCGGACCTGCCTGAACCACCTTCCGAGCACGCCGGAACCACCTGCTCGACTCACCATAGCCACCTGCCGCACACACCAGAAACACCTACGGGGTATGCCAGAACCACTTGCAGGACTCTCCGGGATCACCTGCCGGTCATGCCGTAACCAGCTCTCAGACGTGCCAGAGCCATGTGCAGGACACGCCGGAACGACCTGCCGAGTATGCCAGAACCTCCTGATCCACTCCCCAAAACCACCTGCTGGAAAGGCCAAAATCACCTGCCGGCTACGCCAGAACCACTCGGCAGACAATCCGGAACCACCTCCTGGACAGACCGGAACCACCTGTGGGACACGATGGGACCACCTGCTTGACTCGCCAGAACCACCTAACGGACACGCCAAAATCACCAGCCAGCTACGCCACAACCACTTGTCGGACACTCTGGAATCACGTGCTGGGCATGCCAGAACCACCTCTCAGACATGCCAGAACCACATGCCAATGATACCGGAAGCACCTGCCAAGCACGCCGGAACCACCTGCTCAACTCGCCAGAACCACCTGCCGGACATGCGAAAATCACTTGCCGGCTACGGAACAATCAGTTGGTGAACACTTCGGAATCACCTGCCGGGCTTGCTGGAACCACCTGCCAGTCATGAACACATCACCTGCCAGCTATGCCGAGTCACTTGGCGGACACTCCAGAAACACCTGTCGGGCCGGCCGGAACCCCCTCTCAGACGTGCCAAAACCATGTGCCTGAGATGCCGGAACCACACCCCGGACAGACCGAAACCAACTGCCAGACCCGCCTGAACCGCCTGCCGAGCACGCCGGAACCACCTGCTCGACTCACAGGAACCACCTACCTGACACGCCAAAATCCCCTGCTGGCTATGTCAGAACCACTTGGTGGACACTCTGGAATCATCTGCCGGACATGCCAGAAACAGCTCTCACACACACCAGAACCACGTGTCGGACACGCCAGAAGCACCTGCTGAGCATGCCTGAGCCACCTGCTCAATTCGCAAGAAACACCTGCTGGACATGCCAAAATCACCTGCCGGGTACGCCAGAATCACTTGGTGGACACTCCGGAATCACCTGTCGGGCATGCCGGAACCACCTCCCAGACTTGCCATAAGCAGGTTCCGGACACGCCGGTACCACATGCCGAGTTTGCTGGAACCACCTGAACCACTACCCAGAACCACCTGCTGTGCACACCGAAATCTCCTACCAGCTATGCCAGAACCACTTGGCAGACATTCCGGGATCACCTGCCAGGCATGCCGGAAGCACCTCTCAGACATGCCAGAACCACATGTCAATGGCACCGGAAGCACCTGCCAAGCACGCCGGAACCACCTGCTCGACTCACCAGAACCACCTGCTGGACATGCCAAAATCACCTGCCAGCTACGCCACAACCAGTTGGTGAACACTTCGGAATCACCTGCCGGGCTGGCTGGAACCACCTGCCGGTCACGCACACATCACCTGTCAGTTACGCCAGAATCACTTGGCGGACACTCCGGAAACACCTGTCGGGCCGGCCGAAACCACCTCTCAGACGTGCCAGAACCATGTGCCTGAGATGCCGGAAGCACACACCAACAGACCGAAACCACCTGCCAGACCCGCCTGAACCACCTGCCGAGCAGGCCGGAACCACCTGCTCGACTCGCCGGAACAACCTACCTGACACGCCAAAATCACCTGCCGGCTGTGCCAGAACCACTTGGCGAACACTCCTGAATCACCTACCGGGCATGCCGGAACCACCTCTCAGACATGCCAGAACCACATGCCAATGACACCTTAAGGACCTGCCGAGCAAGCCGGAGCCACCTGCTCGACTCACCAGAACCCCCTGCTGGGCACGCCAAAATCACCTGCCTGGTACGCCAGAACCACTTGGCGGACACTCCAGGATCACCTATCGGGCATGCCGGAACCACTTCTCCGACTTGCCAGAACCATGTTCCGGACACGCCGTACCACCTGCCGAGTATGCCGGAACCACCTCATCCACTCCCCAGAACCAGCTGTTGGACACGCCAAAATCACCTGCTGGCTAAGCCAGAACCAATCGGCAGACACTCTGGAAAAACCTCCTGGACAGACTGGAACCACCTGCCGGACACGCTGGAACCACCGGCTCGACTTGCCGGAACCACCGCCGGACATGCAAAACCACCTGCCGGCTACGCCAGAACCACTTGGCCATCACTCCAGAATCACCTGCCGGGCATGCCGGAAGCACCTCTCAGACATGCCAGAACCACATGTCAATGGCACGGGAAGCACCTGCCGAGCATGCCGGAACCACCTGCTCGACTCGCCAGAACCACCTGCTGCACATGCCAAAATCACACGCCGGCTACGCCACAACCAGTTGGTGAACACTTCGGAATCACCTGCCGGGCTGGCTGGAACCACCTGGCGGTCACGCCCACATCACCTGTCAACTACGCCAGAACCACTTGGCGGACACTCCGGAAACACCTGTCGGGCCGGCCGTAACCACCTCTGAGACGTGCAGAACCATGTGCCTGAGATGCCGGAACCAAACCCCGAACAGAACGAAACCACCTGCCAGATCCGCCGGAACCACCTGCTCGACTTGCTGGAACCACCTACCTGACACGCCAAAATCCTCTGCTGGGTATGCCAGAACCACTTGGTGAACACTCCGGAATCATCTGCCGGACATGCCACAACCAGCTCTCACAAACACCAGAAACACATGCCAAACACGCCGGAAGCACCTGCTGAGCATGCCTGAGCCACCTGCTCGACTCGCAAGAAACACCTGCCGGACACGCCAAAATCACCTGCCGGGTACGCCAGAAACACTTGGCGGACACTCCGGAATCACCTGTCGGGCATGCCGGAACCACCTCTCAGACTTGACAGAACCATGTTCTGGACACGCCGGTACCACCTGCCGAGTATGCCGGAACCACCTGATGCACTCCCCAGAACCACCTGCTGGACACGCCAAAATCACCTGCCGGCTACACCAGAACCACTCGGCAGACACTCCGGAATCACCTGCCGGGCATGGCGGAACCATCTCTTAGACGTGCCACAACCACGTGCCGGAGAGACTGGAAGCGCCTTCCGAGCTCGCCGGAACAACCTGCTGGCCATGCCGGAACCCCCTGCCTGACAGGCCAAAATCATATGCCGGCTACACAAAAACCACTTGGTGGACACTCCAGAATCACCTTGCGGGCATGCCGGAACCGCGTCCTGGACAGACTGCAAACACCTGCCGGACCTGCCTGAACCACCTGCTGTGCACGCCGGAACCAGCTCTCAGACGGACCAGAACCACGTGCCGGCGATGCCGAGACCACCTGCCGAGCATGCCGGACCCACCTGCTCGACTTGCCAGAAACACCTGCCGGACACGCCAAAATCACCTGCCGGCTATGGCAGAACCACTTGTGGGACAAGCTGAAATCACGTGAAGGGCATGCCGGCACATCTGAGACGTGCCAGAACCTCGTGCCGGACACCCCAGAACCACCTGCAGGACACACGAAACCACCGGCTCGACACGCCGGAACCACCTCCGGACATGCAAAATCAACTGCCGGCTATGCCAGAACCACTTGGCGAGCACTCCGGAATCACCTGCTGGGCACGCCGGAACCACCTCTCAGACATGCCTGAACCACCTGCCGGACACGCAAAAATCACCTGCCGGTTAGGTTAGAATCACTTGGTGGACTCTCCGGGATTGCCGGCCAGGCATGCCGGAACGACTTCTGAGATGTACCAGAAACACGTGCCAGACACGCCAGAACCACATCCTGGACAGACTGGAACCACATGCTGTACATGCCCGAACCTCCTGGCGAGAATGCCAGAAACACCTGCTCGGCTCCCAGGAAAAACCTACGGGGAAACTGTCATAGAAATGAAGGTCAAACGGCCTTTCTTGCCAGACCTTACCTCGCCACTTTAGAACTTCTGCTTCTGCCACAATTCCACCTTGCCAACCCGGCTCAGACGAAATGCCTACATCTTCCCCTTGAGCAATGGGGACGAGGCCCGGATGATTGTGCTTCCACATGCTGAGGAGGAGAGAGACAATAGGCTTTTAACTAACCACCAAGTGCCATGGTTGAGAGAGTGTCAGAAAGCATCAATGGCAGAAAGACCCCTTTACTCTCAGCAGTGCCCTCCATTGCTCTAGAGCAGGAAGGCACAAAGGACTGCCTCAATCCTTCAATGGGAAACAAGCCATAAACTGTCTTGCTTCCAGCTCTTTAGGAAGCTGAGCAAGAACTCGCTTTCCACAGTGCTGTTAAAGCATACGAGGAAACACTCATACAAAGGCAGCTCAAACGCCATTTCTTCCCAGTGCTTAACTCGCCGCTTTAGGAATTCTGCTTCTGCCGCAATTCCACCTTGCCAACCCGGCGAGACGAAATGCCTACATCTTCCCCTGAAGCAACTGGGCTGTGTCCCAAATGATTGAGCATCCACGTGCTTAAGAGGTGATAGACTGCACGCCTTTTTCCAACCACAATTGTGCACTGGTGGAGAGAGTGTTGGAAAGCAGCTATGTCAGAAAGACCCCTTTGCTCTCAGCTCTGCCCTCCATTGCTCTAGACGTGGAATGCACAATGCACTGGCTCCACCCCTCAAGGGGCGACAAGACACAGACCATCTTCCTTCCATATCTTTAGGAAGCTGAGAAAGCACTCGCTTTCAACAGTGCTCTTTGTGTGTCCTGGCAACATCTCATACAAATGCAGCTGATATGCCATTCTTTTCAGCGCTTAACTCGCCGATTTAGAACTTCTGCTTCTGCCAGATTTCCACCTTGCCAACCCTGCTCAGACGAAATGCCTACATCTTCCCCTTCAGCATGGGGACGAGGCCCAGATGATTGTGCCTCCACATGTTTAGCAAGAGCAGACAATAGGCTTTTTACAAACTGCCATTGTGCACTGGTGCAGAGAGTGTCAGAATGCACCTATGTCAGAAAGGGCCCTTTGTCTCAGACGTGCCCTCCGTTGCTCTAGAGGTGGAAGGCACAAAGCACTGCCTCCATCCTTTAATTGGAGACAGGCCATAAACTGTCCTCCTTCCAGCTCTTTAGGAAGCTGGGAAAGCACTCACATTCCTCAGTGCTCTTACAGCATCCTGGGAGCATCACATACAAAGACAACTTAACGCCGTGTCTTTTCAGCCCTTACCTCGCCAATCTGCAACATCCGCTTCTGCCACATTTCCAGCTTGCCAACGTGGCTCAGACGAAATGCCTACATCTTCCCCTTGAGCAATGAGGACGAGGCCCGGATGATTGTGGTTCCACATGCTGAGGAAGAGACAGACAATAAGCTTTTAACCAACCGCCCTTGAGCAATGATTGGGGGAGTGTCAGAAGGCACCAATGTCAGAAAGGCCCTTTACTCTGGGCCGTGCCCTCCATTCCTCTAGAGGCAGGAGGCACAAGGCACTGGCACCACCCCTGAAGGGTATCAGAAAGCACCTATGGCAGAGAGCCCCCTTGGCTCTCAGCCGTGCCCTCCATTGCTCAGCAGGTGGAAGGCACAAAGCACTGCCTCCATCCTTCAATGGGGGACAAGCCATAAATTGTCTTGCCTCCAGCTCTTTAGGAAGCTGACGAACAACTCGTTTTCCACAGTCCTGTTACAGCATAGCAGGAACCTCTTATACAAAGGCAGCTCAAACGCCATTTCTTCCCAGTGCTTAACTCGCCGCTTTAGGACTTCTTCTTCTTCCGCAATTCCACCTTGCCAACCCGGCTGAGGCGAAATGCCTACATCTTCCCCTGAAGCAACTGGGCTGAGTCCCAAATGATTGAGCGTCCACGTGCTTAGGAGGCGATAGACTGCACGCCTTTTTCCAACCACCAATGTGCACTGCTGGAGAGATTTTCATAAAGAAGCTATGTCAGAAAGGCCCCTTTGCTCACAGCCGTGCCCTTCATTGCTCTAGAGGTGGAAGGCACAAGGCACTGGCTCTGGATGCACCCCTCAATGGGAGACAAACCACATCTTGTCCTGCTTCCAGCACTTTAGGAAGCTGAGAAAAAACTCCCTTTCCACAGTGCCCTTACAGCGTCCTGGGAACATCTCATACAAAGGAGGCTGAATGCCGTTTCCTTCAGCACTTCACTCGACAGTCTGGGACATCTGCATCCTGCACATTTACACCTTGCCAACCCGGCTCAGACGAAATGACTACATCTTCCCCTCCAGCAACGGGCACGAGGCCCAGATGATTGTGCTTCCACATGCTTAGCAGGAGCAGACAATAGGCTTTTTACAAACCGCCATTGTGCACTGGTGCAGAAAGTGTCAGAATGCACCTATGTCAGAACGGGCCCTTTGCTCTCAGCCATGCCCTCCATTGCTCTAGAGGTGGAAGGCACAAAGCACTGCCTCCATCCTTCAATTGGAGACAAGCCATAAACTGTCCTGCTTCCAGCTCTTTAGGAAGCTGGGAAAGCAATAGCATTCCACAGTGCTCTTGCAGCATCCTGGGAACATCTCATACAAAGGCACCTGAACGCCGTGTCTTTTCAGCCCTTAACTCGCCAATCTGCAACATCCGCTTCTGCCGCATTTCAACCTTGCCCACCCGGCTCAGACGAAATGCCTACATCTTCCCCTTGAGCAATGGCGACGAGGCCCGGATGATTGTGGTTCCACATGCTGAGGAGGAGACAGACAATAGGCTTTTAACCAACCGCCCTTGAGCAATGGTTGGGGCAGTGTCAGAAACCACCAATTTCAGAAAGTCCCTTTACTCTTGGTCTTGCCCTCCATTCCTCTAGAGGTAGGAGGCACCAACCCTGAAGGGTATCAGAAAGCACCAATGGCAGAAAGCCCCCTTGGCTCTCAGCCATGCCCTCCATTGCTCTGCAGGTGGAAGGCACAAAGCACTGCCTCCATCCTTCAATGGGAAACAAGCCATAAACTGTCTTGCCTCCAATTCTTTAGGAAGCTGACGAACAACTCGCTTTCCACTGTCCTGTTACATCATATCAGGAAACTCTCATACAAAGGCTGCTCAAACGCCATTTATTCCCAGCGATTAACTCGCCGCTAAGGACTTCTGCTTCTGCCGCTATTCCACCTTGCCAACCCAGCTCAGAGGAAATGCCTACATCTTCCAGTTGAGCAATAGGGACGAGGCCTGGATGATTGTGCTTCCACATGCTGAGGAGGAGACAGACAATAGGCTTTTATCTAACCACCAAGTGCAAGGGTTGGGAGAGTGTCAGAAAGCACCAATGGCAGAAAGAGCCCTTTACTCTCAGCCGTGCCCTCCATTGCTCTAGAGGTGGAAAGCAAAAGCACTGACTCCATCCTTCAATGGGAAACAAGCCATAAACTGTCTTGCTTCCAGCTCTTTAGGAAGCTGATGAACAACTCGCTTTCCACAGTGCTGTTACAGCATACGAGGAAACTCTCATACAAGTCAGCTCAAACGCCATTTCTTCCCAGCACTTAACTTGCTGCTTTAGGACTTCTTCTGCCACAATTCTACCTTGCCAACCTTGCTCAGATGAAATGCCTACATCTTCCCCTGAAGCAACTGGGCTGAGTCCCAAATGATTTAGCATCCACCTGCTCAGGAGGCGATAGACTGTAAAGCTTTTTCCAACCACCATTGTGCACTGGTAGAGAGAGTGTCAGAATGCAGCTATGTCAGAAAGACCCTTTGGCTCTCAACCATGCCCTCCATTGCTCTAGACGTGGAATGCACAGTGCATTGGCTCCACCCCTCAAGGGGCCACAAGCCACAGACCATCTTTCTTCCATCTCTTTAGGAAGCTGAGAACAAACTCACCTGACGTATAAAAAGGAATCATGCCCCTTATGTGCCAGAAAACCCCGGGAGACATGCCATAAACACCCTCCACACACTCTCAAAAAGCCACACATTCATGCCAGTACGACGCAACAGGCATACCAGAAGCACCCACGTTGCATGCCAGAACCACCTGTAACCACCTGCCGGACACAGTGGAACAACGATTCTGACACTGCAGAACCATCTCTTCAACATGCCAGCCGCACAGAATGACATGACAGAACCGGATTCCAAACACAGCACAACGACATGCCAGACAGATTGTAAACACCTGTTGGATATGCCGCAAACATGTGTCAGAAACCCTGAAACCAGCTGAGGAGTATGTAAGAACGGGGGCCAGAAATGCCACAAGCACCTGTCTTACAAGCCAGAGCCACGAGCCCAAAAAGCAGGAAAGACCTCCCAGACACACCAAAATAACCTGCCGGTGACGCCAGAACCACTTGGTGGACACCCAGGGATCACCTGCCGGGCACGCCCGAAGCACCTCACAGACGTGCCAGAACCACGTGCCGGCCATGCCGGAACCAGCTCCCAGACAGACCAGAAGCACCTGCCGGACACGCCGGAACCACTTGCCGAGCATGCAGGAACCACCTGCTCGACACGCAGGACCCACCTGCTGGACATGCCAAAATCACCTGCCGGCTCCACCAGAACCACTTGGTGGACACTCTGGAATCTCCTGCGGGCATGCAGGAAGCACCTCTCAAACTTGCCACAACCACATTCCTGACACGCCGGAACCACCCCCCGAAAACACCAGAAGCACATGCCGAACATGCCGGAATAACCTGCTCGACTCACTGGAACCATGTGCCGGACACGCCATAATCACCTGCTGGCTATGCCAGAACAACATGGCAGACAGTCCGAAATCACCTGCCAGCCATGCCAGAACCGCATCTCAGACGTACCAGAACCACCTGCCGGACATGCAGGAACCATGTCCTGGACAGACTGGAACCACCTGCAGGACACGCCTCAACCAAGAGCCGAGCATGCCAGAACCACCGGCTCAACTCGCAGGACACCCCTAACGGACACACCAAAATCACCTGCGGGCTGCGCCAGAACCACTTGTCGGACACTCTGGAATCACCTGCAGGGCATGCCAGAACCACCTCTCAGAAGTGCCAGAACCACATGTCGGACACTACGGAATTACCTGCCGGGCAAGCCGGAACCACCTGTCAGATGTGCCAGAAACACGTGCCGGAGATGCCGGAAGCACCTGCCGAGCACGCCGGAACCACCTGCTCGACTCGCCAGAACCACCTGACGGACATGCAAAAATCACGTGCTGGCTACGCCACAACCAGTTGGTGAACACTTCCCAATCACCTGCCGGGCTTACTGGAACCACATGCCGGTCACGCCAAAATCACCTGCCAACTACGCCAGAACCACTTGGTGGACACTGCGGAAACACCTGTCTGGCCGGCCAGAACCACCTCTCAGACGTGCCAGAACCATGTGCATGAGATGCCGGAACCACAACCCGAACAGACGAAACCACCTGCCAGACCCGCCTGAACCACCTGCCGTGCACAATGGAGCCCCCTGCTCGACTCACCGGAACGACCTACCTGACACGCCAAAATCACCTGCCGGGTATGCTAGAACCACTTGGTGGACACTCCGGAATCATCTGCTGGACATGCCGGAACCAGCTCGCAGACACACCAGAACCACGTGCCGGAGACGCCAGAAGCACCCGCCGAGCTTGCCGGAGACACCTGCTCGTCTCACCAGAAACACATGCCGGACATGCCAAAATCACCTGCTGGGTACGCCAGAACCACTTGGCGGACACTCCAGAATCACCTGTCCGGCATGCCGGAACCACCTCTCAGACTTGCCAGCACCAGGTTCTGGACACGCCGGTACAACCTGCCGAGTATGCCGGAACCACCTGATCCACTCACCAGAACCACCTGCTGGACACGCCAAAATCACCTGCTGGCTACGTCACAACCACTCGGCAGACACTCCAGAATCACCTGCCGGGCATGCCGGAACCACGTCTCAGAGGTGCCACAACCACATGCCGGAGACGCCGGAAGCACCTGCCGAGAATGCCGGAAGGTCCTGATCCACTCCACAGAACCACCTGCCGGACACGCCAAAATCACCTGCCCGCTACACCAGAACCACTTGGCGGACAAGCAAGAATCACGTGAAGGGCATGCCGACACAACCTCTCAGACGTGCCAGAACCTCGTGCCGGACACCCCAGAACCACCTGCCGGACACACCGGAACCACCTGCTGGACACACCGGAACCACCTGCCGGACACGCCAGAACCACCAGCTCGACTCGCCGGAACAACTGCCGGAGATGCAAAATCACCTGCCGGCTACGCAGAACCACTTGGCGAACACTCCGGAATCACCTGCCGGGCATGGCGGAACCACCTCTCAGACATGCCAGAACCACATGCCAATGACACTGGAAGCACCTGCCGAGCACACCGGAACCACCTGATCGACTCACCGGAACCACCTGCCGGACACGCCAAAATAACCTGCCGGCTACGCCACAACCAGTTGGTGAACACTTTGGAATCACCTGCCGGGCTTGCTGGAACCACCTGCCGGTCACACCAACATCACCTGCCAGCTATGCCAGAACCACTTGGCGGACAATCCGGAAACACCTGTCGGGTCCGCCTTAACCACCTCTCATACGAGCCAGAACCATGTGCCTGAGATGCCGGAACCACACCCCGAACAGACCGAAACCACCTGCCAGACCTGCCTGAAACACCTCCTCGACTCGCCGGAACCACCTACCTGAAAAGCTAAAATCACCTGCGGGTATGCCAGAACCATTTGGTGGACACTCTGGAATCATCTGCCGGACATGCCAGAACCAGCTCTCAGACACACCAGAATCACGTGCCGAACACGCCGGAAGCACCTGCTGAGCATGCCTGAGCCACCTGCTCGTCTCTCAAGAAACACCTCACGGACACGCCAAAATCACCTTCCAGGTACGCCAGAAGCACTTGGCAGACACTCCGGAATCACCTGTCGGTCATGCTGGAACCACCTCTCAGACTTGCCAGAACCATATTCCGGACACGCCGGTACCACATGCCCAGTATGCCAGAACCACCTGATCCACTCCCCAGAAACACCTGCTGGACAAGCCAAAATCACCTGCCGGCTATGCCAGAACCGCTCGGCAGACACTCCACAACCACCTTCAGGACAGACCGGAACCATCTCCAGGACAGACCGGAACCACAGGAAACAGTCGCCAGAACCACCTGCTTGACTCACTGGTCCCACCTGCCGGACACGCCAAAATCACCTGTCCGCTACACCAGAACCCCTTGGGGACAAGCCGGAATCACGTGAGGGGCATGCCGGCACAGCCTCTCAGACGTGCCAGAACCTCGTGCCGGACACCCCAGAACCACCTGCCGGACCGACCGCAACCACCTTCCGGACACGCCGGAACTACCGGATCAACCCGCCGGAACCACCGCTGGACATGCAAAATCACCTGCCTGTACGACAGAACCACTTGGCGAACACTCCGGAATCACCTGCTGGGCATGCCGGAACCACCTCTCAGACATGCCATAACCACATGCCAATGACCCCAGAAGCACCTGCCGAGCACGCCGCAACCACCTGCTCGACTCGCCAGAACCACCTGCCGGACACGCAAAAATCACCTGCCGGCTACGCCACTACCAGTTGGTGAACACTTCGGAATCACCTGCCGGGCTTGCTGGAACCACCTGCTGGTCATGCCAAAATCATCTGCCAACTACACCAGAACTGCTCAGCGGA
The DNA here is from genome assembly GCF_041296265.1 of Equus caballus. Classification (NCBI taxonomy): domain Eukaryota; kingdom Metazoa; phylum Chordata; class Mammalia; order Perissodactyla; family Equidae; genus Equus; species Equus caballus. The sequence continues at coordinate 1,319,875 of NC_091703.1, forward strand.
CACTGCGGAAAGACCTGTCGGGCCGGCCGGAACCACCTCTCAGACATGCCAGAACCATGTGCATGAGATGCCGGAACCACCCCCAAACAGACGGAAACCACCTGCCAGACCCACCTGAACCACATGCCGAGCACGCCGGAACCACCTGCTCGACTCGCCGGAACCACCAAACTGACATGCCAAAATCAGCTGCCGGGGATGCCAGCACCACTTGGTGGACACTCTGGAATCATCTGCCGGACATGCCAGAACCAGCTCTCAGACACACCAGAACCACCTGCGGGAGATGCCGGAAGCACTTGCCGAGCATGCCGGAGCCAAATGCTCAACTCGCCAGAAACACCTGCCGGACACGCCAAAATCACCTGCTGGGTACACCAGAACCACCTGGCGGACACTCTGGAATCACCTGCCGCGCATGCCGGAACCACCTCTCAGACGTGCCAGAAGGACGTGCCGGACACGCCGGAAACACCTACCGGACAGACTGGAACCACCTGCCGAGCACGCCGGAGCCACCCGCTCGACTCGCCGGAACCCCCTGCCGGACAGGCCAAAATCAACAGCTGGCTATGCGGGAACCACCTGGCGGACAGTCCGGAATCACCTGCCGGGCATGCAGGAACCACCTCTCAGACGTAACAGAACCACGTGCCGGACACGCTGGAACCACGTCCTGGACAGTCTGGAACCACCTGCTGGACACGCCTGGACCACCTGCCGAGCACACTGGATCCACCTGCTCGACTCGCAGGACCCACGTGCCGGACATGCCAAAATGAAATGCCGGGTACACCAGAACCACTTACCCGACCATCCGGAATCACCTGCCTGGCATGCCAGAACCACCTCTCAGACGTGCCAGAAGCACGTGCCGGACATGCCGGAACGACCTATCGGACAGAACGGAACCACCTGCCAGACACGCAGGAACCACCTGCCGAACATGCCACAGCCACCTGCTCGTCTCACTGGAACCACCTGCAGGACAGGCCAATATTAACTGCTGGCTATGCCAGAACCACCTGGGGGACAGTCTGGAATCACCTGCCAGCCATGGCGGAACCACCTCTCAGACGTACCAGAACCACGTGCCGGACAAGCTGGAAACACGTACTGGACAGACTGCAACCACCTGCCGGCCACGCCTGAACCACCTGCCGAGCACGGCGGAACCACCTGCCGTACTTGCCAAAACCACCTGCAGGCTACGCCAGAACCACTTGAAGGACTCTCCGGGATGACCTGCCGGGCATGCTGGAACCACCTCTCAGACGTGCCAGAACCACTTGGCGGATAATCTGGAATCACCTGTTGTGCATGCACAACCACCTCAGAGACGGACCGGAAACATGTGCCGTGCACACCGGAACCACCTACCGGACAGACCAGAATCACCTTTCGGGCATGCCAGAACCACCTGTCAGATGTGCCAGAAACACGTGCCGGAGACGCCGGAAGCACCTGCCCAGCACGTCGGAACCACCTGCTCAACTCGCCTGAACCACCTGCCGGACACGCCAAAATCACCTGCCGGCTACGCCAAAACCACTTGGTGGACTCTCTGGAATCACCTGCTGGGCATGATAGAACCACCTCTCAGACGTGCGGCAACAACGTGCCGGACACGCCGGAACCACCTCCCGGACAGACCGGAACCACCTGCCAGACCTGCCTGAACCAACTGTCGAGCATGCTGGAACAGCATGCTCGACTTGCTGCAACCACATGCCGGACAGGAAACACTTGCCGGAACCACCTGCTTGACTCACCGGTCCCACCTGCCGGACACACCAAAATCACTTGCCCGCTACACCAGAACCACTTGGGGACAAGCCGGAATCACGTGAGGGGCATGCCAGCACAACCTCTCAGAACCTCGTGCCGGACACCCCAGAAGCACGTACCGGACAGACCGCAACCACCTGCCGGACACGCCGGAACCACTGGGGGACATGCAAAATCACCTGCCAGCTACGCCAGAACCACTTGGCGAACACTCCGGAATCACCTGCTGGGCATGCCAGAATCACCTCTCAGACATGCCAGAACCACATGCCAATGACCCCGGAAGCACCTGCCGAGCACGCCGCAACCACCTGCTCGACTCGCCAGAACCACCTGCCGGACACGCAAAAATCACCTGCCGGCTACGCCACAACCAGTTGGTGAACACTTCGGAATCACCTGCCGGGCTTGCTGGAACCACCTTCCGGTCATGCCAAAATCACCAGCCAACTACAGCAGAACCACTTGTCGACACTGTGGAAATGCCTGTCGGGCCGGCCGGAACCACATCTCAGAGGTGCCAGAACCATGTGCATGAGATGCCGGAACCACACCCCAAACAGACGGAAACCACCTGCCAGACCCGCCTGAACCACCTGCCGAGCACGCCGGAACCACCTGCTCGACTCGCCGGAACCACCTACCTGACACACCAAAATCACCTGCTGGGGATTCCAGAACCACTTGGCGGACACTCCGGAATCATCTGCCGGACATGCCGGAACCAGCTCTCAGACACACCAGAACCACGTGCCAGAGACGCCGGAAGCACCTGCCGAGCATGCCGGAGCCACCTGCTCGACTCGCCAGAAACACCTGCCGGACACGCCAAAATCACCTCCCGGGTATGCCAGAACCACCTGGCGGACACTCCGGAATCACCTGCCGCGCATGCTGGAACCACCTCTCAGACATGCCAGAACCACGTGCCAATGACACTGGAAGCACCTGCCGAGCACTCCGGAACCACCTGCTCGACTCGCCAGAACCACCTGCCGGACTCGCAAAAATCACCTGCCGGGAACGACAAAACCACCTGTTGGACTCTCTGGAATCACCTGCCAGGCATGATAGGACCACCCCTCAGACGTGACCGAACAACGTGCCGGACAGGCCGGGACAACCTCCCGGACAGACCGGAACTACCTGCCAGAACTGCCTGAACCAACTGTCGAGCACGCCGGAAACACATGCTCGACTCACTGCAACCACATGCCGGACATGGCAAAATCACCTGCCGGCTATGCCAGAACCATTTGGCGGACACTCTGGAATCACCTGCCGGGCATGCCAGCACAACCTCTCAGAAGTGCCAGAAGCACGTGCCGGACAGGCCGGAACCATCTCCCGGACAGACCGGAACCACAGGAAACACTTGCCGGAACCACCTGCTTGACTCACCGGTCCCACCAGCTGGGCACACCAAAATCACCTGCCCGCTACAGCAGAACCACTTGGGGGACAAGCCGGAATCACGTGAAGGGCATGCCGGCACAACCTCTCAAACGTGCCAGAATCATGTGCCAGAAAGGCCAGAACCACATGCCTAGTATACCGGAAACACCTGATCCACTCCCCAGAACCACCTGCCAGACACGCCCAAATCACATGCCGGCCACGCCAGTACCACTTGGCAGACTCTCTGCAATCACCTGCTGGGCATGGCGGAGCCAACTCTCCGATGTGCTGCAACCACGTACCAGACACGCCAGAACCACCTCACGGAGAGACAGGAATGACCTGCCGGACCCGACTGAACCACCAGCCGAGCATGCCAGAACCACCTGCTTGACTCGCCAGAACCACCTACCGGACACGCCAAAATCACCTGCCTGCTAGGACTGAACCACTTGTCGGACTCTCCAGGATCACCTGGTGGGCATGCCGGAACCATGTCTCAGACGTGCCAGAACCAAGTGCCAGACACGCCAGAACCACCTCCAGGACAGACCGGAACCACCTGCCGGACAGGACGGAACCACCGTCTCGACTCGCCGGAACCACCGCCGGACATGCAAAATCACCTGCCGGCTATGCCAGAACCACTTGGCGATCACTCCGGAATCACCTGCCGGGCATGCCGGAACCACCTCTCAGACATGCCAGAACCACATGCCAATGACACCGGAAGGACCTGCCGAGCACGCCGGTACCACCTGCTCGACTCGCCAGAACCACTTACCTGACACACCAAAAACACCTGCCGGGTATGCCAGAACCAGTTGGTGGACACTCCGGAATCACCTGCCGCGCAGACCGGAACCACCTCTCAGACTTGCCAGAACCATGTTCCGGACACGCCGGTACCACCTGCAGAGTATGCCGGAACCACCTGATACACTCCCCAGAACCACCTGCTGGACATGCCAAAATCACCTGCCGGCTACACAAGAACCACTCGGCAGACACTCCGGAACCATCTCCAGGATAGACCGGAACCACCTGCCTGACACGCCAGGACCACCTGCTTGACTCGCCAGAACCACCTGCCGGACATGCCAAAATCACCAGCCTGCCACGCCACAACCACTTGTCGGACACTCCGGAATCACCTGCAGGGCATGCTGGAACCACCTCTCAGAGGTGCCACAACCACATGCCGGAGATGGCGGAAGCACCTGCCGAGAATGCCGGAAGTTCCTGATCCACTCCACAGAACCACATGCCGGACACGCCAAAATCACCTGTCGGCTATGCCAGAACCACTTGGTGGACACTCCAGAATCACCTGCCAGGCATGCCAGCACAAGCTCTCAGAAGTGCCAGAAGCACATGAGGGCCAGGCCGGAGCCATCTCCCAGACAGACCGGAATCACAGGAAACACTCGCCGGAGCAACAGCCGGACACGCCAAAATCACCTGCCCGCTACACCAGAACCACTTGGCGGACATGCCGGAATCACGTGAAGGGCATGCCGCCACAACCTGTCAGACGTGCCAGAACCTCGTGCCGGACACCCCAGAACCACCTGCCGGAAACACCGGAACCACCTGTCGGACACGCCGGAACCACCTGCCGGACACGCCGGAACCACCAGCTCGATTCGCCGGAACCACAGCCGGACATGCAAAATAACCTTCCGGCTACGCCAGAACCACTCTTTGAACAATCCGGAATCACCTTCCGGGCAAGCCGGAACCACCTCTCAGACATGCCAGAACCACATGCCAATGACACCAGAAGAACCTGCCGAGCACGCTGGAACCACCTGCTCCACTCGCCAGAACCACCTGCCGGACACGCCAAAATCACCTACCGGCTACACCACAACCAGTTGGTGAACACTTCGGAATCACCTGCCGTGCTGGTTGGAACCACCTTCTGATCACGCCCACATCACCTGTCAGCTACGCCAGAACCACTTGGCGGACACTCTGGAAACTACTCTCGGTCCAGCCGGAACCACCTCTCAGACGTGCCAGAACCATGTGCCTGAGATGCCGGAAGCACACCCCAACAGACCGAAACCACCTGCCAGACCCGCCTGAACCACCTGCCGAGCACGCCGGAACCACCTGCTCGACTCGTCAGAACCACCTACCTGACACGCCACTATCACCTGCTGGCTATGCCAGAACCACTTGGCGAACACTCCGGAATCACCTGCCGGGCATGCCGGAACCACCTCTCAGACATGCCAGAACCACATGCCAATGACACCGGAAGGACCTGCCGAGCACGCCGGTACCACCTGCTTGACTCGCCAGAACCACCTACCTGACACACCAAAATCACCTGCCGGGTATGCCAGAACCAGTTGGTGGACACTCCAGAATCACCTGCCGCGCACGCCGGAACCACGTCTCAGACTTGCCAGAACCATGTTCCGGACACGCCGGTACCACCTGCCAAGTATGCCGGAACCACCTGATCCACTCCCCAGAACCACCTGCTGGACACGCCAAAATCACCTGCCGGCTACGCCACAACCAGTTGGTGAACACTTCGGAATCACCTGCCGGGCTGGCTTGAACCACCTGCCGGTCACACCAACATCACCTGCCAGCTATGCCAGAACCACTTGGCGGACACTCCGGAAACACCTGTCGGGTTGGCCGGAACCACCTCTCATACGAGCCAGAACCATGTGCCTGAGATGCCGGAACCACACCCCGAACAGACCGAAACCACCTGCCAGACCCGCCTGAACCACCTGCCGAGCACGCTGGAACCACCTCCTGGACTCGCCGGGACCACCTACCTGACACACCGAAATCACCTGCCAGGGATGCCAGAACCACTTGGTGGACACTCCGGAATCATCGGCTGGACAAGCCAGAACCAGCTCTCAGAGACACCAGAATCACGTGCCGGACACGCCGGAAGCACCTGCTGCGCATGCCTGAGCCACCTGCTCGACTCGCAAGAAACACCTGCCGGACACACCAAAATCACCTGCCAGGTACGCAAGAACCACTCGGCGGACACTCCGGAATCACCTTTCGGGCATGACGCAACCACCTCTCAGAGGTGCCAGAACCATATACCGGACACTCCAGAATCACCTGTCGGGCATGCCGGAACCACCTCTCAGACTTGCCAGAACCATGTTCCGGACATGCCGGTACCACCTGCCGAGTATGCCGGAACCACCTTATCCACTCCCCAGAATCACCAGCCGAACACACGAGAAACACCTGCGGGGTACGCCAGAACCAGTTGGAGGACTCACCGGGATCACCTGCCGGGCATGCCGGAACCACCACTCAGACGTGCCAGAACCTCGTGCCGTACACCCCAGAACCACCTGCCGGACACACCGGAACCATCGGCTCGACTCGCAGGAACCACCACTGGACATGCAAAATGACCTGCCGGCTATGCAACAACCACTTGGCTGACAAGCCGGAATCACGTGAAGGGCATGCCGACACAGCCTCTCAGACGTGCCAGAACCTTGTGCCGGACACCCCAGAACCACCTGCCGGACAGACCGGAACCACCTGCCGGACACGCCGGAACCAACGGCTCGACTCGCTTGAACCACCGCCAGACATGCAAAATCACATGCTGGCTACGCCAGAACCATTTGGCGAACACTCCGGAATCACCTGCCGGGCATGCCGGAACCACCTCTCAGACATGCCAGAACCACATGCCAATGAGACCGGAAGCACCTGCCGAGCACGCTGGAACCACCGGCTCGACTCGCCAGAACCACCTACCTGACACGACAAAATCACCTGCCGGGTATGCCAGAAGCACTTGGTGGACACTTCGGAATCATCTGCCGGACATGCCAGAACCAGCTCTCAGACACACCAGAATCACGTGCCGGACACACCGGAAGCACCTGCTGCGCATGCCTGAGCCACCTGCTCGACTCGCAAGAAAGACCTGCCCGACACGCCAAATTCACCTGCCAGGTACGCCTGAACCACTCGACGGACACTCCAGAATCACCTGTCGGGCATGCCGGAACCACCTCTCAGAGGTGCCAGAACCACATCCCGGACACTCCGGAATCACCTGTCGGGCATGCCGATCTACCTCTCAGACTTGCCAGAACATGTTCCGGACACGCCGGTACCACCTGCCGAGTATGACAGAACCACCTGCTCCACTCCACAGAACCGCATGCCGGACACGCCAAAATCACGACCCGGCTATGCCAGGACCACTTGGCGGACACTCCAGAATAACCTGCCGGGCATGCCAGCACAACCTCTCAGAAGTGCCAGAAGCAAGTGCCGGACAGGCCGGAACCATCTCCTGGACAGACCGGAACCACAGGAAACACTCGCCGGAACAACCTGCTTGACACACCGGTCCCACCTGCCAGACACGCCAAAATCACCAGCCTGCTACACCAGAACCACTTGGCGGACCAGCCGGAATCACGTGAAGGGCATGCTGACACAACCTCTCAGACGTGCCAGAACCATGTTCCGGACACGCCGGTACCACCTGCCGAGGATGCCGGAACCACCTGATCCACTCCCCAGAACCACCTGCTGGACAAGCCAAAATCACCTTCCGGCTATGCCAGAACCACTCGGCAGACACTCCGCAACCACCTCTAGGACAGACCGGAACCACCTGCCGGACACACCAGAACCACTGGCTCGACTCTCCGGAACCAACGCCAGACCTGCAAAATCACCTGCCGGCTACGCCAGAACCACTTGGCGAACACTCCGGAATCACCTGTCGGGCCAGGCGGTCCCACCTCTCAGACGTGACAGAACCGTGTCCTTGAGATGCCAGAAGCACACCCCAACAGACGCAAACCACCTGCCAGACCCGCCTGAACCACCTGCCGAGCACGCCGGAACCACCTGCTCGACTCACCGGAACCACCTACCTGACACGCCAAAATCACCTGCTGGCTATGCCAGAACCACTTGGCGAACACTCCGGAATCACCTGCCGGGCATGCCGGAACCACCTCTCAGACATGCCAGAACCACATGCCAATGACACCGGAGGACCTGCCGAGCACGCCGGAACCACCTGCTCGACTCGCCAGAACCACCTGATGGACACTCCAAAATCACCTGCCGGGTACGCCAGAACCACTTGGCAGACACTTCGGAATCACCTGTCGGGCATGCCGGAACCACCTCTCAGACTTGCCAGAACCATGTTCCGGACACGCCGGTACCACCTGCAGAGTATGCCGGAACCACCTGATACACTCCGCAGAACCACCTGCTGGACATGCCAAAATCACCTGCTGGCTACGCCAGAACCACTCGGCAGACACTCCGGAACCATCTCCAGGATAGACCGGAACCACCTGACTGACACGCCGGAAACACCTGCTTGACTCGCCAGAACCACCTGCCGGACATGCCAAAATCACCAGCCGGCCACGCCACAACCACTTGTCGGACACTCCGGAATCACCTGCAGGGCATGCTGGAACCACCTCTCAGAGGTGCCACAAACACATGCTGGAGACGGCGGAAGCACCTGCCGAGAATGCCGGAAGTTCCTGATCCACTCCACAGAACCACATGCCGGACACGCCAAAATCACCTGCCGGCTATGCCAGAACCACTTGGTGGACACTCCAGAATCACCTGCCGGGCATGGCAGCACAAGCTCTCAGAAGTGCCAGAAGCACGTGAGGGCCAGGCCGGAACCATCTCCAGGACAGACCGGAACCACAGGAAACACTCGCCGGAGCAACCTGCCGGACACACCGGAACCACCGGCTCTACTCGCTGGAACCACCGCCGGACATGGAAAATCACCTGTCAGCTACGCCAGAACCACTTGGCGGACACTCCGGAAACACCTGTCTGGCCGGGCGGAACCACCTCTCAGACGTGCCAGAACCATGTGCCTGAGATGCCGGAAGCACAACCCAACAGACGGAAACCACCTGCCAGACCCGCCTGAACCAACTGCCGAGCACGGCAGAACCACCTGCTCAATTCACCAGAGCCACCTGCCGGACACACCAGAAACACCTGCTGGCTATGCCAGAACCACTCAGCAGACACTCCGGAACCACCTCCAGGACAGACCGGAACCACCTGCCGACACACCGGCACAACCTGCTTGACTCGCCAGAACCACCAGCGGGATATGCCATAATCACCTGCCGGCTACGCCAGAACCACTCCGCAGACACTCTGGAATCACCTGCCAGGCATGCTGGAACCACCTCTCAGAGGTGCCAGAACCACATGCCGGAGACTCCGGAATCACCTGCCGGGCATGCTGGAGCCATCTCTCAGACGTGCCACAACCACGTGCCGGAGACAGCGTAAGCACATGCCGAGCTCGCCGGAACCACCTGCTGCACATGCCGGAACCACCTGCCTGACAGGCCAAAATCATATGCCGGCTACGACAAAACCACTTGGTGCACACTCCAGAATCACCTTGCTGGCATGCCGGAATCACGTCCTGGACAGACTGCAAAAAACTGCCAGACCTGCCTGAACCACCTGCCGAGCACGCCGGAACCACCTGCTCGCCTCACCAGAGCCACCTGCCGGACACACGAGAAACACCTGCGGGTTACGCCAGACCCAGTTAGAGGACTCACCGGGATCAGCTGCCGGGCATGCCGGAACCACCTCTCAGACGTGCCAGAACCATGAGCCGGACACGCTGGAACCACCTGCCGAGTATGCCGGAACCACCTGAACCACTGCACAGAACCACCTGACGGACACGCCAAAATCACCTGCCGGCTACGCCAGAATCACTCGGCAGACACTCCGGAATCACCTGCTGGGCATGCCGAACCACCTCTAAGACATGCCAGAACCACATGCCAATGACACCGGAAGCACCTGCCGAGCACGCCGGAACCACCTGTTCGGCTCGCCAGAACCACCTGCCGGACACGCCAAAATCACCTGCCGGCTACGCCACAACCAGTTGGTGAACACTTCGGAATCACCTGCCGGGCTGGCTGGAGCCACCTGCCGGTCACACCAACATCACCTGCCAGCTATGCCAGAACCACTTGGCGGACACTCCGGAAACACCTGTCGGGCTGGCCGGAACCACCTCTCAGACGAGCCAGAACAATGTGCCTGAGATGCCAGAAGCACACCCCAACAGACCGAAACCACTTGTCAGACCCGCCTGAACCACCTGCCGAGCACGCCGGAACCACCTCCTCGAATCGCCGGAACTACCTACCTGACACACCAAAATCACCTGCCGTGTATCCCAGAACCAAATGGTGGACACTCCAGAATCATCTGCCGGACATGCCAGAACCAGCTCTCAGACACACCAGAATCAGGTGCCGGACACGCCGGAAGCACCTGCTGCGCATGCCTGAGCTACCTGCTCGTCTCGCAAGAAACAGCTCCCGGACACGCCAAAATCACCTGCCAGGTAAGCCAGAACCACTTGGTGGACACTCCGGAATCACCTTTCAGGCATGCCGGAACCTCCTCTCAGAGGTGCCAGAGCCACATCCCGGACCCTCCGGAATCACCTGTCGGGCATGCCGGAAGCACCTCTCAGACTAGCTGGAACCATGCTCCGCACATGCCGGTACCACCTGCCTAGTATGCCGGAACCACCTTATCCACTCCCCAGAACCACCTGCTGGACACTCCATAATCACCTGCCGGCTAAGCCAGAACCACTCGTCAGACACTCCACAACCACCTCTAGGACAGACCGGAACCATCTGCCGGACACACCGGAACCACTGGCTCGACTCTCCGGAACCAACGCCGGACATGCAAAATCACCTGCCGGCTACACCAGAACCACTTTTGAGACACTCCGGAATCACCTGTCGGGCATGCCGGAACCACCTCTCAGACATTCCAGAACCACATGCCAATGACACTGTAAGCACCTGCCGAGCACACCGGAACCACCTGCTTGACTTGCCAGAACCACCTGCCGGGCACGCCAAAATCACCTGCCAGGTACGCCAGAACCACTTGGCGGACACTTCGGAATCACCTGTCGGGCATGCCAGAACCACCTCTCAGACTTGCCAGAACCATGTTCCGGACACGCCGGTACCACATGCCCAGTATGCCGGAACCACCAGATCCACTCCCCAGGAACACCTGCTGGACACGCCAAAATCACCTACCGGCTACGCCAGAACCACTCGGCAGACACTCCGCAACCACGTCCAGGACAGACCGGAACCACCTGCCGGACACGACGGGACCACCTGCTTGACTCGCCAGAACCACCTGCTGGACACGCCAAAATCAGCAGCCGGCTATGCCACAACCACTTGTCGGGCACTCCGGAATCAGCTGCCGGGCATGCTGGAACCATCTCTCAGACGTGCCACAACCACGTGCCGGAGAGAGCGGAAGCACATGCCGAGCTCGCCTGAACCACCTGCTGGACATGCCGGAACCACCTGCCTGACAGGCCAAAATCATATGCCGGCTACGCCAAAACCACTTGGTGCACACTCCAGAATCACCTTGCGGGCATGCCAGAACCACGTCCTGGACAGACTGCAAAAACCTGCCAGACCTGCCTGAACCACCTGCTGAGCACGCCGGAACCACCTGCTCGACTCACCAGAGCCACCTGCCGGACACACGAGAAACACCTGCGGGTTACGCCAGAACGAGTTGGAGGACTCACCGGGATCACCTGCTGGGCATGCCGGAACCAGCTCTCAGACGTGCCAGAACCATATGCCGGACACGCCGGAACCACCTGCCAAGTATGCCAGAACCACCTGAACCACTGCACAGAACCACCTGCCGGACATGCCAAAATCTCCTGCCGGCTACGCCAGAACCACTCAGCAGACACTCCGGAATCACCTGCCGGGCATGCCGGAACCACCTCTCAGAGGTGCCAGAACCACATGCCGGAGACTCTGGGATCACCTGCTGGGCATGCCGGAACCGTCTCTCAAACGTGCCACAACCACGTGCCGGAGAGACCGGAAGCATCTGCCGAACTCGCCGGAACTACCTGCTGGACATGCCGGAACCACCTGCGTGACAGGCCAAAATCATATGTCGGCTACGCCCAAACCACTTGGTGGACACTCCAGAATCACCTTGCGGGCATGCCAGAACCACGTCATGGACAGACTGCAAACACCTACCGAACCTGAGTGAACCACCTGCCGAGCTTGCCGGAACCACCTGCCGGTCACGCCAACATCACCTGCCAGCTACGCCAGAATCACATGGCGGACACTCCAGAATCACCTGCCGGGCATGCTGGAACCACCTCTCAGAGGTGCAACAAACACATGCTGGAGACGGCGTAAGCACCTGCCGAGAATGCCTGAAGTTCATGATCCACTCCACAGAACCACCTGCTGGACACGCCAAAATCACACGCCGGCTACGCCACAACCACTTGGCGGACACTCCAGAATCACCAGAGCCACCTGCAGGACATGTCAAAATCACCTGCCGGCTACCACACAACCAGTTGATGAGCACTTCGGAATCACCTGCCGGGCTTGCTGGAACCATCTGCCGGTCACACCAACATCACCTGCCAGCTACGCCAGAACCACTTGGCGGACACTACGGAAACTCCTGTCAGGCCGACCGGAAACAACTCTCAGAAGAGCGAGAACCGTGTGCCTGAGATGACGGAACCACACCCCAAACAGACCGAAACCACCTGCCAGTCCCGCCTGAACCACCTGCCGAGCATGCCGGAACCACCTCCTCGACTCGCTGGAACCACCTACCTGACACGCCAAAATCACCTGCCGGGTATGCCAGAACCACTTGCTGGACACTCCGGAATCACCTGCCGGACATGCAGTAACCACCTCTCAAACGTGCCAGAACTACGTGCTGGAGACGCCGGAAGCACCTGCCGATCTCACCGGAACCACCTGCTCGACTCGCCAGAACCACCTGCCGGACACACCAAAATCACCTTATGGCTACGCCACAACTACTTGCTGGACAATCGGGAATCACCTGCAGGGCATGCCAGAACGACCTCTCAAACGTGCCAGAACCACATGCCAGAGACGCCTGAAGCACCTGCAGAGAACGCAGGAACCACTTGCTAGACTTGCCGGAACCACCGCGGGACACCCAAAATCTCCTGCCGGCTATGCCAGGAACATGTGGTGGACAGTCCGGAATCACCTGCCGGGCATGCCGGAACCACATCCTGTACAGACTGGAGACACCTGCTGGAAACACCTGAACCACCTGCCAGGCATGCCGGAACCACCTCTCAGAGGTGCCACAACCATGTGCCGGACATGCCAGAACCACCTGCCAAGCACGCCGGAACCACCTGCTCAACTCGCAGGACCCAATTACCGGACATGCCAAAATCACCTGCTGGCAGTGCGAGAACCACTTGTCGGACACTCCTGTATCACCTGACGGGCATGCCGGAACCACGTCTCAGACGTGCCAGAACCACGTGCTGGAGACGCAGGGACCACCTGCTGAGCTCACCAGAACCACATGCCGGACATGCCAACATCACCTTCTGGCTATGCCAGAACCACTTGGAGGACTCTCTGGGATCACCTGTCGGGCATGCCGGAAACACCTCTCAAACGTGCCAGAACCACGCACCGGAGATGCCGGAAGCACCTGCCATGCTCACCGGAACCACCTGCTCGACTCGCCGGAACCAGCTGCTGGACATGCCAAAATCACCTGTCGGGTAAGCCAGAACCACTTGATGGACAATCCATAATCATCTGCCAGGTATGCCGGAACAACCTCTCAGACGTGCCAGGTAGATGTGCTAGAGACGCCAGAAGCACCTGCAGAGCATGCCGGAACCACCTGCTTGACTCGCTGGAACCACCTGCCAGACACGCCAAAATCACCTGACGGCTACGCCAGAACCACTTGCCGGACTCTCTGGAATCACCTGCCTCGTATGGTGGAACCACCTCTCAGACGTGCCAGAACCACATGCCGGACACGCCAGATCCACCTCCCGGACAGACTGGAACCACGTGCCGTACCTGCCTGAACCACCTGCCGAGCACGCCGGAACCACCTGCTCAATTCGCCAGAACCACCTACCAGACATGCCAAAATCACCTTCTGGCTACGCCAGAACCACTTGTTGGACTCTCCGGGATCACCTGCTGGGCAGGCCGGAACCACCTCTCAGACGTGCAAGAATCATTTGCCTGACACGCTGGAACCACCAGCCGAGTATGCCGTACCACCTCTCAGACATACCAGTGCCACGTGCAGGACACGCCGGAACCACGTCCTGGACAGACTGGAACCACCTACCGCACCTGCCTGAACCACCAGCTGAGCACTCCAGAACCACCTGCTCAACTGGCAGGACCCACCTGCCGAAAACGCCAAAATCACCTGCCGGCTACATCAGAACCACTTGGCGGACACTCTGGAATCACCTGCCTGGCAAGCAGGAACCACCTCTCAGACATGCCAGAACCACATGCCAGAGACACCGGATGAACCTGCCGAACACGCAGGAACCGCCTGCTCGACTCGCCAGAACCAACTGCCGGACATGCCAAAATCACCTGCTGGCTACGCAAGAACCACGTGGCAGACTCTATGGAATCACCCACCGGGCATGCCGGAACCACCTCTCAGAAGTGCCAGAAGCACGTGCCGGACACGCTGGAACCACCTCCCGGACAGACCGGGACCACCTGCCAGACCTGCCTGAACCACCTGCCGAGCACGCTGGAACCTCCTGCTTGACTCGCCGGAACCACCAGCCGGACACGACAAAATCACCAGCCGGCTATGCCAGAACCACATGCCGGAGACTCTGGAAGCACCTGCCTAGCATGCTGGAACCACCTAATCCACTCCCCAGGACTACCTGCAGGACACGCCAAAGTCACCTATGGCTATGCCAGAACCACTTGCCGGACTCTCAGGAATCACCTGCCGGGCATAACGGAACCACCTCTCAAATGTGCCAGAACTACGTGCCGGACATGCCGGAAGCACCTGCCGATCTCGCCGGAACCACCTGCCAGACACGCCAAAATAGCCTGATGGCTACGCCAGAACCACTTGCTGGACAATCCGGAATCACCTGCGGGTCATGCTGGAACGACCTCTCAAATGTGCCAGAACCACGTGCCGGAGACGCCGAACGCACCTGCCGAGCACGCCGGAACCACCTGCTAGAGACGCCGGAACCACCTGCTGGACACGGGAAAGTCACCTGCTGGCTACACCAGAACCTCTTGCCAGACACTCCGGAATCACCTGCCGGGCATGCCAGCACAACCTCTCAGACGTGCCTGAAGCACCCTCTGGACACGCTGGAACCACCTCCCAGAGAGACTGGAACGACCTGCCGGACACATCTGAACCACCTGCCGGGCATGCCAGAACCACATCTCAGACGTGCCACAACCACGTGCCGGAGACTCCAGAAGCACCTGCTGAGCTCACCAGAACCACCTGCTCGACTCTCCGGAACCACCTGCTGGACACGGCAAAATCACCTGCCGGCTATGCCAGAACCACTTGATGGACACTCTGGAATCACCTGCCGTGCATGCCGGAACAACCTCTCAGACGTGCCAGAAGCACATTCTGGACATGCCGGAACCACTTTCAGGACAGACCGGAACCACTTACAACTCTCGTCAGAACCACCTGCTTTACTCGCCAGACCCACCTGCCGGACACGCCAAAATCACCTGCCGGCTACGCCAGAACCACATGGCGTACAAGCCAGAATAACATTCCGGGCATGCCGGCACAAACTCTCAGACGTGCCAGAAGCACGTGCCGGACACGCCGGAACCACCTACCAGACAGACTGGAACCACATGCCGAAAATGCTGGAACCACCTGCTCGACTCTCCAGAACCACCTCCCCGACAGACTGGAACCACCTGCCGGACACGCAGGAACCACCTGCTCAAATCTCCAGAACCACATCCCAGACATAACGGAACCACCTGCTGGAAACGCCTGAACCACCTGCCGAGCACGCCGGAACCACCTGCACCACTTGCTGGAACCACCAGCCTCACACGCCAAAATCACCTGCCGGCTACACCAGAACCAATTGCCGGACACTGTGGGGTCACCCGCCGGGCGTGTCGGAACCACCTCTAAGATGTGCTAGAAGCATGTGACGGAGACGCCTGAAGCACCTGCCGAGCACGCCAGAACCACCTCCCGGACAGACAGGAACCACCTGCCTGATGTACCGGAACCACGTGCCGAGCACCCTGGAGCCACCTGCTTGACTCACCGGAACCACCTGCTGGACATGCCAAAATCACCTGCCAGCTATGCCAGGACCACGTGGCGGACAGTCCGTTATCACCTGCAGGGCATGCCAAAACCACATCTCAGATGTACCAGAACAACGTGCCAGACACGCCGAAAACACCTACAGGACAGACCGCAACCATATGCCGAGCATGCCGGAACCACCTGCTCAACTCGCCGGAACCAACTGCCGAACATGCCAAGATCACCCTCTGGCATGCCTGAAACACTTGGCGGATATTACAGAATCACTTGCCAGGCATGCCAGAACCTCCTCTCAGACATGCCACAACCAAATGCCAGAGACGCCAGAAGCACATGCCGAGCATGCCAGAACCACTTCCATGACAGACCGGAACAAGCTGCAGGATGCTCTGGAACCACCTGCTTGACTCGCCAGAACCACTGCCGAACACGCAAAATCACCTGCTGAGCATGCCGGAACCACCTGCTCGACCCACAGGACCCACCTGCCGGATAGCCCAAAATCACCTGCCAGCTATGCCAGAACCACTTGCCGGACACTCTGGAATCACCTGCCATGCATGCCGGAACCACATCTCAAACGTGCCAGAACCACGTGCCGGAGATGCCAGAAGCACCTGCCGAGCTCACAGAAGCACCTCTCAGACATGCCGGAACCACGTGCCGGACACGCCCGAACAACCTCCCGGACAGACCGGAACCACCTGCAGGACATGCCTGAACCACCTGCTGAGCACGCCGGAACCACCTGCTGGACATGCCAAAATCACCTGCTGGCTACACCACAACGAGTTGCCGGACACTCCGGAATCACCTGCCGGGAATGCCAGCACAACCTCTCAGACGTGCCAGAAGTACGTGCCGGACATGCTGGAACCACCTCCCTGAAGACCGTAACCACCTGCCAGACTTGCCAGAACCATCTGCTTGACTCACTGGACCCACCTGTCGGACACGCCAAAATCACCTGCCGGCTACACCAGAACCACTTGGTGCACTCTCCGGGATCACCTGCCAGGAATGCCGGAACCACCTCTCCGACGTGCCAGACCCATGTGCCTGATACGCCGTAACCACCTGCCGAGTATGCCAGAACCACCTGATCCACACCCCAGAACCACCTGTAGGACATGCCAAAGTCACCTGCTGGCTACGTCAGAATCACTTAGCACAAACTCCGGAATTACCTGCTAGGCATGCCGGAACCACCTCTCAGACGTGACAGAACCACGTGCCAGACACGCCGGAACCACATACTGGACAAAAAGGAAACACCTGCCGGAAACGCCTGAACCACCTGCCGAGCATGCAGGAACCACCTGCTTGACTCGCAGGACCTACCTGCCGGACATGCCAAAATCACCTTCTGGCTATGCCACAAACACTTGCTGGACACTCTGGAATCACCTGCCAGGCATGCCGGAACCACCTCTCAGACGTTCCAGACCCATGTGCCTGATACGCCGGACCCACCTGCCGAGTATGCCGGAACCACCTGATCCACACCCCAGAAACACCTGTAGGACATGCCAAAGTCACCTGCCGGCTACGTCAGAACCACTTGGCAGAAACTCCGGAATTACCTGCTAGGCATGCCAGATCCACCTCTCAGATGCGACAGAACCACGTGCCGGACACGCGGGAACCACCTGCTCGACTCACCAGACCCACCGCTGGACACGCAAAATCACCTGCCAGCTACAGCAGAACCACTTGCCGGGCACACCGGAATCACCTGCCCGGCATGCCGGAACCACCTGTCAGACATGCCAGAACCACGTGCGAAAGAGACTGGGAGCACCAGACGAGCACTCTGGAACCACCTGCTCAAATCGCTGGAAGCACCTGCCCGACATGCCTAAATCAAATGCCGGCTATGCCAGTACCACTTGGTGCACTCTCTGGAATCACCTGCCGGGCATGCCAGAAACACCTCTCAGACGTGCCGGAACCACATGCCGGACACGCCGGAACCTCCTCCTGGACAGACCGGAATCACCTGTTGGACCCGCCTGAACCACCTGCCGAGCACGCAGGAACCACCTGCTCAACTCGCAGGACCCACCTGCCTTACACGCCAAAATACCCACCGGCTATGCCAGAACCACTTAGTGGACAATCCGGAATCGCGTGCGAGGCATGACAGAACCACCTCTCACACGTGTCAGAACCACGTGCCGGAGATGCCGGAAGCACCTGCCAAGGTCGCCCAAACAACATGCTCGACTCGCCGGAGCCACCTGCCGGACACTCCAAAATCACCTGCCGGCTATGCCAAAACTACTAGGCAGAAACTCCAGAATCACCTGCTGAGCATGCCGGAACCACTTGCTTGACTCAGAGGACCCACCTGCCGGAAACGTCTAAATCACCGAACGGCTATGCCAGAACCACTGGCTGGACATTCCGGAATCACCTGCCAGGCATGCCGGAACCAACTCTCAGACGTGTGAGAACCATGAGCCGGAGATGCTGAAAGCACCTGCCAAGAATGCCGGAAGTACCTGATGCACTCCACAGAACCACCTGCCGGACACCCCAAAATCACCTGCCGGCTACGCCAGAACCACTTGCCGGACACTCCAGCATCACCTGCCTGGCATGCTGGAACCACCTCTAAGACATGCCAGAACCACGTGCCAGAGACCCCGCATGCACCTGCCGAACACGCCGGAACCACCAGCCAGACACGCCAAAATCACATGCCGGCTACACCAGAATGACTGGCCGGACAAGCTGGAATCATGTGTCGGGAATGCCAGAAGCACATCTCAGACATGCCACAACCACGTGCCGGAGACTCCGGAAGCACCTGTCGAGCTCACCGGAACCACCTTCTCGACTTGCCGGAACCACCTACCGGAGATGCCAAAATCACCTGCCGGCTACGCCAGAACCATTTGCCGGACACTCCGGAATCACACCGAAATCAGCTGCTGGCTACGCCAGACACCTGTGGGACTCTCCAGGATCACCTGGCAGGCACGCCGGAACCACCTGCTCGACTCGCTGGAAGCTCCTGCCGTACACACCCAAATCAGATGCCAGCTACACCAGTACCACTTGGTGGACTCTCGGGGATCTCCTGGTGGGCATGCCAGAACCACCTCTCAGACGTGCCGGAACCAAGTGTCGGACACGCCGGAACCACCTCCTGGACAGACCAGAACAACCTGCCGGACCTGCCTGAACCACCTGCCGAGCACGCCGGGACCACCTGCCGGACACACCAAAATCACCTGCCGGCTACACCAGAATCACTTGGAGGACTCTCCAGAATCACCTGCCATGCATGCCGGAACCACCTCTCAGACGTGCCAGAAACACGTGCCAGAGACGCCGGAACCACCTGGCGAGAAGTCTGGAACCACCTGCTCGACTCGCCGGAACCACCTGCCGGACATGCCAAAATCACCTGCTGGCTACTCCAGAACCACTTGATGGACACTCCGGAATCATCTGCCAGGCGTGTCGGAACTACATCTAAGACATGCCAGAACCATGTGCCAGACACGCAGGAACCACCTCCCAGAGGGTCCGGAACCACCTGACAAGCACTCCGAACCACCTCCTCGACTCTCCGGAACCATCTGCCGGAAATGCCAAAATCACCTGCCGGCTATGCCAGAACCACTTGGCGGACACTCCGGAACCAACTGCTGGGAATGCCGGAACCACTTCTCAGAAATGCAAGAACCACCTGCCAGACACACCTGAACCACCTGCTGAGAACGCCGGAACCACAGGCAGGCTATGTCAGAACCACGTGACGGACACTCTCGAATCACCTGCCAGCCACGCCAGAACCACTTGGCAGACACTCCGGAATCACCTGTCAGGCCTGCCGGAAACCCCTTTCGATGTGCCAGAACCATGTGCCGGACACGCCAGAACCACCTTCCGTACAGACCGGAACCACCTGTTGGACACATCTGAACCACCTGCTGAGCACTCCAGAACCACCTGCTCGACTCGCTGGAACCATCTGCTGGACATGCCAAAATCACCAGCCGGCTAAGCCAGAACCACTCGGCGGATACTCTGGAATCACCTGCCAGGCATGCTGGAACCACCTCTCAGACGCACCAGAACCACGTGCCGGACACCCTGGAAGCACCTCCCAGAGAGACAGAAACCACCTACGGGACACGTCTGAACCACCTGCCAAGCACGCCGGACCACCTGCTCGACTCGCCCGAACCACCTGCCGGACATGCCAAAATCACCTGCTGGCTACGCAAGAACCACGTGGCAGACATTCTGGAATCACCTGCCAGGCATGCTGGAACCACTTCTCAGAAGTGCCAGAAACACGTGCCGGACACTCCGGAACCACCTCCCGGACAGACCGGGACCACCTGCCGGACTTGCCTGAACCACCTGCCGAGCATGCCGGGACCACCTGCCGGACATGGCAAAATCACCTGCTGGCTATGCCAGAATCACTTTGAGGACTCTCTGGGATCACCTGCCGGGCATGCTGGAACCACCTCTCAGACGTGCTAGAACCACGTGGGGGACAGTCCGGAATCACGTGCCGGTAATGCCGGAACCACCTCTGAGACGTACCAGAACCACGTGCCGGTCACGCCGGAACCACGTCCTGGACAAACTGGAACCACCTGCCGGACATGCCTGAACCACCTGCCAAGCACGCCGGAACCACCTGCTCGAGTCACACGACCCATCTGCTGGACACGACAAAATCACCTGCTGGCTATGCCAGAACCACTTGCCGGACACTCCGGAATCACCTGTCAGGCATGCCGGAACGACCTCTCAAAAGTGCCAGAACCACGGGCCGGAGACGCTGGAAGCACCTGCCGAGCTCACCGGAACCACCTGCTCGACATGCTGGAACCACCTGCCGGACATGCAAAAATCACCTGCCGGCTACACCAGAACAACTTAGTGGACAATCCGGAATCACCTGCCGGGCATGCCAGAACCATCTCTCAGACGTGCCAGAACCACGTGTCGGAGACGCTGGAAGCACCTGCCGATCTCGCCGAGCCCACCTGCTCGACTCGCTGGAACCACCTGTTCGACTCGCTGGAACCACCACTGGACAGTCAAAATCACCTGCCGGCTATGCCAGAACCACTAGGCGGACACACCGGAATCACCTGCCGGGCATGCCGGACCACCTGTCAGACATGCCAGAACCACGTGCCAAAGACACAGGGAGCACCAGCTGAGCACGCCGGAACCACCTGCTCGACTCACCAGAACCACCTACCGGACATGTCAAGATCACCCGCTAGCATGCCAGAAGCACTTGCCGGACATTATGGAATCACTTGCCGGGCATGCCAGAACCTCCTCTCAGAAGTGCCACAACCACATGCCAGAGATGCCAGAAGCACCTGCCGATCATGCCAGAACGACCTGATCCACTCCCCTGAACCACCTGCCAGACACGCCAAAATCACCTGCCAGCGACGCCAGAACCACTTGGCGGACACTCCGGAATCACCTGCTGGGAATGCTGGAACCACCTCTCAGATGTACCAGCACCACATGCCGGACATGCCAGAACCACGTCCTGGATAGACTGGAACCACCTGCTGGACACAAGTGAACCACCTGCCGAGCTTGCCAGAACCACCTGCTCGACTCGCTGGAAGCACCAGCCGGACATGCCAAAATCAGCTGCTGGCTATGCCAGAACCACTAGGTGGACAATCCGGAATCACCTGCTGTGCATGCCGGTACCACCTCTCAGACGTGCCAGAAACACATGCCGGAGATGCCGGAAGCACCAGCCGAGCATGCCGGAACCACCAGCTCGACTCGCCGGAACCACCTGCCGGACATGCCTGAACCACCTGCCGAGCACGCCGGAAACACCTCCCAGATAGACTGGAACCACCTGCCAGACACGCCGGAGACACCTGCTGGAAATGCCAAAAGCACCTGTCAGCTACGCCAGAACCACGTGGGGAACAGTCTGGGATCACCTGCCGGGCATGCTGGAACCACCTCTCAGACGTGCCAGAACCATGTGCGGGAGATGCCGAAAGCACCTACAGGACAGACTGGAAAGACCTGCCCGAAACGCCTGAAAAACCTGCCGAGCACGCTGGAATCACCTGCTCGAGCTGCCGAAACACCTGCCAGACATGCCCAAATCACCAGCTGGCTATGCCAGAACCACTTGTTGGACACTCCGGAATCACCTGCCGGGCATGCCGGAACCACCTCTCAGACGTGCCAGAAGCACATGCCGGAGACGCCGGAAGCACCTGCTGAGCTTGCACAAACCACATGCTCGACTTGCCGGAGCCACCTGCTGGACACGCCAAAGTGACCTGCCGGCTACGCCAGAACCACTTGGTGGACAATATGGAATCACCTGGTGGGCATGCCGGAACGACCTCTCAGACGTGCCGGAACCAAGTGCAGGACATGCCGGAACCACCTACCGGACAGACCGGAACCACCTGCCGGACCTGCCTGAACCACCTGTAGAGCACGCCGTGACCTCATACTGGACACGCCAAAATTACCTGCCGGCTACCCCAGAATCACTTAGAGGAGTCTCCTGGATCACATGCCGGGCATGCCGGAACCACATCTGAGACGTACCAGAACCACGTGCCAGACACGCCGGAAGTTCATCCTGGACAGACTGGAACCACCTGCCGGACATGCCTGAACCACCTGCCGAGCACGCAGGAACCACCTGCTCAACTCGCAGGACCCACTTACCGGACATGCCAAAATCACATGCCGGCTGCACCAGAACCACATGCCGGACACTCCGGAAACACTTGCCGGGCATGCCGGAACCACCTCTCAGACGTGTCAGAAGCACGTGCTGGACACGCCGGAACCACCTCCCAAACAGTCCGGAACCACATGCCGTACACGCCGGAACCACCTGCTCAACTCCCCGGAACCACCGCTGGGCATGCAAAATCACCTGCCGGCTACACCAGAACCACTTGCCGGACACACTGGAATCACCTGCCCAGCATGCTGGAACCACCTGTCAGACATGCCAGAACCACGTGCCAAACACACCAGGAGCACCAGCCGAGCACTCCGGAACCACCTGCTCGACTTGCTGGAAGCACCTTCTGGACACGACAAAATCAAATGCTGGCTACACCAGTACCACTTGGCGGACTCTCTGGAGTCACCTTCTGGGCATGCCAGAAACACTTCTCAGATGTGCCGGAACCACGTGCCGGACAGGCCGGAACCTCCTCCCGGACAGAACGGAACCATCTGCCGGACACGCCTGAAACACCTGCCGAGCATGTCGGAACCACTTGCTTGACTCACAGGACCCACCTGCCGGACACATCAAAATCAGCTGCCGGCTATGTCAGAACCACTTGCCAGACACTCCGTAATCACCTGCCAGGAATGCCGGAACCACCTCTCAGACGTGCTAGAACCACGTGGGGGACAGGCTGGATTCACCTGCCGGGCATGCTGGAACCACCTCTGATACTTACCAGAACCACGTGCCAGACACGCCGGAACTATGTCCTGGACAGACTGGAACCACCTGCAGGACACGCCTGAACCACCTGCAGAGGACGCAGGAGTCACCTGCTCGACTCGAGGGCCCACTTACCGGACATGCCAAAATCACATGCCGGCTGCGCCAGAACCACTTGCCGGACACTCCGGAATCATTTGCCGGGCATGCCAGAACCACCTCTCACACGTGCCAGAACCATGTGCCGGAGACGCCAGAAGCACCTGCCGAGCTCGCCCAAACAATATGCTCGACTCACCGGAGCCACCTGCAGGACACGCCAAAATCACCTGCCGGCTATGCCAAAACTACTTCGCAGACACTCCAGAATCACCTGCCGGGCATGCCAGAAACACCTCTCAGACGTGCTGGAACCACGTGCCTGATACGCTGGAACCTACTCCCGGACAGACCGGAACCATCTGCCAGACCCGCCTGAACCACCTGCTGAGCATGCCGGAACCACTTGCTCGACTCAGAGGACCCACCTGCCGGAAACGTCTAAATCACCGAATGGCTATGCCAGAACCACTGGCTGGACATTCCGGAATCACCTGCCAGGCATGCCGGAACCAACTCTCAGACGTGCGAGAACCATGATCCGGAGACCCTGGAAGCAACTGCCGAGAATGCCGGAAGTACCTGATGCACTCCACAGAACCACTTGCCGGACACTCCAGCATCACCTGCCTGGCATGATGGAACCACCTCTAAGACATGAGAGAACCACGTGCCAGAGACACCGGATGCACCTGCCGAACACGCCGGAACCACCAGCCAGACATGCCAAAATCACATGCCGGGTACACCAGAACGACTTGCCGGACAAGCCCGAATAACCTGCTGGGCATGCCGGACCAACCTCTCAGACGTACCAGAACCATGTGCCGGACACACCAGAACCATGTCCTGGATAGATTGGAACCACCTTCCGGACACAAGTGAACCACCTGCCGATCTTGCCGGAACCACCTGATTGACTCGCTGGAAGCACCTGCCGGACACACCAAAATCACCTGCCGGCTACGCCAGAACCACACGGTGGACATTCCGGAATCACCTGCTGTGCAGGCCGCAACCACCTCTCAGACGTGCCAGAAACACGTGTCGGAGACGCCGGAAGCACCTGCTGAGCATGCCGGAACCACCAGCTCGACTCGCTGGAACCACCTGCCAGACATGCCCAAATCACCAGCCGGCTACACCAGAACCACTTGTTGGACACTGTGGAATCACCTGCCTGGCATGCCAGAACCACCACTCAGACGTGCCAGAAGCACATGCCGGAGTCGCTGGAAGCACCTGCTGATCACACCGAAACCACCTGATCCACTCCCCAGAACCACCTGCTGGACATGCCAAAATCACCTGCCAGCTACGCCAGAACCACTTGGTGGACACTCCGGAATCACCTGCCGGGCATGCCGGAACCACCTGATACACTCAACAGAACTATTTGCTGGACACGCCACAATCACCTGCAGGCTAAGCCAGAACCACTGGCTGGATACTCCGGAATCACCTGCCGGGCATGCCGGAACCACCTCTCAGATGTGCCAGAACCACATGCCGGAGACTCCGGAAGCACCTGCCGAGCATGCCAGAACCACCTGATCCACTCCCCAGAACCACCTGCCGGACAAGCCAAAATCATCTGCCAGCTACACCAGAACCACTTGCCGGACACTCCGGAATCAGCTGCCGGGCATGCCGGCACAAGCTCTCAGACGTGCCAGAACCACGTGCCGGACACGCCGGAACCACCTCCCGGACAGACTGGAACCACCTGTTGGACACGCCTGAACAACCTGCCGAGCACGCCGGAACCACCTGCATGACTTGCAGGACGCAGCTGCCAGACACGCCAAAATCACCTGATGGCTACGCCAGAACCACTTGTTGGACAATCTGGAATCTCCTGCCGGGCATGCCGGAACCAACTCTCAGAAGTGCCAGAAGCATGTGCCCGACAAGCCGGAACCACCTCCCAAACAGACCGGAATCACCTGCCGGACAGGCTGGAAGCACCAGCTAGAATTGCTGGAACCACTGCCGGACACACAAAATCACCTGCCGGCTATGCCAGAAACACTTGTCGGACACTCTGGAATCACGTGCCGGGCATGCCGGAACCACCTCTCAAACGTGCCAGAAGCACATGCCAGAGACGCCGGAAGCACCTGCCGAGCATGCCTGAACCACCTGATCCACTCCCAAGAACCACCTGCCAGACACACCAAAATCACCTGCTGGCTATGCCAGAACCACTTTTCGGACACTCTGAAATCATCTGCAGGGCATGCCGGAACCACCTCTCAGACGTGCCAGAACCACGTGGCGGACACGCTGGAACCACCTCCCGGAGAGACTGGAACCACCTGCTCGACACGAATGAGCCACCTGCCGAGCACGCTGGAGCCACCTGCTCGACTCGCAGGACCCACCTACCGGGTACGCCAATATGACCTGCCGGGTGCACCAGAACCACTTGCCAGACACTCCGGAATCAGCTGCCGGGCATGCTGGCACAAGCTCTCAGACGTGCCAGAACCACGTGCCGGACACGCCAGAACCATCTCCCGGACAGACCGGAACCACCTGCCGGACACGCCTGAACAACCTGCCGAGCATGCTGGAACCACCTGCACAACTTGCAGGACACAGATGCCGGACACGCCAAAATCACCTGACAGCTACGCCAGAACCACTTGGTGGACAATCCGGAATCTCCTACTGGGCATGCCGGAACCACCTCTCAGACGTGCCAGAAACACGTGCCAGACATGCCGGAACCACCTCCCGGACAGACTGGAACCACCTGCAGGACACGCCGGAACCACCTGCTCGACTTGCTGGAACCACAGCTTGACACGCAAAATCACCTGCCAGCTACACCAGAACCACTTGGCGGACACACTGGAATCACCTACCGGGCATGCCGGAACCACCTGTCAGACATGTCAGAACCACATCTCAAAGACACCGGGAGCACCAGCAGAGCACGCCGGAACCACCTGCTCGACTTGCTGGAAGCACCTGCCGGACATGCCCAAATCACATGCTGGCTACGCCAGAACCACTTGGCGGACACACTGGAATCACCTACCGGGCATGCCAGAACCACCTCTCAGACATGCCAGAACCATGTGCCAAAGACACTGGATGCACCTGCCCAGCACGCCGGAACTACCTGCTCGACATGCATGAACCACCTGCCGGACACGCCAAAATCACCTGCCGGCTATGCCAGAACCACTTAGTGGACAATCCGGAATCACGTGCTGGGCATGCCAGAGCCACCTCTCAGACATACCTGAACCACGTGCCGGAGACGCCAGAAGCACCTGCCGAGCTCGCCCAAACCACTTGCTTGACTCGCCAGCACCACCAGCCGGACATGCCAAAATCACTTGCTGGCTACGCCAGAACCACTTTGTGGACAATCCGGAATCACCTCCCAGGCATGCCGGAACCACGTCTCAGACATGCCAGAAGCACGTGTCGGACACACTGGAACCACCTCCCGGACCGACCGGAACCACCTGCCGGAAACTCTGGAACCACCTGCTTGACTCGCCGAAACCACCGCTGGACATGCAAAATCACCTGCCGGCTATGCCAGAACCATTTGGCGGACACACCGGAATCACCTGCTGGGCGTGCCGGAACCACCTGTCAGACATGCCAGAACCACCTGTGAAAGACACCAGGAGCACCAGCCGAGCACGCCAGAACCACCAGCTCGACTCGCTGGAAGCACCTTCCGCACACGCCGAAATCACATGCCGGCTACGCCAGTACCACTTGCTGGACTCTCTGGAATCACCTGCCGGGCATGCCAGAACCACCTCTGAGACGTGCCAGAACCAAGTGCCGGACACGCCAGAACCACCAACTGGACAGACCGGAACCACCTGCCGGACCCGCCTGAACCACCAGCCGAGCACGCCGGAACCACCTGCTCAACTCGCCAGAACCACTTTCCGGACTCACCAAAAATCACCTGCCGGCTACACCAGAACCAAGTGTTGGAATCTCCGGGCTCACCAGCCGGGCATGCCGGAACCACCTCTCAGACATGCCAGAAGCATGTGCCGGACACGCCGGAACCACCTCCCGGACAGACCGGAACCACCTGCCAAACTCGTGGTAACCACCTGCTCGACTTGCCAGAACCACCTGCCGGAAATGCCAAAATCACCTGCCGGCTACACCAGAACCACTTGGAGGACTCTCCAGGACCACCTGCCTGGCATGCCGGAACCACCTCTGAGACATAGCAGAACCACATGCCGGACATGCCGGAACCACGTCCTGGACAGACTGGAACCACCTGCCGGACACACCTGAACCACCTGTCGAGCACGCCGGAACCACCTGCTCGACTCGCAGGACCCACTTACCGGACATGCCAAAATCACATGTTGGCTGTGCCAGAACCACTTGTCGGACACTCCGGAAACACATGCCAGGCGTGCCGGAACCACCTCTCTGACGTGCGACAACCACGTGCCGGAGACTCTGGAAACACCTGCCGAGCTCACTGGAATCACCTTCTCGACTCGCTGGAACCACCTGCCGGACATGCCAAAATCACCTGCCGGCTGCGCCAGAACGACTTACCGGACACTCTGGACTCACCTGCAGTGCATGCCGGACCCACCTCTCAGACGTGCCAGAAGCACATGCCAGAGGCGCCGGAAGCACCTGCCGAGCATGCCTGAACCACCTGATCCACTCCCCAGAACCACCTGCCGGACATCCCAAAATCACATGCCGGCTATGCCAGAACCACTTTTCGGACACTCCGAAATCATCTGCCGGGCATGACAGAACCACCTCTCAGACGTACCAGAACCACGTGCCGGACACGCAGGAACCACATCCTGGACAGACTGGAACCACCTGCTGGACACGACTGAACCACCTGCCGATCACGCTGGAGCCACCGGCTCGACACGCAGGACCCACCTACTGGATACGCCAATATGACCTGCTGGCTGCGCCAGAACTTGTCGGACAGTCCGGAATCACCTGCTGGGCATGCCAGAACCACCTCTCAGACGTGCCAGGACCACGTGCCGGAGATGCCGGAAGCACCTGCCGAGGTCGCCGGAACCACCTGCTGGACTCCCCGGAACCACCTGCCGGACACACCAAAATCTCCTGCCGGCTACACCAGAACCACTTGGTGTACAAGCCGGAATAATGTTCCGGGCATGCCGGCACAACCTGTCAGACGTGCCAGAAGCACGTGCCGGACACGCCGGAACCACCTGCTCGACTCGCCGGAACCACCGCCGGACACGCAATATCACCTGCCGGCTATGCCAGAACCACTTGGCGGACACTCCGGAATCAGCTGCCAGCCATGCAGGAACCATGTCACAGATGTGCCAGAATCATGTGCCAGACACGCCGGAACCACCTCCCGGACAGACTGGAACCACCTGTGGGAACTGCCTGAACCACCTGCCGGGCACTCCGGAAGCACCTGGTCGGGTCGCCGGAAACACCTGCCTGATATGGCAAAATCACCTGACAGCTATGCAAGAACCACATGACGGACAAGCTGGAACCACCTGCCGAGAATGCCAGAATCATGTGCTCAACTCGCAGGAACCACCTGCCAAACACGCCAAAATAACCTGCTGGCTACGCCACAATGACGTGGCAGACAGTCCGGAATCACCTGAAGGGCATTCCGGAACCACCTCTCAGATGTCTCAGAATGATGTGCTGGACATGCCGGAACCACATCCCGGACAGACCAGAACCACCGGCCGGACACACCTGGACCACCAGCCAAGCACGCTCGAACCACCTGCTCGTCTCGCCGGAACCACCTGCCGGACATGCCTGAACCACTTGGTGGTCACTCCGGAATCACCTGCCGGGCATGCCAGCACCACCTGTCAGACGTGCCAGAACCACGTGCCAAAGATACCGGGATCATCTGCCCAGCACGCCGGAGCCACTTGCTCGACACTGGAAGCAGCTGCCGGACACGTCCAAATCACATGCCGGCTACCACTTGAGGGACTCTCTGGAATCACCTGCCGGACAGGCTGGAACTACCTCTCAGATGTGTCAGAACCACGTGTCAGACAGGCCGGAACCACCTCCCGGACAGACTGGAACCACCTGTCGGACCCGCCTGAACCACCTACCAGACACACCACAATCACCTGCTGGCTATGCCAGAACCACTTGTCGGACTCTCCGGGATCACCTGCCGGGCATGCTGGAACCACCTCTCAAACCTGCCAGAACAACGTGCCAGAGACGCCAGAAGCAGCTGCCGAGCTCGCCTGAACCACCTGCTCGACATGCCGGAACCACCTTCAGGACACGTCAAAATCACCTGCCGGCTACGCCAGAACCACTTAGTGGACAATCCAGAATCACCTGCCAGGCATGCCAGAACCATCTCTCAGACATGACGGAACCACATGCCGGACACACCAAAATCACCTGCTGGCTACACCATAACCACTTGGAGGACTCCTGGGATTACCTGCCGGGCATGCCAGAACCAACTCTCAGATGTGCCAGAAC
This sequence comes from Equus caballus, assembly GCF_041296265.1. Classification (NCBI taxonomy): domain Eukaryota; kingdom Metazoa; phylum Chordata; class Mammalia; order Perissodactyla; family Equidae; genus Equus; species Equus caballus. The sequence continues at coordinate 1,350,344 of NC_091703.1, forward strand.
TACGTGGCGGAGAGTCCAGAATCACCTGCCGGGCATGCTGGAAACACCTCTCAGATGTACCAGAACCACCTGCTGGAGACACAGGAACCACGTCTTGGAAAGACTGAAACAACCTGCTGGACACGACTGTACCACCTGCCGAGCACGCTGGAACCACCTGCTCGACTCGCAGGACCCACCTACTGGATACGACAATATGACCTGCCGGCTGCACCAGAACCACTTGTCGGACAGTCCGAAATCACCTGCTGGGCATGCCGGAACCACCTCTCAGACGTGCCAGAACCACGTGCCGGAGATGCCTGAAGCACCTACCGAGCTCACCGGAACCACCTGCTCGACTCGCCGGAACCACCTGCCGGAAACGCCAAAATCACCTGCCGGCTACGCCAGAACCACTTGCAGGACACTGCGGAATCATCTGCCGGGCATGACGGAAATCCCTTCAGATGTGTCAGAACCACGTGAAGTACATGCCAGAACCACCTCACGGACTGAACTGAACAACATGAGGGACACGCTAAAATCACCTGAAGGCCACGCCAGAACTACTTGGTGGAATCTCCGAAATCACCTGTCGGGCATGCCAAACCCACCTCTCAGACGTGCCAGAAACATGTGCAGGACACGCCGGAACCACCTGCCGAGTATACCAGAAACACCTGATCCACTCCCCAGAACCACCTGCCGGACATGCCAGAATCACCTGCCGGCTATGCTAGAACCACGTGGTGGACAGTCCAGAATCACCTGCCGGGCATGCCGGAACCACCTCTCAGATGTGCCAGAACCACGTGACTGACAGACCGGAACCACCTGCTGGACACGCAGGAACCACATGCCAAGCATGCTGGAGCCACCTGCTCGACTCTCTGGAACCACCTGCCAGACACATCAAAATCACCTGCCGGCTATGCTAGAACCACGTGGCGGACAGTCCGGAATCACCTGCTGGGCATGCTGGAACCACATCCTGGACAGACTGGAAACACCTGCAGGACACGCCTGAACCACCTGCCGGGCATGCCGGAACCACGTCTCAGATGTCCCTGAAGCACATGTCAGAGACGCCGGGAGCACCTGCCGAGCATGCTGGAAGTACCTGATCCACTCCCCAGAACCACCTACCAGAAACGCCAAAATCACCTGCCGGGTATGCCAGAACCACGTGCCGGAGATGCCGGAATCACCTGCCAAGCTCGCCGGAACAATCTGCTCGACATGCCGGAACCACCTGCCAGACACACCAAAATCACCTTACGGCTACGCCAGAACCACTTGGCGGACACTCCGTAATCACCTGTCGGGCATGCCACACCCACCTCTCAGACGTGCCTGAAAAACATGCTGGACACGCCGGAACCACCTCCCGGACAGACAGGAACCACCTTCCAGACACGCATGAACCACCTTACGAGCACTCCAGAACCACCTGCTCAAATTGCTGGAACCACCTGCTGGATACACCAAAATCACCTGCCAGCTATGCCAGAACCACTTGGCCGACACTCCAGAGTAACCTGCCGGGCATGCCGGAACCGCCCCTCAGATGTGCCAGAACCACGTGCTGGACGCCCCGGACCACTTAAGTGAAAGACCGGAACCACATGCTGGATGCGCCTTCTGCACCTGCCGAGCATGCCAGAAACACCTGCTCGACTCCTGGGAACCACCTACAGGGAAACTGTCATAGAAATGCAGGTCAAACGCCCTTTATTGCCAGCCCTTAACTCGCCACTTTAGAACTTCTGCTTCTGCCACAATTACACCTTGCCAACCCGGCTCAGACGAAATGTCTACATCTTCCCCTGAAGAAACTGGGCTGAGTCACAAAGGACTGAGCGTCAACCTGGTTAGGAGGAAACAGTACGCTTTTTACAAGCCACCGTTGTGCACTGGTGGGGAGAGTGTCGGAAAGCAGCTATGTCAGAAAGGCCCATTTGCTATCAGCCGTGCCCTCCATTGCTCTAGAGGTGGAAGGCACAAGGCACTGGCTCTGGATCCACCCCTCAATGGGAGACAAACCACATCTTGTCCTGCTTCCAGCTCTTTGGGAAGCAGAGAAAAAACTCCCTATCCACAGTGCTCTTACAGCATCCTGGGAACATCTCATAGAAAGGAGGCTGAATGCTGTTTCTTTTCAGCAGTTCACTCGCCGGTCTGGAACATCTGCATCCTGAACATTTCCACCTTGCCAACCCAGGTCAGACGAAATGCCCACATCTTCACCTTGAGCAATGGGGATGAGGCCCGCATGATTGTGGTTCCACATGCTGAGGAGGAGACAGACAATAGGCTTTTAACTAACCACCAAGTGCAATGGTTGGGAGAGTGTCAGAAAGCACCAATGGCAGAAAGCCCCCTTTGCTCTCAGCCATGCCCTCCATTGCTCTGCAGGTGGAAGGCACAAAGCACTGCCTCCATCCTTCAATGGGAGACAAGCCATAAACTATCTTGCCTCTAGCTCTCTAGGAAGCTGACTAACAACTCGCTTTCCACAATCCTGTTACATCATACCAGGAAGCTCTCATACAAAGGCAGCTCAAACGCCATTTTGTCCCAGCCCTTAACTCGCAGCTTTAGGACTTCTGCTTCTGCTGCAATTCCACCTTGCCAACCCGGCTCAGACGAAATGCCTACATCTTCCCCTGAAGCAACTGGGCTGAGTCCCAAATGATTGAGCGTCCACGTGCTTAGGAGGCGATAGACTGCACGCCTTTTTCCAACTACCATTGTGCACTGGTGGAGAGAGACTCGGAAAGCAGCTATGTCAGAAAGATCCCTTTGCTCTCAGCCGTGCCCTCCATTGCTCTAGACGTGGAATGCACAGTGCACTTGCTCCACCCCTCAAGGGGTGACAAGCCACAGACCATCTTCCTTCCATCTCTTTAGGAAGCTGAGAAAGAACTCGCTTTCAACAGTGCTCTTTCTGTGTCCTGGCAACATCTCATACAAAGGCAGCTGATATGCCGTTTCTTTTCAGCGCTTAACTCGCCGATTTGGAACTTCTGCTTCTGCCAGATTTCCACCTTGCCAACCCGGCTCAGACGAAAGGCCTACATCTTCCCCTTCAGCAACGGGGACGAGGCCCAGATGATTGTGCCTCCACATGCTTAGCAGGAGCAGACAATAGGCTTTTTACAAACCGCCATTGTGCACTGGGACAGAGAGTGTCAGAATGCACCTATGTCAGAAAGGGCCCTTTGCTCTCAGCCGTGCCCTCCGTTGCTCTAGAGGTGGAAGGCAGAAAGCACTGCCTCCATCCTTGAATTGGAGACAAGCCATAAACTGTCCCTCTTCCAGCTCTTTAGGAAGCTGGGAAAGCACTCGCATTCCACAGTGCTCTTACAGCATCCTGGGAACATCTCATACAAAGGCAGCTGAACGCCCTGTCCTTTCAGCCCTTAACTCAACAATCTGCAACATCCACTTCTGCCGCACTTCCACCTTGCCAACCCAGCTCAGACGAAATGCCTACGTCTTCCCCTTGAGCAATGGGGACGAGGCCCGGATGATTGTGGTTCTACATGCTGAGGAGGAGACAGAAAATAGGCTTTGAACCAACCGCCCTCGAGCAATGGTTGGGGGAGTATCAGAAAACACCAATGTCAGAAAGGCCCTTTACTCTCGGTCGTGCCCTCCATTCCTCTAGAGGTAGGAGGCACAAGGCACTGGCACCACCCCTGAAGGGTAACAGAAAGCACCTGTGGCAGAAAGCCCCCTTTGCTCTCAGCCGTGCCCTCCATTGCTCTGCAGGTGGAAGGCACAAAGCACTGCCTCCATCCTTCAATGTGGCGGATGCAAGATCCAGGCGTTTGTCAGGCATGGCTCACACTTGTCTGGTGTGTGGCTCATGCATGGCTGTGGTGCTGCCAGGCGTGGCTCACACTTGATTGTGGCATGGTTGGCACGTGGTTCAGGCATGGCAGGCAGGTGGCTCCAGCGTGGCTGTCACGTGCTTCAAGTGAGGCGGGCATGTGTTTAAATGGGGCCTGGCATGTGGTTCATTCATGGCTGACATGTGACTTCGGCATGGCTGAGATGAGACTCAGGCGTGGCTCACACGTTTTTCAGGCATGGCTGACACATGACTCAGGTTAGGCAGCCATGGGACACAGGTGTGCCTGTGACATCACGCAGGTGTGGCTCGCACCTGCTTCATGCGAGGCCTTCACATGGCTCAGGGCTGGCTGGTGCATAGTTCACGCAGGGGTGCCAGGTGTTTCAGGTGTGGCTGACACATGACTCAGGCCTTCATCGCACATTATCCATGTCTGCAAGACATGTGTTTCATGCATGGGTTACATGTCGTTCATGTGTGGCACACACGTGACTCACTCGCTGCTGACATATTGCTCCCACCTACTCAGACATGGCGGGCACGTGGCTCACGCATGGCCCAGCCATGATTCACGAGTGGCTCCCTTGTGGTTCACGTGTGGTTCACACCTTGAACATGTGGGCTTCACACGTGTTTCCCATGTGGTTCAAGAGTGTCTCCTGTGGTTCAGTCATGGTTCAGGTGTGGCTCCCCAACGGTTCAGGTGTAACCCAGGTGTGGTTCACCTATGGCTCATGTGGGTGTCAGCTATGTTTGAGGAGTGTTTCACCCATGATTCAAGGTTGGCTCACACGTGGTGCATGAATGTCTCAGCCATGGCTCACATGTAGTTCAGGCAAGCCTCAGACCGGGGCCAGGTGTGGCTGACACATGATTCAGGAGTTTGCCACACTTGGCTAACACATGTCTCAGGTGAGGCTCAAGCCATGCTGGGGCGTGACTCTGGCATGGTTGCCACGTGGCTCAGGTATTTCTGACACGAGATTCAGGCGTTGCTGGCCTGTGTTTCAGGCATGGGATTAAGACATGATGCAGACGGGTTCCAGTGGTATGTGATGCTTCGTTCAGGCCGCACTGACACGTGATTGCTGTGTGGCTGACACTTGGTGTGTCGCAGTTGACACATGGCTCAGGTGTGGCTGACATGTGGTTCGGATGTGGGTGACAGGTGACTCAGTTTGGCTGGCAATTCTCTGATGAGGGGCTGATGCTTGACACAGGCATGGCCCACACGTGACTCAGGCATTCATCGAACATTATCCATGCGTGGCAGGCATGTGGTCACACATGGGACATGTTGTACAGGTGTGGCTCCCAGGTTGCTGAAACGTGGTCCCCACATAGTCATGGCTGGCATGTGGCTCATGGAGGCCTCAGCTGTGTTTCATGTGTGGCTCCACTGTGGTTCATGGGTGGCTGACACATGATTCAGCTGAGGAGGAAACATGACACAGGCGTGCCTGACACATCACACAGGTGTGGTTCACACATGGTTCATGCATGGCCTTCGTGTGGTTCAGGGGTGGCTGGTGCATGGTGCATGCATGGGTGGCTGCTGGTTCAGGCGTGGCTGAAATGTGACTCTGGCATGTGTGAAACAGGACTCCGCTGTGGCTGAAACATGTGTCAGGCACGGCTGACACGTGACTCAGGCATTCATCACCCAGTATCCATTTGTTACAGAAATGTGGTCACGCAGGAGTCACATGCCGTACATGGGTGGCTCCCACGGGACTACAGGTTGCTGAATCGTGGCTCCCACATACTCAGTGATGGCTGCCACGTGGCTCATGCATGGCTCAGCTGTGTTTCATGGGTGGCTCCCCTGTGGTTCATGCGTGCTTGAAGTATGGAACCTGTGTGATTCCTGGTTCTTCATATGTGGCTCAAGGGTGTCTCCCATGTGTTTACCGCATGGTTCACACATCGTTCAGGTGTAATTCAGGCGTGGATCTCACACGACTCATCTGGGTCACATATGGTTGAGGACACTCTCACACGTGGTTCAGGAATAGATCTGGCATGGCTCACACGTGATGCAGGCATGCCACAGAACTGGCTCCCATGTGGCTGACACATGATACAGGCTTTGGTCAGGCATGACTCACACATGGTTCATGTGTGGCCCATGCATGTCTGTGTTGTTGCTCAGGCGTGGCTCACATGTGTTTTGGGCATGGGTGGCACGTGGTTCAGGCATGGCAGGCAAGTTGAGCCAGTGTGGATGACATGTGCTTCAAGTGAGTGTGACTTGTGGTTCAAGTGTGACTGGCACTTGGTTCAGGCCTGGCTGGCATGTGACTTGGCGTGGCTGAGCCTTGACAGAGGCTGGGTTCATACGTTTTTCAGGCATGGCTGACAGATGACTCTGGTGAGGTCGAAACATGACACAGGCGGGCCTGACAAGTCACGCAGGTGTGGTTCACACAAAGTTAATGCATGACCTTCGTGTGGTTCAGGGGTGGCTGGTTCATGGTGCACGCATGGGAGGCAGGTGGTTCAGGCATGGCTGAAATGAGACTACGGCATTTGTGAAACAGGACTCTGGTGTGGCTGACACATGTGTGAGGCATGGCAGACACGTGACTCAGGCATTCATCGCCAAGTATCCATGAGTTATGGAAATTTGATCACGCAGGAGTCACATGCCGTACATGGGTGTCTTCCAGGTGACTACAGGTAGCTGAAACGTGGCTCCCACATACTCAGTCATGGCTGCCACGTGGCTCACACATGGCTCAGCTGTGTTTGATGGGTGGCTCCCCTGTGATTCATGCGTGGTTCAAGCACGGAACATGTGTGTTTCACAGGTTCTTGTGATGTGCTTCAAGGGCGTCTCCCATGTGGTTCCTGCATGGCCCACACATGGTTAGGGTGTAATTCAGGCGTGGATCTCACACGACTCATCTGGGTCACATATGTTTGAGGACACTCTCACATGTGCTTCAGGCATAGTTCAGCCATGGCTCACACGTGATGCACACGTGCCATAGAAGTGTCTCCCATGTGGCTGGCACATGATACAGGCTTTGGTCACACATGGCTCACACATGGTTCAGGTGTGGCTCATGCATGTCTGTGGTGTTGGTCGGGCATCGCTCACATGTGTTTGTGGCATGAGTGGAACGTGGTTCAGGCATGGCAGGCAGGTTGTGCCAATGTGTGCTACTCGTGCTTCAAGTGAGGCTGACCTGTGGTTCAAGTGTGACTGGCACTTGGTTCAGGCCCGGCTGGCTTGTAACTTGGCGTGGCTTAGCATTGACACAGGCATGGTTCACACGTTGTTCAGGCGTGGCTGACAAATGACTCAGGTGAGGTGGAAACGTGACACAGGCATTCCTGACACGTAACACAGTTGTGTTTCACACATGGTTCATGCATGGCCTTCATGTGGTTCAGGGGTGGCTGGTGCATGGTGCACAAATGGGTGGCAGGTGATTCAGGCGTGGATGAAATGTGACTCCGGCATGTATGAAACAGTACACCGGTGTGGCTGACACATGTGTCAGGCATGGCTGGCACCTGACTCAGGCATTCATTGCCCAGTATCTATGTGTAACGGAAATGTGATCATGCAGGAGTCACATGCCGTACATGGGTGGCTCCCACATGATACAGGTTGCTGAGACGTGGCTCCCACATAGTCATTCATGGCTGCCACGTGGCTCATGCATGGCTCAGCTGTGTTTCATGTGTGGCTCGCCTGTGGTTCATGCGTAGTTGAAGCATGGAACATGTGTGTTTTACAGGTTGTTCGATGTGGTTCAAGGGTGTCTCCCATGTGCTTCCTGCATGGCTGACTCATGGTTCGGGTGTAATTCAGGCGTGGATCTCACATGAGTCGTCTGGGTCAAATATGGTTGAGGACACTCTCACACGTGGTTCAGGCATAGCTCAGCTATGTCTCACACGTGACTCAGGCATGCCACAGAACTGGCTCCCATGTGGCTGACACATGATACAGGCTTTGGTCACGTATGGCTAGCACATGGTTCAGGAGTGGCTCGTGCATGTCTGTGGTGTTGGTCAGGCGTGGCTCACATGTGTTTTGGGCATGGGTGGCACGTGGTTCAGGCATGGCAGGCAAGTTGTGCCAGTGTGGCTGACACGTGCTTCAAGTGAGGCTGACCTGTGGTTCAAGTGTGACTGGCACTTGGATCAGGCCTGGCTGGGACGTGAATTGGTGTGGCTGAGCCTTGACAGAGGCGTGGTTGACACGTTGTTCAGGCGTGGCTGACACATGACTCAGGTGAGGTGGAAACGTGACACAGGCGGGCCTGACTTGTCACTCAGTTGTGTTTCACACATGGTTCATGCATGGCTTTCGTGTGGGTCAGGGGTGGCTGGTGCATGGTGCACGCATGGGTGGCAGGTTTTTCAGGCATGTCTGAAATGTGACTCTGGCATATGTGAAACAGGACTCCGGTGTGGCTGACACGTGTCAGGCATGGCTGACACTTGACTCATGCATTCCTTGCCCAGTATCCATGTGTGACGGATATGTGATCACACAGGATTCACATGCCGTACATGGGTGGCTCCCACGTGACTACAGGTTGCTGAAACGTGGCTCCCACGTACTCAGTCATGTCTGCCACGTGGCTCACGCATTCCTCAGCTGTGTTTCATGGGTGGCTCCCCTGTGGTTTATGCATAGTTGAAGCATGGAACATGTGTGTTTCAAAGGTTGTTCGATGTGGCTCAAGGGTGTCTCACATGTGCTTTCTGCATGGCTCACACATGGTTCTGGTGTAATTCAGGCGTGGATCTCAAACGAGTCGTCTGGGTCACATATGGTTGAGGACACTCTCAAATGCAGTTCAGGCATAGCTCATCCATGTCTCACACGTGACACAGGCGTGCCACAGAACTGGCTCCCATGTGGCTGACACATGATACAGGCTTTGGTCACGCATGGCTCACACATGGTTGAGGTGTGGCTCATGCACGTCTGTGGTGTTGGTCAGGCGTGGCTTACATGTGTTTTGGGCATGGGTGGCACATGGTTCGGGCATGGCAGGCAAGTTGTGCCAGTGTGGCTGACATGTGCTTCAAGTGAGGCTGACCTGTGGTTCAAGGGTGACTGGCACTTGGTTCAGGCCAGGCTGGCACGTTGGTGCGGCTGAGCCTTGACACAGGCGTGGTTCACACGTTGTTCAGGTGTGGCTGCAACATGACTCAGGTGAGGTGGAAATGTGACACAGGTGTGCCTGACACGTCACGCAGGTGTGGTTCACACATGGTTCATGCATGGCATTTGTGTGGTTCAAGGGTGGCTGGTGCATGGTGCACGCATGGGTGGCAGGTGGTTCAGGAGTGGCTGAAATGTGACTCCGGCATGTGTGAAACAGGACTCTGGAGTGGCTGTCATGTGACTCAGGAATTCATCACCCAGTATCCATGTGTGATAGAAATGTGATCATGCAAGAGTCACATGCCGTACAAGGGTGGCTCCCATGTGACTACAGGTTGCTGAAACGTGGCTCCCACATACTCAGTCATGGCTGCCATGTGGCTCACACATGGCTCAGCTGTGTCTCATGGGTGGCTCCCCTGTGGTTCATGCGTGGTTCAAGAATGGAACATGTGTGTTTCCCAGGTTCTTCAGATGTGGTTCAAGGGTGTCTCCCATGTGTTTCCCGCATGGCTCACACATGGTTTGGGTGTAATTCAGGCGTGGATCTCACACGACTCATCTGGGTCATATATGGTTGAGGACACTCTCACACGTCATTCAGGCATAGCAGAGCCATGGCTCCCACGTGATTGAGGCTTGCCACAGAACTGTCTCCCATGTGTCTGACACATGATACAGGCTTTGGTCACACATGGCTCACACATGGTTCAGGTGTGGCTCATGCCTGTCTGTGGTGTTGGTCAGGCATGGCTCACATGTGTTTTTGGCATGGATGGTACGTGGTTCAGGCATGGCAGGCAAGTTGTGCCAGTGTGGCTGACGCATGCTTCAAGTTAGTTTGACCTGTGGTTCAAGTGTGACTGGCACTTGGTTCAGGCCTGGCTGGCACGTGACTTGGCGCGGCTGAGCCTTGACACAGGAGTGGTTCACATGTTGCTCAGGCATGGCTGCCACATGACTCAGGTGAGGTGGAAACGTGACACATGCGTGCCTGACATGTCCCGCAGGTGTGGTTCACACATGGATCATGCATGGCCTTCGTGTGGTTCATGGGTGGCTGGTGCATGGTGCACGCATGGGTGGGAGGTGCTTCAGGCGTGGCTGAAATGTGACTCCAGCATGTGTGAAACAGGACTCCGGTGTGGCTGACACATGTGTCAGGCATGGCTGACACGTGACTCAGGCATTCATCACCCAGTATCCAAGTGTGACTGAAATGCGTTCACGCAGGAGTCACATGCCATCCATGGGTGGCTTCCACGTGACTTCAGGTTGCTGAAACGTGGCTCCCACATACTCTGTCATGGCTGCCACGTGGCTCACGCATGGCTCAGCTGTGTCACATGGGTGGCTCCCCTGTGGTTCATGAGTGGTTCAAGCATGGAACATGTGTGTTTCACAGGTTCTTCAGATGTGGTTCAAGGGTGTCTCCCATGTGTTTCCTGCACAGCTCACACATGGTTCGGGTGTAATTCAGGCGTGGATCTCACATGACTGTGTGGGTCACATATGGTTGAGGACACTCTCACAGGTGGTTCAGGCATAGCTCAGCCATGGCCCACATGTGACACAGTCATGCCACAGAACTGGCTCCAATGTGGCTGACATATGATACAGGCTTTGGTCACGCATGGCTCACACATGGTTCAGGTGGCATATGACTGTCTGTGGTGTTGGTCAGGCATGGATCACATTTGTTTTGGCATAGGTGGCACTTGGTTCAGGCATGGCAGGCAAGTTACGCCAGTGTTGCTGACATGAGTTTCAAGTGAGACTGACCTGTGGTTCATGCATCGCACAGGACCCATGTGTGGATAAATGTGGTTGTGCGTGTGTGACATGCTGTACAGGTGTGGCTCCCACGTGATTCACAGGTTTCTGAAACGTGGCTTCCGGTACTAAGTCTTGGCTGGAACGTGGCTCAAGCAAGGCTCAGCTGTGTTTCATGTGTGGCTCCCATGAGGTTCATGTGAGGTTCAAGCATCGATCATGTGTGTTTCTCAGGTGGTTCAGATGTGCTTCAAGGGTGTCTCACATGTGGTTCATGCATGGCTCACACATGGTTCAGGTGTAATTCTGGTGTGGCTCTCGCATAACTGGTCTGGGTCACAAACGGTAGAGGACACTTTCACATGTGGTTCAGGCATAGCTCAGCCATGGCTGACACGTGATGCAGGTGTGCCACAGCACTGCCTCCCACGTATCTGACACATGATTGAGGTTTTTGCCACACATGGCTCACACATGGCTCATGTGTAGCACATGCACAGCTGTGGTACTGCTCAAGCATGAATCACATGTGTTTGAGGCATGGTTGTCACGTGGTTCCGTCATGGCAGGCAAGTTGTGCCAGTGAGGCTGACATGTGCTTCAAGTGAGGCTGACCTGTGGTTCAAGTGTGACTGGCACTTGATGTGGCTCCCACGTGACTCACAGGTTGCTGAAACCTGGCTCCCGCATACTCACTCATGGTTGGCACGTGGCTCATGCATGGCTCAGCTGTGTTTCATGTGTGGCTCCATTGTGGGTCATGTGCGATTCAAACATCGAACATGTGTGTTTCACAGGTGGTTCAGATGTGTTTCAAGGGTGTCTCACACTTGTTTCATGCATGGCTCACACGTGGTTCGGGTGTAATTCTGGTGTGGCTTTCACACGACTCGTCTGGGTCACAAATTTTAGAAGACAGTTTCACACATGGTTCAGGCATAGCTCAGCCATGGCTCAAACATGATACAGGCTTGGCACAGCACTGGATCCAAAGGGCCGACACATGATTCATGCTTTCGTCATGCTTGGGTCACACAAGGCTCAGGAGTGGCTCATGCATGGCTGTGGTGTTTCTCATGCCTGCCTCACATGTGTTTGTGGAATGGTTGGCACGTGGTTCCGTCATGGCAGGCAAGTTGTGCCAGTGTGGCTGACACGTGCTTCAAGTGAGGCTGACCTGTGGTTCAAGTGTGCCTGGTACTTGATTCAGGCCTGGCTGGCACGTGACTGTGGCACTGCTGAGACATAACTCAGACATGGCCCACACATTATCCAGGCGTGGCTGACACATGACTCAGGTGAGGTGGACATGACACAGGCATGTGTGACACGTCACTCGGCTGTGGTTCACACATGCTTCCTGCATGGCCTTTGTGTAGTTCAGGGGTGGCTGGTGCAGGCTTCACGAATGGGTGGCAGGTGGTTCCTGCGTGGCTGACATGTGACTCAGGCATGTGTGAAACATGACTCCGGTTTGGCTCACACATGTCTCAGTCATGGCTGACACATGACTCAGGCATGCATCACACAGGACCCATGTGTGGATAAATGTGGTTATGCATGTGTGACATGCTGTACAGCTGTGGCTCCCACGTGACTCACAGGTTACTGAAACGTGGCTCCCGATACGAACTCTTGGCTGGAACGTGGCTCAAGCAAGGCTCAGCTGTGTTTCATGTGTGCCTCCCATGCGCTTCATGTGCGGTTCAAGCATCGATGATGTGTGTTTCCCAGGTGGTTCACATGTGTTTCAAGGGTGTCTCACATGTGGTTCATGCATGGCTCACACATGGTTCGGGTGTAATTCAGGCGTGGCTCTCGCACAACTCATCTGGGTCACAAATGGTAGAGGACACTTTCACCGGTGGTTAAGGCATAGCTCAGCCATGGCTCACACATGATGCAGGCATGACGCAGCACTGGCTCCCACGTATCTGACACATGATTCAGTCTTTTGCCACACATGTCTCACACATGGCACATGTGTGGCACATGCACAACTGTGGTACTGCTCAAGCGTGAATCACATGTGTATGCATCATGGTTGTCACGTGGTTCAGGCATGGCAGGCAAGTTCTGCCAGTGTGGCTGACACGTGCTTCGTGTGAGGCTGACCTGTGGTTCAAGTGTGACTGGCACTTGGTTCAGGACGGGCTGGCACGTGACATTGGCACGGCTGAGACTTGGCTCAGGCGTGGCTCAAATTTTATGCAGGTGTGGCTGACACATGACTCAGCTCAGGCAGCCATGTGACACAGGTGTGCATGACATGTCACACAGGTGTGGGTCACACATGCTTCATGCATGACCTTCATGTGGCTCAGGGGTGGCTGGTGCAGTGTTCACACATGAGTGGCAGGTGCTTCACGCGTGGCTGACATGTGACTCAGGCAAGTGTGAAACATGACTGTGGTGTGGCTCACACATGTCTCAGGCATGGCTGACTGGACTCAGGCATGGATCGCACATGATCCATGTGTGGCAAACATGTGTTCACGCGTGTGTGACATGCCATACAGGTGTGGCTTCCAAGTGACTCCCAGGTTGCTAATCGTGGCTCACCCATAGTCAGTCATGGCTGGCATGTGGCTCACTCATGGGTCTTCTGTGTTTCTTTTGTGGCTCCCCTGAGGGTCATGTGTGATTCAAGCATCGATCATGTGTGTTTCACAGGTGGTTCAGTTGTCCTTTAAGGGTGTCTCACATGTGGTTCATGCATGCCTCAGAAATGGTTCGGGTGTAATTCAGGTGTTGCTCACAAAAGACTCATGTGGGTCACACATCATAGAGGACCCTTTCACCAGTGGTTAAGGCATAGCTCAGCCATGGCTCACGCATGATGCAGCCTTGCCACAACACTGGATCCCATGTGGCCGACACGTGATTCAGGCTTTTGTCATGCTTGGCTCACACAAGGCTCAGGAGTGGCTCATGCACGGCTGTGGTGTTGCTCAGGCATGACTCACATGTGTTTGTGGCATGGTTGGCACGTGGTTCCATCATTGCAGGCAAGTTGTGCCAGTGTGGCTGACAAGTGCTTCATGTGAGGCTGAACTGTGGTTCAAATGTGACTGGTACTTGGTTCAGGCCAGGCTGGCATGTGACTTCAGCACTGCTGAGACGTAACTAAGGCATGGCTCACACGTTATCCAGGCGTGGCTGACCCATGACACAGGTGAGGTGGCCACGTGACACAGGCGTGCGTGACATGTCACCTGGGTGTGATTCACACATGGCTCATGCATGGCCTTCGTGTGGTTCAGGTGTGGCTGGTGCAGGGTTCAAGCATGGGTGGCAGGTGTTTCAGGCGTTGCTGACAGGTGACACAGGCATGTGTGAAACATGACCCTGGTGTGGCTCACACATGTCTCAGTCATGGCTGACACGTGACTCAGGCATGCATCGCAGAGGATTCATGAGTGGCAGACATGTTGTCTCGTGTGTCTGACATGCCGTACAGGTGTGGCTACCACGTGACTCACAGGTTGCGGAAACGTGGCTCCAGCATACTGAGTCATGCCTGGCACGTGGCTCACGCATGGCTCAGCTGGGTTTCATGCGTGGCACCCCTGCAGTTCATGTGCGGTTCAAGCATCGATCATGTGTGTTTCACAGGTGGTTCAGATGTGCTTCAAGGGTGTCTCACATGTGGTTCATGCATGGCTCACACATCTTTCAGGTGTAATTCAGGCATGGCTCATGCACGACTCATCTGGGTCACAAATGGTAGAGAACACTTTCACACCTGGTACACGCATAGCTCAGCCATGGCTCACATGTGATGCAGGCGTGCCCCAGCACTGGCTCCCACGTATCTGTCACATGATTCAGGCTTTTGTCATGCTTGGCTCACACATGGCTCGGGAGTGGCTCATGCACGTCTGTGGTGTTTCTCAGGCATGGTTCACATGTGTTTGTGATGTGGTTGGCACGTGGTTCAGTCATGGCAGGCAAGTTGTGCCATGTGGCTGACACGTGATTCGAGTGAGGCTGACCTGTGGTTCAACTGAGACTGACACTTGTTTCCGGACTGGCTGCCACGTGACTTGGCTCAGCAGAACCTTGACACAGGCGTGGTTCACACGTTATTCAGGTGTGGTTGATACATAACTCACGTGAGGTGGAAACATGACACAGGCGAAGCTGACACATCCTGCAGATGTGGTTCACACATGGTTCATGCAAGGCCTTCATGTGGTTCAGGGGTGGCTGGTGCATGGTGCACGCATGGGTGGTGGGTGGTTCAGGTGTGGCTGAAATGTGACTCCGGCATGAGTGAAATAGGACTCTTGTGTGGCTGACACGTGTCAGGCATAGCTGACAAGTGACTCAGGCATTCATCACCCAGTATCCATGTGTGATGGAAAGGTGATCATGCAGGAGTCACATGCAGTACATGGGTGGCTCCCATGTGACTACAGGTTGCTGAAACGTGGCTCCCACATACTCAGTCATGGCTGCCACGTGGCTCAAGCATGGCTCAGCTCTATCTCATGGGTGGCTCCCCTGTGGTTCATGCATGGTTCAAACATGGATCATGAGTGTTTCACAGGTTCTTCAGATGTGGTTCAAAGGTGTCTCCCATGTGGATCGTGCATGGCTCACAGTAATTCAGGCGTGGTTCTCACATGACTCGCCTGGGTCACATATGGTTGAGGACACTCTCACACGTGTTTCAGGCTTAGCTCAGCCATGGCTCACACATGACTCAGGCATGCCACAGAACTGGCTCTGATGTGGCTGACACATGACACAGGCTTTGATCACGCATGGCTCACACATGGTTCAGATGTGGCTCATGCATGTCTGTGGTGTTGGTCAGGCGTGGCTCACATGTGTTTTTGGCATGGGTGGCACGTGGTTCAGGCATGGCAGGCAAGTTGTGCCAGTGTGGCTGACACGTGCTTCACGTGAGGCTGACCTGTGGTTCAAGAGTGACTGGCACTTGCTTCAGGCCTGGCTGGCACATGAATGGCGCGGGTGAGCCTTGACACAGACGTGGTTCACACGTTGTTCAGGCGTGGCTGACACGTGACTCAGGTGAGGTGGAAACGTGACACAGGCGTGCCTGACACGTCAGGCAGGTGTGGTACACACATGGTTCATGCATGGCCTTCGTGTGGTTCAGGGGTGGCTGGTCAATGGTGCACGCATTGATGGCAGGTGATACAGACGTGGCTGAAATGTCACTCCGGCATGTGTGAAACAGGACTCCGGTGTAGCTGAAACATGTGTCAGGCATGGCTGACACGTGACTCAGGCATTCATCGCCCAGTAGCCATGTGTGATGGAAATGTGATAACGCAGGTGTCACATGCTGTACATGGGTGGCTCCCATGGTACTACAGGTTGCTGAAACGTGGCTCCCACATACTCAGTCATGGCTGCCACATGGCTCACGAATTTCTCAGCTGTGTCTCATGGATGCCTCCCCTGTTGTTCATGTGTGCTTCAAGCATGGAAATGTGTGTTTCACTGGTTCTTCACAGGTGATTCAAGGGTGTCTCCCACGTGGTTCCTGCATGGCTCACACATGGTTTGTGTGTAATTCATGAGTGGATCTCACACAACTCGTCTGGGTCACATATGGTTGAGGACAGTCTCACACGTGTTTCAGGACAAGCTCAGCCATGGCTCACACGTGATGCAGGCGTGCCACAGAACTGGCTCCCCTGTGGCTGACACATGATACAGGCTTTGGTCACGCATGGCTCACACATGGTTCAGGTGTGGCTCACGCATGTCTGTTTTGTTGGTCAGGCCTGGCTCACATGTGTTCTTGGCATGGGTGGCTCGTGGTTCAGGCATGGTAGGCAAGTTGGCCAGTGTGGATGACACATGATTCAAGTGAGGCTAACCTGTGGTTCAAGAGCGACTGGCACTTGGTTCAGGCCTGGCTGGCACGTGACTTGGCGTGGCTGAGCCTTGACACAGGCGTGGTTCACACGTTGTTCAGGCGTGGCTGCCACATGACTCAGGTGAGGTGTAAACGTGACACAGGTGTGCCTGACACGTCACACATGTGTGGTTCACACATGGTTCATGCATGGCATTCACGTGTTTCAGGGGTGGTTGGTGCATGGTGCACGCACGGGTGGCAGGTGGTTCAGGCGTGGCTGAAATGTGTCTCCGGCATGTGTGAAAAAGCACTCTGGTGTGGCTGACACATGTGGGAGGCATGGCTGACACGTGACTCAGGCATTCATCACCCAGTAGCCATGTGTGATGGAAATGTGATCACGCAGGAGTCACATGCTGTACATGGTGGCTCCCACAGGACTACAGGTTGCTGAAACGTGGCTCCCACATACTCAGTCATGGCTGTCACGTGGTTCACGCATGGCTCAGCTGTGTCTCATGGGTGGCTCCCCTGTGGTTCATGCGTTCTTCAAGCATGGAACTTCTGTGTTTCCCAGGTTCTTCAGATGTGGTTCAAGGGTGTCTCCCATGTGGTTCCTGCATGGCTCACACATAGTTCGGGTGTAATTCAGGCTTGGATCTCACACGACTCATCTGGGTCACATATGGTTGAGGACACTTTCACACGTGGTTCAGGCATAGCTCAGCCATGGCTCACACATGATGCAGGCATGCCCCAGAACTGGCTCCTATGTGGCTGACACATGATACAGGCTTTGGTCATGCATGGCTCACACATTGTTCAGGTGTGGCTCATTCATGTCTGTGGTGTTGGTCAGGCGTGGCTCACGTGTGTTTTTGGCATGGGTGGCACGTGGTTCAGGCATGGCAGGCAAGTTGTGCCATTGTGGCTGACATGTCCTTCAATTGAGCCTGAGCTGTTGTTCAAGTGTACTCAGGCCTTCATCGCACAGTATCCATGCATGGCATATGCTTGCTTCACCCATGGGGACATGTTGTTCTGTTGTGGCTCCCACATGACTCACACGTTGCTGACACGAAGCTCCCACATACTCAGGCATGTCTGGCAAGTGGCCCATGCATGGGTCAGCCATGTTTCACGTGCGGCTCCCATGTGCCTCATGTTTGGTTCAATCATTGAACATTGTGCTTCACACGTGCTTCAAATGTGGTCGAGTGTGTCACATGTGGTTCAGGCATGGTTCAGGGAGGCTCACACGTGGTTCAGGTGGAGCTCAGGTGTGGCTGACACATGACTCACGGGGAGGTCTCATATGGTTAGGGAGCTTTCATCCATAATTCAGGCGTGGCTCGCATGTGGTTCAGCCATGGCTGAGCCATGGCCCACACGTTGTTCAGGTGTTACTCTGCCCCGGGTCAGGTGTGGCTGACACACGATTCAGGAGTGTGTCACACGTGGCCAACACATTTCTCTTGTGAGGCTCAAGCATGTGTGGGTCGTTGATCTGACCTTGCTCACATGTGGCTCTGGCGTTTCTGACACGTGTCTCAGGCACGGCACGCATTTTGTTCAGGTGTGGCTGAGGCGTGGTTCAGGCATGGGTGACTGGTGGTTCAGGCATGGCTGACATGTGACTCAGGCATGTGTGAAACATGCCGGGTGATGGTGACACGTGACTCAGGCATTCATCGCACAGTATCCATGTGTGGCAGACATGTGGGCACGCGTGTTTGACATGCTGTACAGGTATTGCTTCCACAGGTCTCACGTGTTGCTGAAACGGGGCTCCCATTTACTCAGTCATGGCTGGCATGTGGCTCATGCATGGCTCAGCTGTGTTTCATGTGTGGCTCCCCTGTGGTTCATGTGTGGTTCAAGCATTGAACATGTGTGTTTCAGATGTGGTTCAAGGGTGTCTCACATGTGGTTCATGCACAGCTCACACATGGATCTGGTGTGATTCAGGCATGGCTCACAAACGACTAGTGTGGGCCACTTATGGTAGAGGACACTTTCACACATGGTTCCGGCCTAGCTCAGCCATGGCTCACAAGTGGTGCAGGCGTGCCACAGAACTGGCTCCCCTGTGGCTGACACATGATTCAGGCTTTTGTCAAGCATAGCTCCCACATGGCTAAGGTGTGGCTCATGTATGGCTGAGGTGTTGGTCAGGCGTGTCTCACATGTGTTTGTCTCATGGTGGGCACGTGGGACAGGCATGGTGGGCACGTTGTGCCAGTGTGGTGACCCGTGCTTCAAGTGAGGCTGACCTGTGGTTCAAGTGTGACTGGCACTTGGTTCAGGCTTGGATGGCATGTGACTTCGACATGGCTGAGAAGTGACTCAGGCATGGCTCACATGTTCTTCAGGCGAGGCTGACACATGACACAGGTGAGGTGACCGAACGACACAGGAGTGAGTGTCTGACACGTCACGCAGGTGTGGTTCACATGTGGTTCATGCATGGCTGTCGTGTGTTTCTGGGGTGGCTGGTGCACGGTTCATGCATGGTTGGCCGGTGGTGCAGGCGAGGCTGACATGTGACCTAGGCATGTGTGAAACATGACTCCGGTGTGGCTGACACATGTCTCAGGCATGTCTGACATGTGACTCAGTCCTTCATCGCACAGTATCCATGTGTGGCATACGCTTGCTTCACCCATGGGGGACATGTCATTCTGTTGTGGCTCCCACGTGACTCACACATTGCTGACATGAGGCTCCCACATACTCAGGCGTGTCCGGCAAGTGGTCCACGCATGGGTCAGCCATGTTTCACGTGCGGCTCCCATGTGCCTCATGTGTGGTTCAAGCATTGAACAAGTGTGCTTCAGACCTGCTACACATGTGGTTCAAGTGTGTCACATGTGGTTCAGGCATGGTTCAGGGAGGCTCACACGTGGTTCAGGTGGAACTCAGGTGTGGCTGACACGTGACTCACGGGGATGTCTCATATGGTTCAGGGAGCTTTCATCTGTGATTTGGGCGTGGCTTGCAGATGGTTCCACCATGGCTGAGCCATGGCTCACATGTGACGCATATGTGCCACAGAACTTGCTCCCTTATGGCTGAAACATGACACATGCTTTGGTCACGCATGGAGCCATGTGTGACAAAGGCCTGAATCATGCATCAGCCACATGCGACCAAGTTCTGTTTCGTGCCTGCATCATGTGTGAGCCTTGGATGAGCTGCACCGGAACCATGTGTGAGCCATGCCTAAATTACATCTGAACCATGTGTGAGCCACAACTGAACCGTGCTGGATCCACGTGTGTGGCACCCTTGAACCACATCTGAACCCCATCGGAAGCACACATGTTCAAGGCTTGAAAAACACATGATCATCAGGTGAGCCACACATGAAACACGGCTGAGGCATGCATGAGCCACGTGCCAGCCATGACTGAGTATGTGGGGATCATGTTTCAGGAACATGGGAGCCACACCTGTAGGACAGGTCCCACGTGTGACCACATGCCTGCCACGCATGAATAATTTGCAATGAATGCCGGAGTCACGTGTGAGCAATGCCTGTGCCATGTGTCAACCCCGCATTAGTAAAGTGCCAGCTATAGCTGAATCACCTGTTACCTACATCCCAACCACATGTCAGCCACGCCTGGGCCATGTGTCAACTGTGACACACCGAGTGTCAGCCCCACAGCAATCACGTGTCACTGCAGCCTAAACAAAGCATCCTACAGCACTGGAACCCATGTCCAACAACCTGAATCCCATGCCTGAAGCACATGTGAGCAACGCCTGAGTCTCATGTCAGTCATGCCTGAGCCACATGCCTACCATGCCAGAGCCATGCCCCAGCCATGCATGAGCCTCCCCCGAGACGTGTGTTAGCCTTGTGTGACAAACTCCTGAATCATGTGTCAGCCACACCTGGCCCCGTTCTTAGGCTCGCCTGAACTACATGTGAGACATGGCTGAGCCATGCCTGCACCACGTGTGAGCCATGCCTGAATCATGGGTGGAACACTCCTCACCCATAGGTGACACGCACATGAGCCATGTGTCAGCCACACCTGGGTTACATTTGAACCATTTTGGAGCCACACCTGAACCTTGACTGAACCACATGTGTCACACTTGCACCACATCAGAACCAGGAGTGAAACACCCATCTTCGATGCCTGAACCACACCTGGGCCACATGGGAGCCACATGTGAAGCATGACTGGGCCATGTGTCAGCCACGTGCCAGGCACATCTGAGTAGGTGGGAGCCATGGGTCAGAAAAAAGCGTGTAAGGTGTGTCCCACACATGATCGACATGTAACCAATGCATGAAACACATGTCTGCCATGCATGGATAATGTGTGATGAATGCCTATGTCACATGTCAGTCATGCGTGCGTCATGTGTCAGCCACACCTGAAAGACCTGGCACCCATGTGGGAACCACGCACCAGCGACCCCTGAGCCTCGTGAAGGCTGTGCATGAACCAGGTGCTAGCCACACCTGCATGATGGGACAGGCACGCCTGTGTCACGTGGCTGCCTCACCTGAGTCATGTGTCAGCCATGCCTGAAAAACATGCGAGCCACGCCTGTCTCATCTCAGCCATGCAGAAGTCACAATCCAGCAACGACTGAACCATGTGCCAGTCCCAATTTAACCACACGCTCGCCTCACTTGAAGCACTTGTCAGCCACGGTGGAGCCACCTGCCTGCCATGCCTGAATTACGTGCCAACCATGCCACAATCTAGTGTGAGCCACGCCAGACCAGCACCACAGCCATGCATGAGACACACCTCAGCCATGTGGGAGCCATGCGTGACAAACGCCTGAATATTGCATCAGCCACATGTGACCCAGTTCTGTGGCGTGCCTGCATCATGTGTGAGCCTTGGCTGAGCTGCACCTGAACCATGTGTGAGCCATGCCTAAATCATGTGTGAAAGTCTCCTGCAGCATTTTTGACCCACACAAGTCACGTGTGAGCCATGCCTGAATAACATCTGAACTGTGTGTGAGCCACAACTGAACCATGCCTGAACCACATGTGAGGCACCCTTGAAGAACATGTGAACCACATGGGAAGCACCCATGTTCAATGCCTGAACCATACATGAACCTCAGGTGAGCCACACGTGAAACACAGCTGAGGCATACATGAGCCATGTGCCAGCTGTAACTTATTATGTGGGGGCCAAATGTCAGCAACATGAGAAACACACCTGTACGACATGTCCCACGTGTGACCACATGACTGCCACACATGGATAATGTGCGATGAATGCCTGAATCACGTTTGGGCCATGCCTGCATCATGCGTCAGCCCCACATCAGAAAATTGCCAGCTTGAATGACCTGTCACCCACATCCAAACCACATGTCAGCCACGCCTGAGCCATATGTCAACTGCAACACACCAAGTGTCAGCCACACAGCAAGCACGTGTCACTGCAGCCTGAACGAGGCATCACATACCACTGGAAATCGTGTCTGACACACCTGAATCCCATGCCTGAAACACATGTTAGCAATGCCTGAGTTTCGTGTCAGACATGCCTGAGCCACGTGCCAACCATGCCTGAGCCACACCCAAGCCATGCATCAGCCTCACCTGAGACCTCTGTTAGCCATGTGCGACAAGCTTCTGAATCAAGTGTCAGCCACACCTGGCCCCGGTCTGAGGCTCGACTGAACTCCATATGAGCCTTGGCATAGAAATGTCTGCACCACGTGTGAGCCAAGCTGAATTACGGCTCAAACACTCCTCAACCATGTGGGACACGCACATGAGCCATGTGTGAGTGACACCTGGGTTACCCTGAACCATTTGAGAGCCACACCTGAACAATGACTGAACCACATGAGACACACTTGAACCACATGGGAAACACGTGTGAAGCACACACGTTCAAAGTTTGAACCACACGTGAACCATAAGGGAGCCACTCATGAAACATGGCAGGGCAATGCGTGAGCCACGTGCCAGCAATATCCGAGTAGGTCAGAGATATTTGTCAGCAGCGACTGAGTCACATGTGTGCCACTCATGAACGACATGTAACCCATGCATGAAACACATGTCGCCAGGCATGGATAATGTGCAATGAATGCCTGAGTCACGTGTCAGAAAGGCCTGGGTCATGTGTCAGCCAACCCTGGAACACCTGGCGCCCCTGCCTGAACCACACAACAGCCAGCCCTGAGCCACGTGAAGGCCGTGAATGAACCAGGTGTGAGCCACACCTGCGTGATGTGACAGGCACGCCTGTGTCAAGTGGCTGCCCCACCTGAGTC
This sequence comes from Equus caballus, assembly GCF_041296265.1. NCBI lineage: Eukaryota > Metazoa > Chordata > Mammalia > Perissodactyla > Equidae > Equus > Equus caballus. The sequence continues at coordinate 1,373,204 of NC_091703.1, forward strand.
ATGTGTCAGCCATGCCTGATAAACGTGTGAGCCACGCCTGAGTCTCACCTCAGCCATGCCAAAGTCACATGCCAGCCACGACTGAACCATGTGCCAGTCCCAATTTAACCACACGCCAGCCTCACTTGAAGCCCGTAGCAGCCACGCTGGAGCCACCTGCCAGCCATGCCAGAACCACGTGCCAACCATGCCACAAAAAAGTGTGAGCCACGCCTGAGAAGCACCATGGCCGTGCATGACCCACACCTCTGCTGTGTGGGAGCCATGCATGACAAATGTCTGAATCTTGCATCGGCCGCATGTGACCCAGTTCCGTGGCATGCCTGCATCACTTGTGAGCCTTGGCTGAGCTGCACCGGAACCATGTGTGAGCCATGCCTAAATCACGTGTGAAAGTCTCCTGTAGCATTTGTGACACACGCAACTCATGTGTGAGCCATGCCTGAATTCCATCTGAACCATGTTTGAGCCACAACTGAACTATGCTGGATCCACGTGTGAGGCACCCTTGAACCACATCTGAAGCCCATGGGAAGCACACATGTTCAATGTTTGAACCACACATGAAGCTCAGGTGAGATACATATGAAACACGGCTGAGGAATGCATGAGCCGCGTGCCAGCCATGACTGAGTATGTGGGGGCCACGTTTCTTCAACGTAGGAGCCACACCTGTATGACATGTCCCACGTGTGACCACATGCCTGACACGCATGGATAATGTGCGATGAATGCCTGAGTCACGTGTCAGCCATGCCTGCGTCATGTGTCAGCCACACCTGAAACACCTGGCACCCATGCGGGAAACACGCACCAGCCACCCCTGAGCCATGTGAAGGCTGTGCATGAACCAGGTGCAAGCCACACCTGAGTGATGTGACAGGCACGCCTGTGTCACATGGCTGCCTCACCTGAGTCACGAGTCAGCCATGCCTGAGAAACGTGTGAGCCACGCCTGAGTCTCATCTCAGCCATGCCGGTCACATGCCAGCCACGATTGAACCATGTGCCCATCCCAATTTAACCAGACGCCAGCCTCACTTGAAGCACGTGTCAGCCACGCTGGAGCCACCTGCCTGCCATGCCTGAATCACCCCTCAGCCAGACCTGAACAAAATGCGTGCCATGCCTGAGACACATGTCAAAACCGCCAGAGCCACATGTGAGCAAGGTCGGATCAACGCCCCACCCATGCGTGAGCCTCACCTGAGACATGTGTTAGCCATGTGTGACACACTCCTGAATCGTGTGTCAGCCACACCTGACCCCGGGCAGAGCAACTCCTGAACTATGTGTGAAATCACGAGTCATGTGAAATCCATGCCTGAATTACACCCAAACCATGTGTGAGCCATGCAGGAACCACATGGGAGACACCCTTCAACCACATCTGAAGAACCTGTGAAACACATATGTTCCATGCTTGAGCCACGGATGAACCACAGGGAGCCACACATGAAACACAGCTGAGCCATGCGTGACCCACCTGGCAGCCATGACTGAGTATGTGGGAGACACGTTTCAGCAACCAGTAGTCACGTGGGAGTCACCTTGTACGGCATGTGACCCCTGGGTGATCATATTGCCTGAACCATGCATTCATCACACATTATCCATGCCTGGCAGACATGTGTTTCATGCATGGGTTACATGTCGTTCATGTGTGGCACACACGTGACTCACTTGCTGCTGACAAATGTCTCCGACCTACTCGGACGTTGCTGGCATGTGGCTGACGCATGGCCCAGCCATCTTTCACGAAAGGCTCCCCTGTGGTTCACGTGTGGTTCAAACTTTGAACGTGAGTGCTTCACACGTGTTTCCCATGTGGTTCAAGTGTGTCTCATGTGTTTCAGTCATTGTTCAGGTGTGGCTCCCAAATGGTTCTGGGTAACCCAGGTGTCACTGACACATGGCTCATGTGCATGTCACATATGGTTGAGGAGTGTTTGAGTCATGATTCAGGCGTGTCTCACACACGGTGCAGGCATGGCTAAGCCAAGGCTCACATGGAGTTCAGGTGAGCCTCAGACTGGGGCCTGGTGTGGCTGACACTTGATTCAGAAGCTTGTCACACATGGCTAACAGAGTTCTCAGGTGAGGCTGACGCATGGCTTGGGTGTGGCTCTGGCATGGTTGGCATGTGGCTCAGGCATGTCTAACACGACACTCAGGTCTTGCTCACATGTGTTTCAGGCATATGATTCAGGTGTGTTGGACACGTTTTCCAGTGGTATGTGATGCCTCATTCAGGTCGCAGTGACACGTGCTTGCTGTGTGGCTGACACTTGCTGTGTCGCCGTTGACACATGGCTCAGGCGTGGCTGAGATGTGGTGTGGATGTGGGTGACAGGTGATTAAGTGTGGCTGGCACTTTTCTGATGCGGGGCTGACACACGACACAGGCATGGCTCACACGTGAATCAGGCATTCAACGCACGATATCCATGCATGGCAGGCATGTGGTCACACGTGGGACATGTACACGTGTGGCTCCCACATTGCTGATACGTGGCCCTCACATACTCAGTCAAGGCTGGCACATGGCTCATGCATGCCACAGCTATGTTTCATGTGTGGCTCAACTTAGGTTCATGTGTGGTTCAATCACTGAACACGGGTGCTTCCCATGTGGTCCAGATGTGGTTCAAGGGTGCCTCACATGTGGTTCAGGCATGGTTCAGTTGAGGCTCAAACACGGTTCTGATGTAATTCAGGCATGGCTCACACGTGAGTTGTGTGGGTCACAAATACAACAGGAGACTGTCACAAATGATTTAGGCATGGTTCAGGTGCAGCTCAGCCAAGGCTCACACGTGATGCAGGCATGCAACAGAAGTTGGTCACATTTTGCTGACACATGATTCTGGACTTTGTCACGCATGGCTCACACCTGGTGGAGGTGTGGCTCATGCATGGCTGTGGTGCTCCTCTGGCGTGGCTCACACTTGTTTGTGGCATAGTTGGCACGTGGTTCAGGCATGGCTGGCAGGTGGTTCCAGCATGGCTGACATATGCTTCAAGTGAGGCTGGTGTGTGGTTAAATTGGTACTGCCACATGGTTCAGTCGTGGCTGGCATGTGACTTCAGCATGGCTGAGGTGAGACTCAGGCGTGGCTCACACGTTTTTCAGGGTTGGCTGACACATGCCTCAGGTGAGGCAGCCAGGTGACACAGGCGTGCCTGTCACATCACTCAGCTGTGGCTCACACCTGCTTCATGCATGGCCTTCAAGTGGCTCAGGTGTTGCTGGTGCATGGTTCACCCATGTGTGCCAGGTGTTTCGGGTGTGGCTGACACATGATGCAGGCATGGCTGACACGTGACTAAGGCATTCATCGCACATTATCCATGCCTGCCCAACATGTGTTTCATGCATGGGATACATGTGTTCATGTGTGACACACACGAGACTCACTCGCTGCTGACACATGGCTCCCACATACTCATAAGTGGCTGGCACGTGGCTCACGCATGGCCAAGCCATGACTCACGAATGGCTCCCTTGTGGATCACGTGTGGTTCCCACCTTGAACATGTGTGCTTCACAAGTGTTTCCCATGTGGTTCAAGTGGGTCTCATGTGGTTCAGTCATGGTTCAGTTGTGGCTCCCAAATGGTTCAGGTGTAACCCAGGTCTGGCTCACACATGGCTCATGTGTGTGTCACATATGGTTGAGCAGTGTTCCACCCGTGATTCAGGCATGGCTCACAAGTGGTGCAGGCATGGCTCAACCATGGCTCACGTGGAGTTCAGGCGAGCCTCAGACCGGGGCCAAGTGTGACTGACACATGATTCAGGAGTTTGTCACACATGGCTAACACATGTCTCAGGTGAGGCTCACGTCATGCTGGGGAGTGGCTCTGGCATGGTTGGCACATGGCTCAGGCATGTCTGACACAAGATTCAGGTATTGCTGGAATGTGTTTCAGGAATGGGATTAAGGCATGTTGCACACGGGTTCCAGTGCTGTGTGGTACTTCGTTGAGGCCGCAGTGACACGTGATTGCTGTTTTGCTGACGCTTGGTGTGTGGCAGTTGACATATGGCTCAGGCGTGGCTTACATGTGGTTTGGATTTGGGAGACAGGTGACTAAGGTGTTGCTGGCAATTTTCTGATGCGGTGCTGACACATGACGCAGGCATGGCCCACACGTGACTCAGGCATTCATTGCACATTATCCATGCGTGGCAGGCATGTGGTCACACGTGGGACATGTTGTACAGGTGTGTTTCTCACATTGCTGACATTTGGCCCCCACATAATAAGTCACGGCTGGCACGTGGCTCATGCATGCCTCAGCTGTGTTTCATGTGTGGCTCACCTGAGGTTCATGTGTGGTTCAAGTATTGAACATGGGTGCTTCCCATGTGGTCCAGATGTGGTTCAAGGGTGAATCACATGTGCTTCAGGCATGGTTCACTTGTGGCTCACACACGGTTCCGATGTAATTCAGGCATGGCTCACACATGACTTGTTGGGGTCACAAATGGAACAGCAGACTTTCACACATCATTTAGGCATGGCTCACACATGGTTCAGGACCAGCACAGCCAAGGCTTACACTTGATGCAGACACGCCACAGAACTGGGTCACATGTGGCTGACGCATGATTCCAGCGTTTTTCACGCATGGCTCACACCCAGCTGAGGTGTGCCTCATGCATGGCTGTGGTGTTGCTCAGGCGTGGCTCACACTTGATTATGGCATGGTTGGCTCATGGTTCAGGCATGGCCCGCAGGTTTCTACAGTGTGGCTGACACGTGCTTCAAGTGAGGCTGGCGTGTGGTTAAATTGGGAGTGGCACATGGTTCAGTCGTGGCTGGCATGTGACTTCAGCATGGCTGAGATGAGACTCAGGCGTGGCTCACACGTTTTTCAGGCATGTCTGTCTCATGACCCATGTGAGGTAGCCACGTGAATCAGGCGTGCCTTTCACATCACGCAGGTGTGGCTTGCACCTTGTTCATGCACAGCCTTCACGTGGCTCAGGCGTGGCTGGTGCGTGGTTCCCACAGGGGTGCCAGGTTTTTCAGGTGCGTCTGACACATGATGCAGCCATGGCTGACACGTGACTCAGGCATTCATCGCACATTATCCATGCCTGGCAGACATGTGTTTCATGCATGGGTTACGTGGCGATCGTTTGTGGGACACACGTTACTCGCTTTTTTATGACCCATGGCTCCCACCTACTCAGACGTGCCTGACACGTGGCTGACACATGGCCCAGTCATCTTTCACGTGTGGCTCCCATGTGGCTCACGTGTCATTCAGGCATAGAACATGGGTGCTTCACTCGTGGTTCCCGTGTGAGACATGTGGTTCAGTCATGGTTCAGTTGTGGCTCCCAAATGGTTCAGGTGTAACCCAGGTGTGGCTCACACATGGCTATTGTGCATTTCACGTATGGTTGAGGAGTGTTTCACCCGTGATTCAGGCGTGGCTCACACGTGGTGGAGGCATGGCTCAGCCATGGCTCACCTGTAGTTCAGGCGAGATTAAGACTGGGGTCAGGTGTGGCTGACGCATGATTCAGGAGTTTGTCACACATGGCTAACACATGTCTCAGGTGAGGCTCATGCCATGCTGAGGCGTGTCTCTGGTATGGTTGAAGGTGGCTCAGGCATGTGTGACACGAGATTCAGACATTGCTGGCATGTGTTTCAGGCATGGGATTAAGGCGTGTTGCACACGGGTTCCAGTGGTATGTGATGCTTCGTTCAGTCTGCAGTGACTCCTGATTGCTGTCTGGCTGACCCTTGGTGTGTCACCGTTGACACATGGCTGAGGTGTGGCGGACATTTGGTTCAGATGTGGGTGACAGGTGATTCAGGTGTGGCTGGCAATTTTTTGATGTGAGGCTGATGCATGATGCAGGCATGGCCCACATGTGACTCAGGCATTCATCACACATTATCCATGCGTGGCAGGCATGTGGTCACCCGTGGAACATGTCATACAGGTGTGGCTCCCACATTGCTGAAACATGGCCCCCACATACTCAGTCATGGCTGGCACGTGGCTCATGCATGCCTCAGCTGTGTTTCATGTGTGGCTCACATGAGGTTCATGTGTGGTTCAAGCATTGAACATGGGTGCTTCCCTTGCGGTTCTGATGTGGTTCAAGGGTGCCTCAGAAGTGGTTCAGGCATGGTGCATTTGTGGCTCACACACAGTTCTGATGTAATTCGGGCAAGGCTCACATGTGACTTGTGTGGGTAACAAATGCTGCAGGAGACTTTCACACATGATTTAGGCATGGCCCACACATGTTTCAGGTGCAGCTCAGCCAAGGCTCACATATGATGCAGGCACACCACACAACTGAGTCACATGTAGCTGACGCAAGATTCAGGAGTTTGTCACGCATGGCTCCCACACGGCTGAGGTGTGGCTCATGCATGGCTGTGGTGCTGCTCAGGCGTGGCTCACACTGGATTGTGGCATGGTTGGCACGTGGTTCAGGCATGGAAGGCAGGTGGCTCAAGTGTGGCGAACACGTGCTTCAAGTAAGGAGGGCGTGTGGTTAAATTGGGACTGGCACATGGTTCAGTCGTGGCTGGCATGTGACTTCGGCATGGCTGAGATGAGACTCAGGCGTGGCTCACAAGTTTTTCAGGCATGGCTGACTCATGACTCACATGAGGCAGCCACATGACACAGGCATGCCTGTGACATCACGCAGGTGTGGCTTCCACCTTGTTCATGCATGGCCTTCACGTTGCTCATGGCTGGCTGGGGCGTGGTTCACACAGGTGTGCCAGGTGTTTCAGGTGTGGCTGACACCTGACGCAGGCACAGCTGACACGTGACTCAGGCATTCATCGCACATTATCCGTGCCTGGCAGACATGTGTTTCATGCATGGCTTACATGTCATTCATGTGTAGCACACTTGTGACTCACTCCCTGCTGACAAATGGCTCCCACCTATTCGGACGTGGTTGGCATGTGGCTCACACATGGCCCAGCCATGTTTCACCAGTGGCTCTCCTGTGGTTCACGTGTGGTTCAAACCTTGAACGTGTGTGCCTCACATGTGCTTCAAGTCTTCCTCATGTGTTTCAGTCATTGTTCAGGTTTGGCTCCCAAATGGTTCAGGTGTAACTCAGGTGTGGCTCACACATGGCTCATGTGGGTGTCCCATATGGTTGAGTAGTGTTTGAGCCGTGATTCAGGCGTCACCCACACGTGGTGCAGGCATGGCTCTGCCATGGCTCACATGGACTTCAGGCGAGCCTCAGACCGGGGCCAGGTGTGGCTGACACATGATTCAGGACTTTGTCACACATGGCTAACATATGTCTCAGGGGAGCCTCCCGCATGGCTGGGGCATGGCTCTGGCATGGTTGGCACGTGGCTCAGGCATGTCTGACACGACACTCAGGTGTTGCTGACATGTGTTTCAGGCATAGGATTCAGGTGTGTCGGACACGGGTTCCAGTGGTATGTGATGCTTTGTTCAGGCAGCAGTGACACGTGCTTGCTGTGTGGCTGACACTTGGTGTGTCGCAGTTGACACATGGCTCAGGCGTGCCTGAGATGTAGTTCAGATGTGGGTGACAGGTGTTTCAGGTGTTGATGGCACTTTTCTGATGCGGGGCTGACACATGATGCAGGCATGGCTCACACACAACTCAGGCATTCATCTCTCATTATTCATGAGTGGCAGGCATGTGGTCATATGTGGGATATGTCATACAGGTGTGGCTCCCGGTGTCTCAGATGTGGTTCATGCATGGCTCACACATGGTTCTTATGTAATTCAGGCGTGGCTCACGCACGACCTGTCTGGGTCCCAAATGGTAGAGGACACTTTCACACGTGGTTCAGGCATAGCTCAGCCATGGCTCACACGTGATGCAGGTGTTCCACAGCACTGGCTCCTATGTATCTGACACATGATTCAGGCTTTTCCCACGCATGGCTCACGGGTGGCACATGCACAGTTGTGGTACTGCTCAAGAGTGACTAACCTGTCTTTGTGGCATGCTTGTCACGTGGTTCAGACATGGCAGGCAAGTTGTGCCAGTGTGGCTGACATGTACGACCAGTGAGGCTGACCTATGGTTCAAGTGTGATGGCACTTGGTTCAGGCTGGGCTGGCACATGACCTCGGCATGGCTGAGACCTGACTCAGGCGTGGCTCACAGGTTATGCAGGCATGGCTGACACATGACTCAGGTGAGGCGGCCACGTGACACAGGGGTGCGTGACGTCAGCTGGGCGTGGTTCACACATGGCTCATGCATGGCCTTTGTGAGGTTCTGGGGTGGCTGGTGCAGAGTTCATGCATGGGTGCTTGGTGGTTCAGGCGTGGCTGCCATGTGACTCAAGCATGTGTGAAACATGACCCTGGTGTGGCTCACACATGTCTCAGTAATGGCTGACATGTGACTCAGGCATGCATCGCACAGGATCAATGTGTGGCAGACATGTGGTCACGTGTGTGTGACATGCCATACAGGTTTGGATCCCATGTGACTCACAGTTTGCTGAAACCTGGCTGCCGCATACTCAGTCATGGCTGGCATGTGGCTGATGCATGGCTCAGCTGTGTTTCATGGGTGGCTACCCTGTGGTTCATGCGTGGTTCAAGCATGGAACATGCGTGTTTCACAGCTTCTTCAGATGTGGTTCAAGGGTTTGTCCCATGTGGTGAATTCATGGCTCACACATTGTTTGGGTTTAATTCAGGCGTGGATCTCACACGACTCATCTGGGTCACATATGGTTGAGGACACTCTCACACGTGGTTCAGGCATAGCTCAGCCATGGCTCACACGTGATGCAGGCATGCCACAGAACTGGCTCCCATGTGGCTGACACATGATACAGGCTTTTGTCACGCATGGCTCACACATGGTTCAGGTATGGCTTATGCATGTATGTGGTGTTGCTCAGGCCTGGCTCACATGTGTTTTTGGCATGGGTGTCACGTGGTTCAGGCATGGCAGGCAAGTTGTGCCAGTGTGGCTGACACGTGCTTCAAGTGAGGCTGACCTGTGGTTCAAGTGTGACTGGCACTTGGTTCAGGCCTGGCCGGCACATGACTTGGCGTGGCTGAGCCTTGACACAGGCGTGGTTCACATGTTGTTCAGGAGTGGCTGACACATGACTCAGGTGAGGTGCAAACGTGACACAGTCGTGTCTGACATGTCACTCAGGTGTGGTTCACACATGGTTCATGCATGGCCTTTGTGTGGTTCAAGGGTGGCTGGTGCATGGTGCATGCATGGATGGCAGATGTTTCAGGCGTGGCTGAAATGTGACTCCAGCATGTGTGAAACAGGACTCCTGTGTGGCTGACACATGTGTCAGGCATGGCTGACACTTCACTCAGGCATTCATCGCCCAGTATCCATGTGTGATGGAAATGTGATCACACAGGAGTCACATGCCATACATGGGTGGCTCCCACGTGACTACAGGTTGCTGAAACGTGGCTCCCACATACTCAGTCATGGCTGCCACATGGCTCATGCATGGCCCACCTGTGTTTCATGTGTGGCTCCCCTGTGGTTCAAGCATGGAACATGTGTGTTTCACAGGTTCTTCAGATGTGGTTCAAGGCTGTCTCCCATGTGGTTCCTGCATGGCTCACACATGGTTTGGGTGTAATTCAGGCGTGGATGTCACACGACTCTTCTGGGTCACATATGATTGAGGACAATGTCACATGTGGTTCAGGCATAGCTCAGCCATGGCTCACACGTGATGCAGGCGTTCCACAGAACTGGCTCCCATGTGGCTGACCCATGATACAGGCTTTGGTCACGCATGGCTCACAAATGGTTCAGGTATGGCTTATGCATGTCTGTGGTGTTGGTCAGGTGTGGCTCACATGTGTTTTTGGCATGGGTGGCATGTGTTTCAGGCATGGCAGGCAAGTTGTGCCAGTGTGGCTGACACGTGCTTCAAGTGAGGCTGACCTGTGGTTCAAGTGTGACTGGCACTTGGTTCAGGCCTGGCTGGCACGTGACTTGGCGCGGCTCAGCCTTGACACAGGCCTGGTTCACACGTTGTTCAAGCGTGGCTGACACATGACTCAGGTGAGGTGGAAACGTGACAAAGGCATGCCTGACATGTCACACAGGTGTGGTTCACACATGGTTCATGCATGGCCTTCGTGTGGCTCAAGGGTGGCTGGTGCATGGTGCATGCATGGGTGGCAGGTGTTTCAGGCTTGGCTGAAATGTGACTCCAGCATGTGTGAAACAGGACTCCAGTGTGGCTGACACCTGTGTCAGTCATGACTGACATGTGACTGAGGCATTCATCACCCAGTATCCATGTGTGACGGAAATGTGATCACACAGGAGTCACATGCCATACATGGGTGGCTCCCATGTGACTACAGGTTGCTGTAACGTGGCTCCCACATACGCAGTCATGGCTGTCACGTGGCTCACGCATGGTTCAGCTGTGTTTCATGTGTGACTGCTCTGTCCCTGAATGTGGATGCAGTGCTCATGCAGTGGCTGCAGTGTCACAGCAGGTGGATGCAGTATGTTGTGACAGAGGATGCAGTGCCCAGCAAGGTGTCTGGAGTGAGCCTGCGATGATTGCAGTTCACCTGCAGTGCGCATTCAGCTGACTGCAGTTTCTCTGCAGTGTTTGCAGTGTCCCCTGCAGTTTCCATGAATTTTGATGCAGTGCCCATGCGGTGGATGCAGTGTGAAAGAAGGTGAATCCAATTTGTTGTGATGGATGATGCAGTGCCCACGAAGTTGGATGCTGTGCCAATGCAGTGGACGCTTTGTCCCATCAGGTTTATGCAGTATGTTGTGACAGAGGATTCAGTGCCCATGAATGTGGATGCAGTGATTCTGCAGTGTTTGCGTTGCCACATGCAGTTTCCCTGAATGTGGATTTCGGTGCCCATGCACTGGATGCAGTGTCCTACAAGGTTTATGCAGTATGTTGTGATGAAGGATGCATTGCCCATGAAGGTGGATGCAGTGATCCTGCAGTGATTACAGTGCGCTTGCAGTGCCACCTCAGTGGTATGCATTGTCCATCAGTATTTGGAGAGCCTCCTGAAATGTCCGGTAATGTGGATGCAGTGCCCATGTAGTGGATGCAGTGTCCCACAAGGTGGCTGCAGTATGTCATGACTGATGATGCATTGCCCGTGGAGGTGGATGCAGTGCCCATGCAGTGGATGCAGTGTTGCAAAAGGTGGATGCTGTATGGTGTAATGAGGATGCAGTGCCCATGAAGGTGGATGCAGTGATCTTGCAGCAATAGCAGTGCACCTGCAGTGCCACTTCAGCTGGACACAGTGTCCCTGCAGTGGTTGCAGTGCCCCTTGCACTGTCATTGAATGAGGATGTAGTGTCCAACCTATGACTGCAGTTTCACAGAGGTGGATGCAGTATTCACTGATGGAGGATGCCGTGCACATGAAGGAGGATGCAGAGAGCCTGCACTTATTGCACTGCACCTGTAGTGCCCCTTCAACTGTATTCATTGCCACTGAAGTGTTTCCAGTGCCCCTGCATTGTCCCTGAATTTTGATGCAGTACCCATGGAGTGGATGCAGAGTTCCACAAGGCGGATGAAGCGTTTCGTATTGTAGCATGCACTGCCCATGAAGGTGGATGCAGTGATCCTCCAGTGATGGCAGTGCGCCTGCAGTGCTACTTCAGTGGGGTGCTCTGACCCCTCCACTGACCCTGAATATGGATGAAGTTCCCATGCAGTGGCTGCAGTGTCTCAGAAGTTGGATGAAGTATGTTGTGACGGATGATGCAGTGCCCATGAAGTTGGATGCAGGGTTCCTGCAGTGGTTGCAGTGGCCCCTGCACTGTCCCAGAATGTAGATGCAGTGCCCATGCAACGGTTGCAGTATCACGGAAGGTAGATGCAGTGTGTTGTGACGGTGGATGCAGTGCCCATGAAGGTGGATGTGGTGATCCTGTGGTGGTTGCAGTGCCTCCTGACATTTCCGTGAATTTGGATGCAGTGCCCAAGCTTTGGATGCAGTGTCCCACAAGGTGAATGCAGTATGTTCTGAAGGAGGATGCAGTGCCGATGAAGGTGGATGCAGTGTTGGTGCATTGGTTGCAGTTCCCCCTGCACTGTCCCTGAACGTGCATGCAATGCCCTTTCAATGGTTGCAGTGTCACCGACTGTATATGCAGTAGGTTCTGACTTAGTATGCAGTGCCCATGAAGGTGGATGCAGTGATCCTGCACTGGTTGTTGTTCCCATGCCGTTTCTGTGAATGAGAACTTCATGCCTGTGCATTGGATGCAGTGACCCACAAGGCGGATGAAGTGTTTTGTGTTGTAGAAAGCAAGCCCATGAAGGTGGATGCCGTGCGCCTGCAGTGTCACTTCAGCTGATGAGGTGTCCCTGCAGTGGTTGCAGTGCCCCCTGCACTGTCTCTGACTGTGGATGCAGTGATGCTGCATTGGATGTAGTGCCCCATGCCGTTTCCCAGAATTTGGATTGCAGTGCTGAGGCAGTGGTTGCAGTTTCCCACAAGGTGGATGCAGTATATTTTGACGAATGATGCAGTGCCCATGAAGGTGGATGCAGTGATCCTGCTGTGGTTGCAGTGCCACCTGCATTGTCCCTGAATGTGGATGCAGTGCCCATGCAATGGATGCAGCGTTCCACAAGGTGGATGCAGTATGTAGTGACAGAGGATGCAGTGCTCATGAAGGTGGATGCAGTGACGCTGCAGTGGTTGAAGAGCCTCCTGAAATGTCCTGTAAGTTTGATGCAGTGCCAATACAGTGGCTGAAGTTTCCCAAAAGGTGGATGCAGTATGTTGTCATGGAGGATGCAGTGCCTATGTAGGGGGATGCAGTGATAATGCAGTTGTTGCGTTGCCGAATGCCATGTCCCAGAATGTGGATGCGGAGCCCATGAAGGTGGATGCAGTGATCCTGCAGGGATTGCAGTGCGCCTGCAGTGCCTCTTCTTCTGGATGCAGTTGCGCTGCTGTGGTTGCAGTGCCTCCTGAAATGTCCCATAAGGTGGTTGCAGTGCTGATAGAGTGGCTGAAGTGTCCCACAAGGTGGATGCAGCAGGTTGTGAAGGAGGATGCAGTGCCCAGGATGTTGGATGCAGTGATCCTGTGGTGATTTCAGTGTGGCTGAGGTGCCACTTCAGCTGGATGCAGTGTCCCTGCTGTGGTTGCACTGCACCCTGCACCTTCCCTGAATGTGGATTCAGTGCCCATGCAGTGGCTTTGGTGTCACTGAAGGTGGATGCAGCATGTTGTGATGTAGGATGCAGTGCCAATGAAGATGGCTGCAGTCATCCTGCAATGGTGGAAGTGCCCCATGCAGTGTCCCTGAGTGTGGATTGAAGTCCCGAGGAAGTGGATGCAGTGTCCCGAAGGTGCATGCTGTATGTTGTGATGGAAGACACACTGCCAATGGAGGTGGATGCAGTGATCCTGCAGTGGTTGTGGTGCCAACTGAAGTGTCCCTGAATGTCGATGCAGTGACCATGCTGTTGATGCAGTGTCTCACAAAGTGGATGCAGTATGTTGTGACAGAGGATTCTGTGCCCATGAACGTGTATGCAGTGTTGCTGCAGTGGTTGAGGTGCCTCCTGAAATGTCCGGTAAGTTGGATGGAGTGCCCATGCAGTGGATGCAGTGTCCAACCAGGTGGATGCAGTATGTTGTCATGGAGGGTGCAGTGCCAATGAAGGTGGATGAACAGTTCCTGCAGTGGTTGCGGTCCCCACTGTAGTGTGCCTGAATTTGGATGCACTGCCGATGCAGTGGATGCAGTGTCCCAAAGGTGGATGCAGTAGGTTGTGACCAAGGAGGCAGTGCCCATGAAGGAGGTTGCAGTGATCCTTAGGTGATTTCATTGCACTTCCAGTGCAACTTCCACTGGATGCAGTGCTCGTGCATTGGATGCAGTGACATGCTAGGTGAATGCAGTATGTTCTGATGGAGGATGAATTGCCCATTAAGGTGGATGCAGTGATCCTGCGGAGATACAGTGCACCTGCAGTGCCACTTCAGCTGGAAGCAGGGTCCCTGCAGTGGTTGCCCTGCCATCTGCATTTTCCATGAATGTGGATGCAGTGACCATGCAGTGGCTGCAGTGTGAAGGGAGGTGAATGCAATAAGTTGTGACAGATGATGCAGCACCCACAAAGGTGGATGCAGTGCCCAGGCAGTGGATGCATTGTCCCACCAGGTGGATGCAGTATGTTTTCAGAGAGAATGCAGTGCCCATGAAGGTGGATGCAGTGATCCTGCAGTGGTTGCATTGCCCCAAGCAGTTTCCATGAGCGTGGTTTGAAGTGCGGAGGCAGTGGATGCACTGTCCCACAAGGTGGATGCAGTATGTTGTGACAGAAGATGCAGTGCCCATGAAGCTCGATGCAGTGATTGTGCAGTTGTTGCGGTGCCGACTGCCATGTCCCTGAATGTGGATGCTGTGCCCTTGAAGGTGGATGCAGTGATGATGCAGGGATTGCAGTGCACCCTAAGTGCCACTTCAGCTGGATGCAGTGTCTCTGCAGTGGTTGCAGTGCCCCATGCACTGTCCCTGAATGTGGCTTCAGTGCCCATGCAATGGCTGCAGTGTCACAGAATGTGGATGCAGTAGTTTTTGATGGAGGATGCAGTGCTCAAGAAGAGGGAAGAAGTGAGACTGCAGAGATTACAGTGCGCCTGCTGTGCTCCTTCAGCACTATGCAGTGTCCCTGCATGGTCTGCAGTGCCCAAGCATTGTCCCTGAATTTTGCTGCAGTGCCTATGCAGTGGATGCAGTGTCCCAATAGGTGGATGCAGTATGTTGTCTAGGAGGATGCAGTGCCCATGAAGGTGGATCCAGTGTTACAGCAATGGTGCGAGTGCCCCATGCAGTTTCCCTGAGTGTGGATTGCAGTGCTGAAGCAGTGGATGCAGTGTCCCACAAGGTGGATGCAGTATGTTGTGACGGAAGATGCAGTGCCCATGAAGGTGGATGCAGTGCATCTGCAGTGGTTGCATTGTGCACTGCACTGTCCCTGAATGTGGATGCAGTCCCCATGCAGTGGATGCACTGTCCCACGAGGTGGATGCAGTATGATGTGACAGAGGATGCAGTGTCCATGAAGGAGGATGCAGTGATGCAGCGGTGATAACACTGAGCCTGCAATGCCACTTCAGCTTTATGCAGTGTCTCTGCAGTGTTTGCAGTGCATGCTACGGTGTCCCAGAATGCGGATGCAGTGTCCACGCTGCGGATGCAGTGTGCCACAAGGCAAATGCAGTCTGTTATGACAGAAGATGCAGTGCCCATGAAGGTGGACGCAGTGTCCCTGCAGTGGTGGCAGTGCCACCTGCACTCTCCCTGAATTTGGATGCAGTGCACATACAGTGGCTGCAGTGTCAGAGAAGTTGGATGCTGTATGTTGTGACAGAGGATGCAATGCTCAAGGAGGTGGATACAGCGAGCCTGCAGTGATTACAGTGCACATGCAGTGAACCTTCAGCAGTATGCAGTGTCCCTGTTTGGTTTGCATTGCCCGCTGCATTGTCCCAGAATGTTGCTGCAGTGCCCATGCAGTGGATGCAGTGTCCCACAAATTGGATGCAGTATGTTATGACAGATGATGCCATGCCCATGAAGGTGTATGCCGTGCGCATGATGTGGATGCATTTTCCCACAAAGTGTTTGCAATATGTTGTGACAGATGATGCAGTGCCCATGAAGGTGGATGTACCGATCCTGCAGTGGTTGCAGTTCCCTCTGGAGTTTCTCTGAATGTGGATGCAGTGCTCCTTCACTGGATGCAGTGAACCTGCAATGGTGGCAGTGCCCCCTGCATTGTCCCAGAATTTTGATGCAGTGTGCAAGCAGTGGATCCAAAGTCCCACAAGTTGAATGCAGTATGATATCACGGAAGATAGAGTGCCCATGATGTTGGATGCAGTGTTGCTGCAGTGGTTGCAGTGCCTCCTGAAATGTATGGTAATGTGGATGCAGTGCCCATGCAGTGGCTGCAGTGTCACAGAATGTGGATGCAGTAGGTTGTGATGGAGGATGCAGTGCTCACAAAGAGGGATACAGTGAGCCTGCAGGGATTACACTGCACCTGCAGTGCTCCTTCAGGAGTATGCAGTGTTCCTGCATGCTTTGCAGTGCCCCTGCATTGTCATTGAATGTTGCTGCAGTGCCCATGTAGTAGATGCAGTGTCCCAAAGGGTTTATGACGTATGTTGTCATGGAGGATGCAGTGCCCATGAAGGTGGATGCGCTGATCCTGCAGTGGTTGCAGTGACACCTGAAGTTCCCTGAATGTGGATGTAGTGCTGATGCACTGGATGCAGTGACCCTGAAGTGGTTGCCGTGCCCCCTGGATTGTCCCTGAATTTTGATGCAGTGCCCATGCAGTGGATGCAGAATGGCACCAGGTGGATGCAGTATGTTGTCACGGAGGATGCAGTGCCCATGAAGGTGGATGCAGTGTTCCTGCAGTGGTTGCTGGGCCCCCAGAATTTTCCCTGAATATGGAGGCAGTGCTCATGCAGTGTACGCAAGAACCCACAAGGTGGATGCAGCATGTTGTGATGGAGGATGTAGTGCCCAGGATGTTGGATGCAGTGATCCTGTGGTGATTTCACTGTGCCGGCAGTGCCAATTCAGCTGGATCCAGTGTCGCTGCTGTCATTGCAGTGCACCCTGCACCTTCCATGAATGTGGATTCAGTGCCCATGCAGTGGCTTCAGTGTCACCAAATGTCAATGAAGTACTTGGTGATGAAGGATGCAGTACTCACGAGGGTGGATGCAGCATGTTGTGACGTAGGATGCAGTGCCCATGAAGGTGGATGCAGTGATCCTGCAATGGTGCCAGTGCCCTATGCAGTTTCCCTGAGTGTGTATTGCAGTGCCCCACAAGCTGGATGCAGTATGTTGTGACAGAAGATGCAGTGTCCATGAATGTGGATGCAGTGATCCTGCAGTGGCTGTGGTGCCCACTGCAGTGTCCCTGAATGTGGATGCAGTGGCAATGCAGTGGATGCTCTGTCCAACAAGGCGGATGCAGTATGTTGTGAGAGAGGATGCAGTGCCCATGAAGGACGATGCAGTGATGCAACACTGATATCACTGCACCTGCAGTGCCACTTCAGCTGTATGCAGTGACCCTGCATGGTTTTCATTGCCCGCTGCATTGTCCCAGAATGTTGCTGCAGTAACCATGCAGTGGATGCAGTGTCTCACAAGGTGGATGCCATATGTTATGACGGAGGATGCAGAGCCCATCAAATGGATGCAGTGTTCCTGCAGTGGCTGCAGGGCTCCTTGCAGTTTGCCTCAATTTGGAGGCCAGGCTCATGCAGTGTATGCAGTGTCCTACAAGGTGGATGCAGCATGTTCTGACAGACGATGCAGTGACCAGGATGTTGGATGCAGTTATCGTTTGGTGATTTCAGTGTGCCTGCAGTGCCGCTTCAACTGTATGCAGTGTCTCTGCTGTCGTTGCAGTGCATGCTGTGGTGGATGCAGTGTCCATGCAGTGGCTGCAGTGTCACAGAAGGTGGATGCAGTATGTTGTGATGGGGGATGCAGTGCCCATGAAGGTGGATGCAGTGAGCCTGCAGCAATTAGAGTTCACCTGCAGTGCGCATTCAGCTGACTGCAGTTTCTCTGCAGTGGTTGCAGTGCCCCCTGCAGTTTCCATGAATGTGGATGCAGTGCCCATGCAGTGGATGCAGTGTCAAAGAAGGTGAATGCAATATGTTGTGACGGTTGATGCAGTGCCCACAAAGTTGGATGCTGTGCCAATGCAGTGGATGCATTGTCCCTCAGGTGGATACAGTATGTTGTGACAGAGGATGCAGTTCCCATGAATGTGGATGTAGTGATTCTGCAGTGTTTGCTGTGCTCCATGCAGTCTCCCTGAATGTGGATTTCAGTGCCAATGCTCTGGATGCAATGTCCAACAAGGTGGATGCATTATGTTGTGATGAAGGATGCAGTGCCCATGAAACTGGGTGCAGTGATCCTGCAGTGGTTGCAGTGTCCCCTGCAGTTTCGCTGAATGGGGTTGCAGAGCCCATGCAGTGGATGCAGTGATGCTGTGGTGAATGAAGTGTGCCTGATGTGCCATCTTAGTTGGATGCAGTGATACGGCAGTGGCTGCGTTGCCCTCTGCAGTTTCTGTGAATGTGCACGCAGTGCCCATGCAGTGGATTCAGTGATCTGGTGGTGTTTGCAGTGCTCCTGCACTGCCACTTCAGCTGTATTCATTGTCCCTGCAGTGGTTGTGGTGCCCCATGCACTGTCCCTTAATGTGGATGCAGTGCCCATGCATTGGCTGGAGAGCCACAGAAGGTGGATGAAGTTTGTTGTGACAAAGGCTGCAGTGCTCACGAAGGTGGATGCATTGACCCTGCTGTTATTTCAGTGGGCCTGCAGTGCCTTAGCAGCGGTATGCTGTGTCCCTGCAGTGTTTGCAGTACCCCCTGCATTGTCCCTGAATGTTGATGCAGTGCCATGCAGTGGATGCAGTGTCCTACAAGGTGAAGGCAGTATGGTGTGATGGAGGAGGCAGTACCCATGAAGGTGGATGCAGTGATCCTGCAGTGGTTGCAGTGCCCCATGCAGTTTACCTGATGTGGATTGCAGTGCCGATGCAGTGGATGCAGTGTCCCACAAGGTGGATGCTGTATGGTGTAATGGAGGATGCAGTGCATGTGAAGGTGGATGCAGTGATCTTGCACTGATTGCATTGCGCCTGCAGTGCCACTTCAGCTGTATGCAGTGTCCCTACAGTGTTTTCAGTGTCCCCTGCACTGTCCCTGAATGAGGATGTAGTGCCCATGGAGTGGATGCAGTGTCCCACAAGGTGGATGCAGCATGTTATCACGGATGATGCAGTGCCCATGAAGGTGGATGAAGCATCCCTGCAGTGGCTGCAGTGACCCCAGCTGTGTCCCTGATTGAGAATGCCGTGCCCTTGCAGTGGATGCCATGTTCCACAAGGAGGATGAAGCGTTTTGTATTGTAGCATGCACTGCCCATGAAGGTGGATGCAGTGATCCTCCAGTGATGGCAGTGCGCCTGCAGTGCTACTTCAGCGGTGTGTTCTGTACCTTCCACTGACCCTGAATATGGATGCAGTTCCCATGCAGTGGCTGCAGTGTCTCAGAAGTCGGATGCAGTATGTTGTGACGGAAGATGCAGTGCCCTTGAAGTTGGATGCAGTGTTCCTGCAGTGGTTGCAGTGGCCACGGCACTGTCCCAGAATGTAGATGCAGTGCCCATGCAATGGTTGCAGTGTCAAAGAAGGTAGATGCGGTGTGTTGTGATGGTGGATGCAGTGCCCATGAAGGTGGATGCAGTGATCTGCACCAGTTTTAGTTCCCATGCCCTGTCCGTGAATGAGAATGTCATGCCCATGCATTGGATGCAGTGTCCCACAAGGCGGATGAAGCGTTTTGTGTTGTAGAAAGCACAGCCCATGAAGGTGGATGGAGTGCACCCTGCAGTGTCCCTGAATAAGAATGCTGTGTCCTTGCTGTGGATGAAGTTTCCCACGAGCGGATGAAGTGTTTAGTGTTGTAATAAGCACTGCACATGAATGTGGATGCAGGGACCCTGCAGTGATGGCAGTGCAGCTGCAGTGTCACTTCAGTGGATGCCATGTCCCTGCAGTTGTTGCTGTACCGCCTGCACTGTCCCTGAATGTGGATGCAGTGCCGATGCAGTGGCTGCAGTGTCAGAGAATGTGGATGCAGTATGTTTTGATGGAGGATGCAGTACTCACAAAGATGGATGCAGTGAGCCTGCAGTTAGTACAGTGCTCCTGCAGTGATCCTTCAGCGGTATGCCGTGTCCCTGAATGGTTTGAACTGCCCCATGCATTGTCCCTGAATGTTGATGCAGTGTCATGCAGTGGATGCAGTTTCCCACAAGGTGGATGCAGTATGTAATGACTGATGATGCAGTGCCCGTGAAGGTGGATGCAGTGCGCATGCATTGGATGTAGTGTGGCACAAGGTGAATGCAGTATGTTGTGATGGAGGAGGCAGTGCTC
Source organism: Equus caballus (assembly GCF_041296265.1). Taxonomy (NCBI): domain Eukaryota; kingdom Metazoa; phylum Chordata; class Mammalia; order Perissodactyla; family Equidae; genus Equus; species Equus caballus. The sequence continues at coordinate 1,393,217 of NC_091703.1, forward strand.
ATGAAGGTGGATGCAGTGATCCCGCAGTGGTTGCAGTGCCCCATGCAGTTTCCCAGAATTTGGATTGCAGTGCCGATGCAGTGGATGCAGTGTCCCACAAGGTGGATGCAGTATCTTGTGACAAAGGATTCAGTGCCCATGAAGGTGGATGCAGTGATCCCGCAGTTGTTGGGCTGCCCAAGGCAGTGTCCCTGAATGTGGAAGCACTGCCAATGTAGTGGATTCAGTCATCCTGTGGTGATTACAGTGCATCTGCAGTGCCACTTCAGTTGTAAGCAGTGTCTCTACAGTGGTTGCCTATCCCCTGTACTGTCCCTGAATGCTCTTGCAGTGGATACAGTGATCCTGCCATGATTGCAATGTGCCTGCAGTGCCAGTTGAGCTGGATGGAGTGAACCTGCTGTGGTTGCAGTGTCCCCTGCAGTGTCCCTGAAAGAGTATGCCGTGCCCTTGCCGTGGATGCAGTGTCCCACAAGATTGATGCAGTATGTTGTGACAGAAGATGCAGTGCCCATGACGGTGGATGCAGTGATCCTGCAGTGGTTGCGGTGCCCACTGCAGTGTCCCTTAATGTGGATGCTGTGCGCAGGCTATGGAGGCAGTGTCCGACCAAGTGGATGCAGTATGTTGTCACAGAGGATGCAGTGCCCATCAAGGTGGATGCACAGTTCCTGCAGGGGTTGCGGTGCCATCTGCAGTGTCCCTGAAAATGGATGCACTGCCCCTGCAGTGGATTCAATGTGCCAAATGTGGTTGCAGTATGTTGTGACTAAGGATGCTGTTCCCATGAAGGAGGTTGCCTTGAGCCTGCAGTGATTTCTGTGCACTTGCAGTGCCAGTTCAGCGGGATGCAGTGCCTGTGCATTGGATGCAGTGACACGCTAGGTGAAAGCAGTATGTTCTGACGGATGATGCAGTGCCCATGAAGGTGGATGCAGTGATCCTGTGGAGATACAGTGCTCTTGAAGTTCCACTTCTGCTGGATGCAGTGTCTCTGCAGTGGTTGCAGTGCATTCTGCAGTGTCCCAGGATGTGGATGCTGTGCCCACACCATGGATGCAGTGTCACACAAGGTGGATGTAATATGTTGTGAAGGAGGATCCAGTGCCGACGAAGGAGGATGCAGTGAGCCTGCAGTGATTCAGTGCGCCTGAAGTGTCCCTTCAGCTGTATGCATTGTCCCTGCAGTGTTTGCAGTGCCCCATGCATTGTACCTGAACTTTGATGCAATGGATTCAGTGTGCCACATGGTGGATGCAGTATGTTTTGACGGAGGATGCAGTGCCCATGAAGGTGGATGCTGTGCACATGCTGCGGATGCATTGTCCCACAAGGTGTATGCAATATGTTGTGACAGATAAAGCAGTAGCCAAGAAGGTGGATGCAAGGATCCTGCAGTGATTGCAGTGCCCTCTGCAGTTTCCCTGAATGTGGATGCAGTGCTCATGCAGTGGATGCAGTGAACCAGCATTGGTTGCAGTGCTGCCTGCTTTGTTGGTGAATTTTGATGCAGTGCCCATGCAGTGGATGCAAAGTCCCACAAGTTGAATGCAGTATGATATGACTGATGGTGTAGTGTCCATGAAGAGGGATGAAGTGTCGCTGCAGTGGTTGCAGTGTCTCATGAAATGTCCAGTAATGTGAATGCAGTGACCATGCAGTGGCTGTAGTGTCCCACAAGGTGGATGCAGTATGTTGTGACGGAGGATGCAGTGCCCATGCAGTGGATGCAGTGTCCCACCAGGTGGATGCAATATGTTGTCCCAGAGGATGCAGTGCCCATGAAGGTGGATGCAGTGCGCATGCTGTGGATGCAGTGTCCCACCAGGTGGATGCAGCATGTTGTGACAGAGGATGCAGTGCTCAGGATATTGGATACAGTGATCCTGCAGTGATTTCAGTTTTCCTGCAGTGGCACTTCAGCTGGACTCAGTGTCCCTCTTGTGGTTACAGTGCACCCTGCACCTTCCCTGAATGTGGATTCAGTGCCCATGCAGTGGCTTCAGTGTCACCAAAGGTGGATGCAGTACATTGTGACAGATGATGCAGTGCTCACGAAGGTGGATGCAGCATGTTGTGACATAGGATGCAGTGCCCATGAAGGTGGATGCAAAGTTACTGCAGTGGTTGCAGGGCCCCCTGCAGTTTCCCTGAATTTGGAGGCAGTGCTCATGCAGTGTATGCAATGTCCCACAAGGTGGATGCAGCATGTTGTGACCGAGGATGCAGTGCCCAGGAAGTGGGATGCTGTGATCCTGTGGTGATTTCAGTGTGCCTGCAGTGCCACTTCACCTGGATGCAGTGTCGCTGCTGTGGTTGCTGTGCACCCTGCACCTTCCCTGAATGTGGATTCAGTGCCCATGAAGTGGCTTCAGTGTCACCTAAGGTGGATGCAGTATGTTGAGATGGAGAATACAGTGCTCATGAAGGTGCATCCACGGAGCCTGCAGTGATTACACTGCACCTTCTGTGGTAAGCAGTGTCCCTGCATGGTTTGCATTGCCCCCTGCCTTGTCCCAAAATGTTTCTGCAAAGCCCATGCAGAGCATGCAGTGTACTTCAAGGTGGATGCTGTATGCTATAACGGATGATCCTGCGCCCATGAAGGTGGATAAAGTGATCTTGCAGTGTTTTAAGTGCCCACTGCAGTGTGTCTGAATGATAATGTCCTCCCCTTGCAGTGGATGCAGTGTCAGAAAAGGCGGATGAAGTGATTTGTGTTGTAGTATGCACTGCCCATTAAGATGGATGCAGTGATAGAGCAGTGGTTGAGGTGCCACCTGAAATGTCCGTAAAGGGGATGTGGTGCCCATGCTGTGGATGCAGTATCCCACAATGCAGATGAAGTATATTGTTATGGGAATGCACTGCACATGAAGGTGGATGCAGTGACGCTGCAGTGGTTGAATTGCCACCGTCATTGTTGGGGAATGTGGATGCAGTGCCATTGCAGTGGATGCAGTGATGCTGCAGTGGTTGCAGTGCCCCCTGCACTGTCCTGAATGTGTATGCATTGCCAATGCAGTGGCTGCATTGTCCCACAAGGTGAATGCGGTATGTTGTGACAGAGGATGCAGTGCTCATGAAGGTGGATGCAGTGATCCTGCAGTGGTAGTAGTGTCTCATGCAGTTTCCTGAGTGTCTATTGCAGTGGCGAGGCAGTGGATGCAGTGTCCCACAAGGTAGATGCAGTATGTTGTGACGGAGGAGGCAGTGCCCATGAAGGTGGATGCAGTGATCCTTCAGTGGTTGCAGTGCCTTCGGCACTGTCCCTGAATGTGGATGCAGTGTCCATGCAATGGGTGCAGTCTCACAGAATGTGGATGCAGTAGGTTGTTATGGAGCATGCAGTGCTCATGAAGAGTGATGCAGTCAGCCTGCAGTGATTACATTGCACCTGCCATGCTCCTTCAGGAGGATGCAGTGTCACTGCATGTTTTGTAGTGCCCCTGCATTGTCCCTGAATGTTTCTGCAGTGCCCATGCAGTGGATGCAGTTTCCCACAAGGTGGATGCAGCGTGTTTTGACGGAGGGTGCAGTAGCCAGGTTGTTGGTTGCAGTGGTCCTGCGGTGATTTCAGTGTGCTTGCAGTGCCACTTCAGGTGGATGCAGTGTCACTGCAGTGGCTGTGGTGCACCCTGAATTGTTCCTGAATGTGGATGCAGTGCCAATGCACTGGATGCAATGTCCCCCATGGTGAATGCAGTATGTTGTGAAAGAGGATGCATTGCTCATGAAGGTGGATGCAGTGATCCTGCCGTGGTGGCAGTGCACCATGCGGTTTTCTGAGTGTCTATTGCAGTGGCGAGGCAGTGGATGCAGTGTCCTATAATGTGGATGCAGCATGTTGTTTCGGAGGAGGCAGTGCCCAGGATGTTGGATGCAGTGATCCTGCATTGGTTTCAGTGTGCCAGCAGTGCCACTTCAGCTGGATGCAGTGTTCCTGCTGTGGTTGCAGTGCACCCTGCACCTTCCCTAAAAGTGGATGCAGTGCCCACACCGTGGATGCAGTGTCAGACAAGGTGGATGCAATATGTTGTGACTGAGGATACAGTGCCCACGAAGGAGGATGCAGTGAGCCTGCAGTCACTGCAGTGTGCCTGAAGTGCCCCTTCATCTGTATGCATTGTCCCTGCAGTGTTTGCAGTGCCCCGTGCATTGTCCCTGAATTTTGATGCAGTGCACATGCAGTGAATGCAGTGTGCCACAAGGGGGATGCAGTCTGTTATGCCAGAGGATGCAGGGCCCATGAAGGTGGATGCAGTGTCCCTGAAGTGGTAGCAGTGTCCCCGGCACTGTCTCTGCAAGTGCGATCCAGTACCCAGGCAGTGGACGCCTTGTCCCACCAGGTTGATGCAGTATGTTTTGACAGAGAATGGAGTGCCCATGAAGGTGGATACATTGTCCCTGTAGTGGTTGCATTTCCCCATGCAATTTCCATGAATGTGGCTTGGAGTGCAGAGGCAGTGGATGCAGTGAGCCCCAAGGTGGATGCAGTATGTTGAGATGGAGGATGCAGTGCCCATGAAGGTTGATGCAGTGATCCTGCAGTTGTTGTGGTGCCGACAGCCGTGTCCCGGAATGTGGATGATGTTCTCATGAAAGTGGATGCAGTTATGCTGCAGGGATGGCAGTGCACCTGCAGTGCCACTTCAGCTGGATGCAGTGTCTCTGCAGTCGTTGCAGGGGCCCCTGAACTGTCCGTGAATGTGGCTTCTGTGCCCATGCTATGGATTCACTGTCACAGAATGTGGATGCAGTAGGTTGTGACGGAGGATGCAGTGCTCAAGAAGAGGGATGCAGTGAGCCTGGAGTGATTACAGTGTGCCTGAAGTGCTCCTTCAGCAGAATGCAGTGACCCTGCATGGTTTGCAGTGCCCCTGCATTGTCTCTGAATGTTGCTGCAGTGTCCATGAGGTGGATGCAGTGTCCCAAAAGGTGGATGCAGCATGTTGGGAGAGAGGATGCAATGCCCAGAATGTTTGATGCAGTGCTCCTGCGGTAATTTCAGTGTGCCTTCAGTGCCGCTTCAGCTGGTTGCAGTGTCGCTGCTGTGGTTGCAGTGCACCCTGCACCTTCCCTGAATGTGGATTCAGTGCCCATGCAGTGGCTTCAGTGTCACCAAAGGTGGATGCAGTACGTTGTGATGGAGGATGCAGTGCTCATGCAGGTGGATGCAGCATGTTGTGACGTAGGATGCAGTGCCCATGAAGGTGGATGCAGTGATCCTGCAATGGTGGCAGTGCCCCATGCAGTTTCCCTGAGTGTGGATTACAGTGCCGAGGCAGTGGATGCAGTATCCCACAAGGTGGATGCAGTATGTTGTGATGGACGATGCGTTGCCCATGAAGGTGGATGCAGTGATCCTTCAGTGGTTGCGGTGCTCACTGCAGTGTCCCTGAATGTGGAGGCATGCCCATGCAGTGGATGCAGTGTCCCAAAGGTAGATGCAGTATGTTGTGACCAAGAATGCAGTGCCCATGAAGGAGATTGCAGTGATCCTGTGGTGATTTCAGTGCACTTGCATTGTGACTTCAGCTGGATGCAGTGCCCATGCATTGGATGCAGTGACATGCTAGGTGAATGCAGTGTGATCTGAAAGAGGATGCAGTGCCCATGAAGGTGGATGCAGTTATCTTGGAGGGATTACAGTGTGCCTGCATTGCCTCTTCAGCTGGATGCAGTGTCCCTGCAGTGGTTGCAGCGCCCCCTGCATTTTCCCTGAATTTGGATGCAGTGACCATGCAGTGGCTGGACTGTGAAAGAAGGTGAATGCAATATGTTGTGAGAGAGGACGCAGTGCCCACGAAGTTGGATGCAGTCCCCAGGCAGTGGATGCCTTGTCCCACCAGGTGGATGCAGTATGTTTTGACGGAGGATGCAGTGCCCATGAAGGTGGATGCAGTGATCCTGCAGTTGTTGCGGAGCCGACTGCCATGTCCCAGAATGTGGATGCAGTTCACATGAAAGTGGATGCAGTTATGCTGCAGGGATGGCAGTGCACCTGCAGTGCCACTTCAGCTGGATGCAGTGTCTCTGCAGTCGTTGCAGTGCCCCCTGCACTGTCCCTGAATGTGGATGCTGAGGCAATGCAATGGCTTCACTGTCACAGAATGTGGATGCAGTAGGTTGTGACAGAGGATGCAGTGCTCAAGAAGAGGGATGCAGTGGGCCTGCATGATTACAGTGCACCTGCAGTGCTCCTTCAGCAGTATGCAGTGTCCCTGCATGGTTTGCAGTGCCCCTGCATTGTGCCTGAATGTTGCTGCAGTTTCCATGAGGTGGATGCAGTGTCCCAAAATGTGGATGCAGCATGTTGGGACAGAGGATGCAGTGCCCAGGATGTTGGATGCAGTGATCCTGCTGTGATTACAGTGCATCTGCCATGCCATTTCATTTGTATGCAGTGTCTCTGAAGTGGTTGCAGTGTTCCCTGCACTGTCCCTGAATGTGTATGCAGTGCCAATGCATTGGATGCACTGTCCCACAATGTTTGCAGTATGTTTTGACAGAGGATTCAGTGCCCATGAAGGCGGATGCAGTGATTGTGTGGTGATTACATTGCACCTGCAGTGACACTTCAGCTGGAGGCAGTGTCCCTGCAGTGGGTGCAGTGCCCCCTACAGTGTCCCTGATTCAGGATGCCGTGCCCTTTCTGTGGATGCAGTGTCCAAAAAGGTAGATGAACTGTTGTCCTTTGTAGTGTGCACTGCCCATGATGGTGGATGCAGTGATGCTCCAGTGATGGCAGTGTGCCTGCAGTGTCACTTCAGCTTTATGCAGTGTAAGCTGCACTGTCCCTGAATGTGGATGCAGTGCCCATGCAGTGGCTGCAGTTTCACAGAAGGTGGATGCAGTAGGTTGTGATGGAGGATGTAGTGCCCACGAAGGTGGATGCAGTGAGCCTGCAGCCATTGGAGTTCTCCTGCAGTGCCCATTCAGCTGACTGCCCTTTCTCTGCAGTGGTTGCAGTGCCCTGTGCAGTTTCCATGAATGTGGATGCAGTGCCCATGCAGTGGATGCAGTATCAAAGAAGGTTAATGCCACATGTTGTGACGGTTGATGCAGTGCCCACGAAGTTGGATGCTGTGCCAATGCAGTGGACGCTTTGTCCCATCAGGAACATACAGTATGTTGTGACAGAGGATGCAGTTCCCATGAATGTGGATGCAGTGACTCTGCAGTGTTTGCAGTGCCCCATGCAGTTTCCCTGAATGTGGATTTCAGTGCCGATGCTCTGGATGCAGTGTCCAACAAGGTGGATGCATTATGTTGTGATGAAGGATGCAGTGCCCATGAAAGTGGGTGCAGTGATCCTGCAATGGTTGCAGTGTCCCCTGCAGTTTCGCTGAATGGGGATGCAGAGCCCATGCAGTGGATGCAGTGATGGTGCGGTGAATGAAGTGTGCCTGAAGTGCCATCTTAGTTGGATGCAGTGATCCGGCAGTGATTACAGTGCGCCTGCAGTGCGTCCTCAGTGGTATGCAGTGTACAGCAGTGGTTGGAGTGTCTCCTGAAATATCCGGTAATGTGAATGCGGTGCCCATGCAGTGTATGAAGTGTCCCACAAGGTGGATGCAGTGTGTTGTGACAGAGGATGCAGTGCCCTTCAAGGTGGATGCAGTGTTGCTGTAGTGGTTGCAATGCCTCCTGCAATATCTGGTAATGTGGATGCAATGCCCATTCAGTGGATGTAGTGTCCCACAAGGTGGATGCACTATGTTGTCATGGAGGATGCAGTGCCCATGAAGCTGGATACAGTGATCCTGCTGTGGTTATAGTGCCCGCCTGCATTGTCCATGAATGTGGATGCAGTGCCCATGCATTGCATGCTGTTTCCCACAAGGTGAATTCTGTATGTTGTGATGGAGGATGCCGTGCCCCAAGGTGGGTGCAGTGTCGCTGCAGTGGATGCAGTGGCCAATGCAGTTTCCATGAATGGGGATGCAGTGCACATGCAGTGGATGCAGTGATGGTGTGGTGATTGCAGTGTGCCTGAAGTGCCATTTGAGTTGGATGCAGTGATCCTGCAGTGGCTGTGTTGCCCTCTGAAGTTTCTGTGAATGTGCATGCAGTGCCCCCATGCAGTGGATACAGTGATCCGGTGTTGTTTGCAGTGTGCCTGCACTGCCACTTCAGCTAGATTCATTCTCCCTGAAGTGGTTGCAGTGCCCCCTGCACTATCTCTGACTGTGGATGCAGTGATCCTACAGTGGATGTAGTGCCCCATGCCGTTTCCCAGAATTTGGATTGCAGTGTCGAGGCAGTGGTTGCAGTTTCCCACAAGGTGGACGCAGTATGTTGTGACGAATGATGCAGTGCCCATCAAGGTGGATGCAGTGGTCCTGACGTGGTTGCAGTGCACCTTGCACTTTCCCTGAATGAGAATGCCGTGTCCTTGCTGTGGAGGCAGTTTCCCACAAGGCGGATGAAGTGTTTAGTGTTGTAGTATGCACTGCCCATGAAGGTTTGTGCAGTAACACTGCAGTGGTTGCAGTGCCACCTGCAATGTGCGGGACTGTGGATGCGGTGCCCATACGGTGGATACAGTGTCCCACAAGGTGGATGCAGTATGGTGAGACAAAAGATGCACTGCCCATGAGGGTGGATGCAGTGATGCTGCAGTGGTTGAATTGCCACCTGCATTGTCCCTTAATATGGACACAGTACCCATGCAGTGGATGCAGTGATGCTGCAGTGGTTGCACTGCCCCCTGCAGTTTCCCTGAGTCTGGTTTCAGTGACAATGCAGTGGGGGCAGTGATACTGCGGTTATTGCAGAGGGCCAGCAATGCCACTTCAGGTGGATACATTGTCCCTGCAGTGGTTGCAGTACCCTCTGCACTGTCCCTGAATGGGGATGCAGTGCCAATGCATTGGTTGCAGTGTCACCCTAGGTGGATGCTGTATGTTGTGATGGAGGATGCAGTGCCCATGAAGGTGGATGCAGTGTTCCTGCAGTGGTTGCAGGGCCCCCTGCAATGTCCCTGAATGTGTATGCAGTGCCCGTGCAGTGGCTGCAGTGTCAAGAGAAGTCGGGTTCTGTATGTTGTTATGGAGGATGCAATGCTCACGAAGGTGGATTCAGGGAGCCTGCACTGATTACAGTGCACCTGCAGTGAACCTTCAGTGGCATGCAGTGTCCCTGCATGGTTTGCATTGCCCACTGCATTGTCCCAGAATGTTGCTGCAGTACCCATGCAGTGGATGCAGTGCCCCACAAGGTGGATGCAGTCTGTTATGACAGATGATGCAGTGCCCATGTAGGTGGATGCACTGATCCTGCCGTGGTTGCAGTGCCCCCTGCAGGTTCCCTGAATGTGGATGCAGTTCTCATGCACTGGATGCAGTGAAACTGCAGTGCTTGCAGTGCCCCCTGTCTTGTCCCTGAATTTTGATGCAGTGCCCATGCAGTGGATGCAATGTCCCACAAGTTGGATGCAGTATGATATGAGGGATGATGTAGTGTAGATGAAGTTGGACGCCAAGTTCCTGCAGTGGTTGCAGTGCCTCCTGAAATGTCCAGTAATGTGGATGCAGTTCCCATGCCGTGGAGGATGTGTCCCACATGGTGGATGCAGTATTTTGTGACAGAGGAAGCAGTGCCCATGAAGGTGGATGTAGTCGTCCTGCAGTGGTTGCAGGGTTCCCTGCAGAATCCCTGAATTTGGAGGCAGTGCTCATAACGTGTATGCAGTGTCCCACAAGGTGGATACAGCATGTTGTGATGGAGCGTGCAGTGCCCAGGTTGTTAGATGGAGTGATCCTGCGGTGAATTCAGTGTGTCTGCAGTGCCAATTCAGCTGGATGCAGTGACACTGCTGTGGTTGCAGTGCACCCTGCACCTTCCCTGAATGTGGATTCAGTGCCCATGCAGAAGCTCCAGTGTCACCGAAGGTGGATGCAATACGTTTTGACAGAGGATGTTGTGCTCACGAATGTGAATGCAGCATATTGTGACGTAGGATGCAGTGCCCATGAAGGTGGATGTAGTGATCTTGCAATGGTGGCAGTGCCACATGCAGTTCCTCTGAGTGTGGATTGCAGTGCCGATGCAATGGATGCAGTGTCCCACAAGGTGGATGCGGTATGTTGTGAAGGAAGATGCAGTGCTCATGAAGGTGGCTGCAGTAATCCTGCAGTGGTTGTGCTGACCCCTCCAGTGTCCCTGAATGTGGATGCAGTGCCCATGCAGTGGATGCACTGTCCCACAAAATGCATGCAGTATGTTGTGACAGAGCATGCAGTGCTGATGAAAGAGGATGCAGTGATGCAGCAGTGATTTCACGGTGCCTGCTGTACCACTTCAGCTGTATGCAGTGTCTCTGCAGTGGTTGCAGTGCATGCTGCAGTGTCCCAGAATGTGGATGCAGTGCCCACGCCATGGATGCAGTGTCACAGATGGTGGATGGAGTATGTTGTGACGGAGGATGCAGTCCTCACGAAGAGGGATTCAGTGAGGCTGCAGTGATTACAGTGTGCCAGCAGAACTCCTTCAGCTTTACGCAGTTTCCCTGTATGGTTTGCAGTTCCCCTGCATTGTCCCTGAATTTGGATGCAGTGCACATGCAGTGGGTGCAGTGTCCCAAAAGGAGGATGCAGTATGTTGTTATGGAGGATGCAGTGCTCACGAAGGTGGATGCAGATGTTGTGATGTAGGATGCAGTGCCCATGAAGGTGGATGCAGGGATCCTGCAATGGTGGCAGTGCCCCATGCAGTTTCCCTGATTTTGTATTGCAGTGTCGAGGCAGTGGATGCAGTGTCCCACAAGGTGGATGCAGTATGTTGTGATGGAAAATGCAGTGCCCGTGAAGGTGGATGCAGTGAACCTGCAGTCGTTGTGCCCACTGCAGTCTCCCTGAATGTGGATGCACTGCCCATGCTTGGATGCTGTTTCCAAAAGATGGATGCACTATGTTGTTACAGAGGATGCAGTGACCATGAAGGAGGTTGAAGTGATACTGCGGTGATATCAGTGCGCTTGCAGTGCCACTTCAGCTGTCTGCAGTGTCTCTGCATTGGTTGCAGTGCATGCTGAGGTGTCCCCGAATTTGGATGTAGTGCCCACGCCGTGGATGCAGTGACACAGAAGGTGGATTCAATATGTTGTGAAGGAGCATCCAGTGCCCATGGAGGAGGATGCAGTGAGCCAGCAGTCATTGCAGTGAGACTGCAGTGGCAATTCAGCTGGATGCAGTTTCGCTGCCGTGGTTGCAGTGCCTCCTGAAACGTCCAGTAATGTGGATGCAGTGCCCATGCAGTGGATGAAGTGTCCCACAAGGTGGATGCAGTATGTTGTGATGGATGATGCAGTGCCCATGAAGGTGGATGCTGTGATTCTGCAGTGCTAGCAGGGCCCACGGCAGTTTCCCTGAATTTGGATGCAGTGCTCATGCAGTGTATGCAGTGTCACACCATGTGGATGCACTTTCCCACGAGGTGGATGCCATATTCTCTGATGCAGTATGCAGTGCCTATGAATGTTGATGCAGTGATCCTGCAGTGGTTGCAGTGCCCCATGCAGTTTCCCTGAATGTGGTTTCAGTGCCCATGCAGTGGATGCAGTGACCCTGCGCTGATAACAGTGGGCCTGCTGTGCCACTTCAGCTAGGTGCAGTGTCACTGCAGTGGCTTCAGTGCCCCCTGCATTGTCCATGAATGTGGATGCAGTGCCAATGCAGTGGATGCAATGTCCCCCAAGGTGGATGCAGTATGTTGTGACGAAGGATGCAGTGCCCATGAAGGTTGATGCAGTGATCCTGCAGTTGTTGCGGTGGCAACTGCTGTGTCCCGGTATGTTCATGCAGTGCCCATGAAGGTGGATGCGGTGATCCTTCCATGGTTGCGGTGCCCACTGCAGTGTCCCTGATTGTAGAGGCACTGCCTATGCAGTGGATGCAGTGTCCCAAAGGTAGATGCACTATGTTGAGACCAAGGATGCAGTGCCCATGAAGGAGGTTGCAATGATCCTGCAGTGGTTGTGGTGCCAATTGCCGTGTTCCTGAATGTTGCTGCAGTGCCCATGCAGTGGATGCAGTGTCCCAAAAGGTGGATACAGTATGTGGTGGCGCAGGCTGCAGTGCCCATGAAGGTGGATGCAGTGTTCCTGCAGTGGTTGCAGGACCCCAGCAGTTTCCCTGAATTTGTATGCAGTGCTCATAGAGTGTATTCAGTGTCACACAAGGTGGATGCAGCATGTTTTAACGGAGGATGCAGTGCCCAGGATGTTTGGTGCAGTGATCCTGTGGTGATTTCAGGGTGCCTGCAGTGCTGTTTCAGCTGGATGCAGTGTCCCTGCTGTGGTTGCAGTGCACCCTTCACCTTCCCTGAATGTGGATGCAGTGCCCATGCAGTAGCTTCAGTGTCACCAAAGGTGGATGCAGTACGTTGTGACAGAGTATGCAGTGCTCTAAGGTGGATACAGTGAGCCTGCAGTGATTACACTGCACCTGAAGTGCCCCTTCAGCGGTATGCAGTGTCCCTGCTTGGCTTGCATTGCCCCCTGCATTGTCCCAGAATGTTGCTGCAGTCCCATGTAGTGCATGCAGTGTCCCTCAAGGCGGATGCAGTATGCTCTTTGGGATGATGCTGTGCCCATGAAGGTGGATGCTGTGCACATGCAGTGGATGCATTGTCCCACAAGGTGTAAGCAGCAAGTTGTGAGAGAGGATGCAGTGGACATGAAGGTGGATGCACTCATCCTGCAGTGTTTGCATTACCCCCTGCAGTTTCCATGAATGTGGATGCAGTGCCCATGCATCGGATGCAGTTTAGCAGGAGGTGAAGGCAGTATTTTCTGATGGAGGATGTAGTGCACATGAATTTTGATGCAGTGATCATGCAGAGATTGCAGTGAGCCTTGCGGTGTCCCTGAATGCGGATGCAGTGCCCATGCAGTGGCTTCAGTGTCCCCAAAGGTGGATGCAGTACGTTGTGATGGAGGATGCAGTGCTCATGAAGGTGGATGCAGCGAGCCTGCAGTGATTACACTGCACCTGCAGTGCCCCTTAAGCGGTATGCAGTGTCACTGCTTGGTTTGCATTGCCCCCTGCCTTGTCCCAGAATGTTGCTGCAGTCCCCATGCAGTGCATGCAGTGTCCCTCAACGTGGATGCATTATGCTATTACGGATGATGCAGTGCCCACGAAGGTGGATGCAGTGCCCAGGCAGTAAATGCAGTGTCCCACGAGCTGCATGCAATATGAATTAACAGAGAATGCAGTGCCCATGAAGGTGGATGCAGTGACCCTGCGCTGATATCAGTGGGCCTGCAGTACCACTTCAGCTAGGTGCAATGTCACTGCAGTGGCTGCAGTGCCCCCTGCATTGTCCTTGAATGTGGATGCAGTGCCAATGCAGTGGATGCAATGTGCCCCATGGTGTATGCAGTATGTTGTGACGGAGGATGCAGTGCCCAAGAAGTTTGATGCAGTGATCCTGCCGTTGTTGCTGTGCCGACTGCTGTGTCCCGGTATGTGGATGCAGTGCCCATGAAGGTGGATGCAGTGATCCTTCAGTGGTTGCGGTGCCCACTGCAGTGTCCCTGACTGTAGAGGCACTGCCCATGCAGTGGATGCAGTGTCCCAAAGATAGATGCAGTATGTTGAGACCACGGATTCAGTGCCCATAAGGAGGTTGCAATGATCCTGCAGTGGTTGCGGTGCTGATTGCCATGTCCCAGAATGTGGCTGCAGTGCCCATGAAGGTGGACGCAGTGATCCTGCAGCGATTCCAGTGCACCTGTAGTGTCACTTCATCTGGATGCAGTGCCTCTGCAGTGGTTGCAGTGCCCCCTGATCTGTCCCTGAATGTGTATGCAGTGCCAATGCAGTGGCTGCAGTGTCCCACAAAGTGAATGCAGTATGTTGTGACAGAGTATCCAGTGCTCATGAAGGTGGATGCAGTGATCCTGCAGTGGTGGCAGTGCCCCATGCAGTTTCCTGAGTGTCTATTGCAGAGGCGAGGCAGTGGATGCAGTGTCCAAAAAGGTGGATGCAGTATGTTGTGACTTAGGATGCAGTGCCCATGAAGGTGGATGCAGTGATCCTTCAGTGGTTGCAGTGCCAAATGCAGTGTCCCTGAATGTGGAGGCACTGCCCATGCAGTGGATGCAGTGTCCCAAAGGTAGATGCAGTATGTTGCGACCAAGGATGCAGTGCCCATGAAGTAGTTTGCAGTGATCCTGTGGTGATTTCAGTGTGCTTGCAGTGCGACTTCAGCTGGATGCAGTGCCCATGCATTGGATGCAGTGACATGCTAGGTGAATGCAGTAGGTTCTGACGGAGGATGCAGTGCCCATTAAGGAGGATGCAGTGATCCTGCAGGGATAACAGTACACCTGCAGTGCTTCTTCAGCTGGATGCAGTGTCCCTGCAGTTGCTGAAGCGCCCCCTGCATTTTCCCTAAATGTGGATGCCATGACCATGCAATGGCTGCAGTGTGAAAGAAGGTGAATGCAATATGTTGTGACATAGGATACAATGCCCACGAAGGTGGATGCACTGCCCAGTCCGTGGATGCACTGTCCCACCAGGTGGATGCACTGTGAATTGACAGAGTATGCAGTGCCCGTGAAGGTGGATGCAGTGATCCAGCAGTGGTTGCATTTCCCATGCAGTTTCCATGAATATGGCTTGCAGTGCCGAGGCAGTGAATGCAGTGTCCCACAAGATGGATGCAGTATGTTGTGATGGAGGATGCAGTGCCCGTGAATGTGGATGCAGTGATCCTGCAGGGATTACAGTGCCACTTCAGCTGGATGCAGTGTCTCTACAGTGGTTGCTGTGCCCCCTGCACTGTCCCTGAATGTGGATGCTGTGCCCATGCAATGGCTGCAGTGTCACAGAAGGTGGATGCAGTAGGTAGTGACAGAGGATGCAGTCCTCATGAAGAGGGATGCAGTGAGCCTGCAGTGATTACAGTGCACCTGCAGTGCTCCTTCAGCAGTATGAAGTGTCCCTGCATGGTTTGCAGTGCCCCTGTATTGTCCCAGAACGTTACTGAAGTTCCCATGCAGTGCCGGCAGTCCCAAAGTGTGCATGCAGTATGTTGTGGCGCAGGATGCAGTACCCAGGAAGGTGGATGCAGAGTTCCTGCAGTGGTTGCAGGACTCCCTGCAGTTTCCCTGAATTTGCATGCAGTGCTCATGCAGTGTATGCAGTGTTCCAAAAGGTGGATGCAGCATGTTTTGACGGAGGATGCAGTGCCCAGGTTGTTGAATGCAGTGACCCTGCGGTGATTTCAGTGTGCCTGCAGTGCCCCTTCAGCTGGATGCAGTGTCCCTGCTGGGGTTGCGGTGCACCCTGCAAGTTCATTGAATGTGGATGCAGTGCCCATGCAGTGGCTTCAGTGTCACTGAAGGTGGATGCAGTACATTGTGATGGAGGATGCAGTGCTCATGACGGTGGTTGCAGCGAGCCTGCAGTGATTACACTGCACCTACAGTGCCCCTTCTGCGGTATGCAGTGTCACTGCTTTCTTTGCATTGCCCCCTGCATTGTCCCAGAATGTTGCTGCAGTGCCCATGCAGTGCATGCGGTGTCCCTCAAGGTGGATGCAGTAGGCTATTATCGATGATGCAGCGCCCATGAAGGTGGATACTGTGCACATGCAGTGGATGCATTGTCCAACAAGGTGTAAGCAGCCCGTTGTGGGAGAGGATGCAGTGGACATGAAGGTGGATGCACTGATAATGCAGTGTTTTCATTGCCCCCTGCAGTTTGTGTGAATGTGGATGCAGTGCCCATGCATTGGATGCAGTTTCCCACGAGGTGAATGCAGTATTTTCTGATGGAGGATGTAGTGTCCATGAATGTTGATGCAGTGATCCTGCAGTGGTTGCAGTGCCCCCTGCACTGTCCCTGAATGTGGTTGCATTGACCATGCAGAGGATGCAGTGACCCTGTGCTGATAGCAGTGGCCTGCAGTGCCACTTCAGCATATGCCGTGTCCCTGCAGTTGTTGCAGTACCCCCTGCACTGTCCCTGAATGTGGATGCAGTGCCCATGCAGTGGCTGCAGTGTCAGAGAATGTGGATGCAGTATGTTTTGACGGAGGATGCAGTACTCACAAAAATGGATGCAGTGAGCCTGCAGTTACTACAGTGCTCCTGCACTGATCCTTCAGCGGTATGCACTGTCCCTGCATGGTTTGCTCTGCCCCATGCCTTGTCCCTGAATGTTGATGCAGTGCCCATGCAGTGGATGCAATGTCCCACAAGTTGGATGCAGTATGATATGACGTGTGATGTAGTGCCCATGAATTTGATGAAGTGTCGCTGCAGTGTTTGCAGTGCCTCCTGAAATGTCCAGTAATGTGGAGGCAGTGCCCAGGCAGTGGGTGAAGTGTCCCACAAGGTGGATGCAGTATGCTATGACAGAAGATGCAGTGTCCATGAAGAAGGATGCAGTGATGCAGTGGTGATTTCACTGCGCCTGCCATGCCACTTCAGATGTATGCAGTGTCTCTTCAGTGGTTGCAGTGCATGCTGTGGTGTCCCAGAATGTGGATGCAGTGCCCACGCTGTGGATGCAGTTTCACAGAAGGTGGATGCAATATGCTCTGACAGAGGATCCAGTGCCCACGAAGGAGGATCCAGTGAGCCTGCAGTGATTGCAGTATGCCTGAAGTGCCCCTTCAGCTGTATGCATTATCCCAGCTGTGTTTGCAGTGCCCCATGCATTGTCCCTGAATTTTGATGCAGTGCACATGCAGTGAATGCAATGCGCCACAAGGTGGATGCCTTCTGTTATGACGGATGATGCAGTGCCCATGAAGTTGGGTGCAGTGTCCCTGCAGTGGTGGTAGTGGCCCCTGCACTGTCCCTGAATATGGTTGCAGTGCCCATGCAGTGGCTGCAGTTTCAGAGAAGTTGGATGCTGTATGTTGTGACAGAGGATGCAATGCTCAAAATGGTGGATAGAGCGAGGCTGCAGTGATTACAGTGCACCAGCAGTGAACCTTCAGCAGTATACAGTGTCCTGCATGGTTTGCATTGCCCACTGCATTGTCCCAGAATTTTGCTGCAGTACCCATGCAGTGGAGGCAGTGTCGCACAAGGTGGATGCAGTACGTTTTGATGGATGGTGCAGTGTTCATGAATTTGGTTGCAGTGTCGCTGCAGTGGCTGCAGAGACTCCTGAAATGTCCGGTAATTTGGAAGCAGTTCCCATGCAGTGTATGCAGTGTCCCAAAGGTGGATGCAGAATGTTGTGACCAATGAGGCAGTGCCCATGAAGGAGGTTGCAGTGAGCCTGAGATGGTTTCAGTGCGCTTGCAGTGCCACTTCCGCTGGATGCAGTGCCCGTGCACTGGATGCAATGACATGCTAGGTGAATGCAGTATGTTCTGACGGTGAATGCAGTGCCCATGAAGGTGGATGCAGTGATCCTGCGGAGATATAGTGTGCCTGCAGTGCCACTTTGGGTGGATGCAGTGTCCCTGCAGTGTTTGCCCCACTCCCTGCCTTTTCCCAAAATGTGGATGCGGTGACTATGCAGTGGCTGTGGTGTGAAAGAAGGTGAATGTAATATGCTGTGACAGAGGATGCAGTGCCCACGAACGTGGATGCAGTGACCAGGCAGTGGCTGCATTGTCCCACAAGGTGGATGCGGTATGTTTTGACAGAGAATGCAGTGCCCAGGAAGGTGGATGCAGTGATCCTGCAGGGATTGCAGTGCGACCGCAGTGACACTTCAGCTGGATGCAGTATCAATGCAGTGGTTGCAGTGCCCTGCGCACTGTCCCTGAATGTCGATGCTGTGCCCATACAATCGGTTCTCTGTCACAGAATGTGGATGCAGTAGGTTGTGACGGAGGATGCTGTTCTCACGAAGAGGGATGCAGTCAGCCTGCAGTGATTACAGTGCACTTGCAGTGCTCCTTCAGCACTATGCAGTATCCCTGCATGTTTTGCAGTGCCCCTGCAATGTCTCTGAATGTTGCTGCAGTGCCCATGCAGTGGATGCAGTTTCAGAGAAGTTGGATGCTGTATGTTGTGACGGAGTATGCAGTGCTGATGAAGGTGGATACAGTGAGCCTGCGGTCATTACAGTGCACCTGCAGTGAATGTGCAGCTGTATGAAGTGCCCTGCTTGGTGTGCATTGCCTGCTGCATTGTCGAAGAATGTTGCTACAGTACCCATGCAGTGGATGCAGTGTAACACAAGGTGGATGCAGTATGTTATGACGGATGATGCAGTGCCCATGAAGGTGGATGCAGTGTCCCTGCATTGGTGGCAGTGCCCCCTGCACTGTCCCTGAATGTGGATGCAGTGCTCATGCAGTGGATGCAGAGACCCACAAGTTGGATGCAGTATGATATGACGGATGATGTAGTGCCCATGAAGACGGATGCAGTGTCACTGCATTGGCTGCCATGCCTCCTGCAATGTCTGGTAATGTGGATGCCGTGCCCATGCCGTGGATGCAGTGTCACACAAGATGGATGCAGTATGTTGTGAAGGAAGATGCAGTGCCCATGAAGGTAGATGCAGTGATCCTGCAGTGGATGCGGTGCCCACTGCAGTGTCCTTGAATGTGGATGATGTGCCCATGCAGTCGATGCACTGTCCCAAAAGTTGGATGCAGTATGTCTTGACAGACAATGCAGTGCCCATGAAGGAGTATGCAGTGAAGCAGGAGTGATTTCACTGCACCTGCAGTGACTCTTCAGCTGTATGCAGTGTCTCTGCAGTGGTTGCAGTGCATGCTGTGCTGTCGCAGAATGTGGATGCAGTGCCCATGCATTGGATGCACTGTCCCACAAGGTGAATGCAGTATGTTGTGACAGAGGATGCAGTGCCCATGAAGGAGGATGCAGTGAGCCAGCAGTGATTGCAGGGCGCCTGAAGTGCCCCTTCAGCTGTATGCATTGTCCCTGCAGTCTTTGCAGTCCCCCTTGCATTCTCCCTGAATTTTGATGCAGTGCCCATGAAGTGGATGCAGCGTCAGAGAAGTGGGATGCTGTATGTGGTGACGGAGGATGCAATGCTCACAAAGGTGGATACAGTGAGCCTGCAATGATTACAGTGAACCTGCATTGAACCTTCAGCGATATGCAGTGTCCCTGCATGGTTTGCATTGCCCGCTGCATTGTCCCACAATGTTGGTGCAGTACCCTTTCAGTGGATGCAGTGTCCCAAAAGGTGGATGCAGTATCTTATGACGGATGATGCAGTGCGCTGTGAAGGTGGATGCTGTGCGCATGCTGAGGATGCATTGTCACACAAGGTGTATGCAACATGTTGTGACAGATTTTGCAATGCCCATGAAGGTGGATGCACGGATCCTGGAGTGGCTGGAGTGCCCCCTGCAGTTTCCCTGAATGTGGATGCAGTGCTCATGCACTGGATGTAGTGAACCTGCAGTGGTTGCAGTACCCCCTGCATTGTCCCTGAATTTTGATGCAGAGCACATGCAGTGGATGCAGTGTGCCACAAGTCGGATGCAGACTGTTATGATGGATGATGCAGTACCCATGAAGGTGGATGCAGTGTCCTTGCAGTGGTGGCAGTGCACCCTGCACTGTCCCTGAGTGTGGATGCGTGCAAATGCAGTGGCTGCAGTGTCAGGGAAGTTGGATGCTGGTTGATGTGAGGGAGGATGCAATGGTCACGAAGATGGATACATCGAGCCTGCAGTGATTAATGTGCATGAGCAGTGAAACTTCAGCGGTATGCAGTGTCCCTGCAAGGTTTGCATTGCCCGCTGCATTGTCCCAGAACGTTGCTGCAGTACCAAAGCAATGGATGCAGTGTCGCTCAAGGTGTATGCAATATGTTGTGACAGATGACGCAGTGCCCATGAAGGTGGATGCATGGATCCAGCAGTGGTTGCAGTGCCCCCTGCATTGTCCCTGAATTTTGATGCAGTGCCCATGCAGAGGATGCAAAGTCCCACAAGTTGGATGCAGTATGATATGAGGGATGATGTAGTGCCCATGAATTTGGATACAGTGTTGCCACAGTGCCTGGTAATGTGGATGCACTGCCCATGCCGTGGGTGAATTGTTCCACAATGTGGATGCAGTATCATGTGACGGAGGATGCAGTGCCCATGAAGGAGGATGCAGTGATGCAGCGGTGATTTCACTGTGCCTGCAGTGCCACTTCAGCTGTATGCAGTGTCTCTGCAGTGGTTGCAGTGCATGCTGCAGTGTCCCAGAATGTGGATGCAGTGCCCACGCCATGGATGCAGTGTCACAGAAGCTGGGTGCAATATGTTGTGACAGAGGATCCAGTGTCCTCGAAGGAGGATGCAGTGAGCCTGCAGTGATTGCAGTGCGCCTGAGGTGCCCCTTCAGCTGTATGCATTGTCCCTGCAGTGTTTGCAGTGCCCCGTGCATTGTCGCTGAATTTTAATGCTGTGCCCATGCAGTGGATGCAAAGTCCCACAAGTTAGATGCAGTATGATATGACGGATGATGTAGTGGTCATGAAGTTGGATGCAGTGTCATTGCAGTGGTGGCAGTCCCTCTTGAGATGTCCGGTAATGTGGATGCAATGGCCATGCAGTAGATGACATGCCCCACAAGGTGGATGCAGTATGTTGTGATGGAGGAGGCAGTGCCCATGAAGGTGGATGAAGTGTTGCTGCAGTGGTTGCAGTGCCTCCTGCAATGTCCGTAAGGTGGATGCAGTGCCCATGGAGTGGATGCAAAGTCCCACTAGTTGGATGCTGTATGATATGCAGATGATGTAGTGCCCCTGAAGTTGGATGCACTATTGCTGCAGTGGTTGCAGTGCATCCTGAAATGTCTGATAATGTAGATGCAGTGCCAATGCAGTGGATGCAGTGTCCCAGAAGGTGGATGCAGTATGTTGTGATGGATGATGCAGTGCACATTAAGTTCAATGCAGTGTTGCTGCAGTGGTTGCAGTGCCTCCTGCAATGTCCGTAAGGTGGATGCAGTGCCCACGCAGTGGATGCAGTGTCCCACAGGGTGGATGCACTATGTTGTGATGGAGGATTCAGTGCCCATTAAGGTGAATGCAGTGTCCATGCAGTGGACGTAGTGTCACACCAGGTGGATGCATTATGTTGTCACGGAGGATGCAGTGCACATAAAAGTGGATGCAGTGATCCTGCAGTGGATGCGGTGCCCAGTGCAGTGTCCCAGAATGTGGATGCAGTGCCCACGCCGTCAATGCAGTGTCACAGAAGGTGGATGCAATATGTTGTGTGGGAGGATCCAGTGCCCACAAAGGAGGACATAGTGAGCCTGCAGTGATTTCAGTGTGCCAGAAGTGCGCCTTAAGCTGTATGCATTGTCAACTTAGGGTTTGCAGTGCCCCGTGCATTGTCCCTGAATTTTGATGCAGTGCACATGCAGTGGATGCAGTGTGCGACAAGTTGGATGCAGTCTGTTATGACGGATGATCCAGTGCCCATGAAGGTGGAAGCAGTCTCCCTGCATTGGTGGCAGTGCCCCCTGCACTGTCCCTGAGTGTGGATGCAGTGCACATGCAGTGGCTGCAGTGTCAGAGAAGTCAGATGCTGTATGTTGTGATGGAGGATGCAATGCTCACGAAGGTGGATACAGCGAGCCTGCAGTGATTAACGTGCACCTGCAGTGAACCTTCAGCGGTATGCATTGTCCCTGCATGGTTTGCATTGCCCGCTGCATTGTCCCAGAATATTGCTGCAGTACCCATGCAGTGGATGCAGTGTCCCACAGGTGGATGCAGTATGTCGTCACGGAGGATGCAGTGCCCATGAAGGTGGATGCAGTGTTCCTGCAGTGGTTGCAGGTCCCCCTGCAGTTACCCTTAATTTGGAGGCAGTGCTCATGCAGTGTATGCAATGTCCGACAAGGTGGATGCAGCACGTTATGACGGGAGATGCAGTGCCCAGGATGTTGGATGCAGTGATCCTGTGGTGATTTCAGTGTGCCTGCAGTGACACTACAGCTGGATACAGTGTCTCTGCTGTGATGGCAGTGCACCCTGCACCTTCCCTGAATTTGGATTCAGTTCCCATGCAGTGGCTTCAGTGTCACCGAAGTTGGATGCAGTACATTGTGACAGATGATGCAGTGCTCACGAAGGTCGATGCAGCATGTTCTGACGTAGGAAGCAGTGCCCATGATGGTGGATGCAGTGATCCTGCAATGGTTGCACTGCCCCATGCAATTTCCCTGAGTGTGGACTGCAGAGCTGGTGCAGTGGATGCAGTGATCCAGCAGTGGTTTCAGTGCCCACTGAGTGTCCCTGAATCTGGATGCGGTGCCCCTGCAGGTGATGCACTATCCCAAACGGTGGATGCAGTATGTTGTGATGGAGGATGCAGTGCCCATGAAGGTGGATGCTGTGTTGCTGCAGTGGTTGCCGGGCCTCCTGCAATGTGCAGTAAGTTGGATGCAGTGCGCATGCAGTTTATACAGTGTCCCACCAGGGGCGTGCAGTATGTTGTCACGGACTACGCAGTGCCCATGAAGGTGGATGCATTGTTCCTGCAGTGGTTGCCGGGCCTCCTGCAGTTTCCCTGAATTTGGAGCCAGTGCTCATGCAGTGTATGCAGTGTCCCACAAGGTGGATGCAGCATGTCGTCAAGGAGGAAGAGGTGCACACAGACGTGGATGCAAGATGATGTGACATAGGATGCAGTGCCTGTGAAGCTGGATTCAGTGATCCTGCAATCGTGGCAGTGCCCCATGCAGATTCCCTGAGTGTGGATTGCAGTACCGGGGTAGTGGATGCACTGTCCCACAAGGTGGATGCAGTAAGTTGTGAAAGAGGATGCAGTGCCCATGAAGGAGGTTGTAATGATCCTGCAGTGATTTTAGTGTGCTTGCGGTGCCACTTCAGCTGGATGCAGTGCCCGTGCATTGGATGCATTGACATGCTAGGTGAATGCAGTATGTTCTGATGGAGGATGCAGTGTCCATGAAGGTGGATGCAGTGTCCCTGCATGGGTGGCAGTGCCCCCTGCACTGTCCCTGAATGTGGATGCATTGCCCATACAATGGGTGCAGTGTCACAGAATATGGATGCAGTAGGTTGTGAGGGAGAATGCAGTGCTCACGAAGAGGGATGCAGTGAGCATGCAGTGATTAGTGTGTGCCTGCCGTGCTCCTTCAGCAGTATGCAGTGTCCCTGCATGGTTTGCAGTGCCCCTGACTTGTCCCTGAATGTTGCTGCAGTGCACATGCAGTGGATGCAGTGTCCCAAAAGATCAATGTAGTATATTGTCACGGAGGATGCAGTGCCCATGAAGGTGGATGCAGTGATCCTGCAGAGGTTTCAGTGCCCCCTGCAGTTTTCCTGAATGTGGATGAAGTGTGCATGCAGTGTATGCAGTGTCCCATAAGTTGGATGCAGCATGTTGTCACACAGGATGCAGTGTCCATGAAGGTGGATGCAGTGATCCTGCAATGGTGGAAGTGCCTCATGCAGTTTCCCTGTGTGTGGATTGCAGTGCAAAGGCAGTGTATGCCATGTCCCACAAGGTGGTTGCCTCATGTAGTGACGGAGTATGCCGTGCCCAGGATGTTGGGTGCAGTGACCCTGCAGTGACTTCAATGTGCCTGCAGTGCCACTTCAGCTGTATGCAGTGCCCCTGCTGTGGTTGCACTGCACCCAGCACCTTCCCTGTATGTGGATTCAGTGCCCATGCAGTGGCTTCAATGTCACCAAAGGTGGATGCAGTATGTTGTGACGGAGGATGCAGTGCTCTCGCAGGTCGATTCAGCATGTTGTGACGTAGGATGCAGTGCCCATGAAGGTGGATTTTGTGCGAATGCTGTGGATGCATTGTCCCACAAGGTGTATGCAATATGTTGTGAAAGATGACAGAGTATCCATGAAGCTGGATGCACTGATCCTGCAGTGGTTGCAGTTCCCTCTGCATTGTCCCTGAATTTTGATGCAGTGCCCATGCTGTGGAGGCAAATTCCCACAATTTGGATGCAGTATGATGTGACGGATGATGTAGTGTGCATGAAGTTGGGTGCAGTGTCGCTGCAGTAGTTGCAGTGACTCCTGAAAGGTCCGGCAATGTGGATGCAGTGCCCATGCAGTGGATGAAGTGTCCCACAAGGTGGATGCAGTATGATGTGACGGAGGATGCGGTGCTCATGAAGAGGGATGCAGTGAGCCTGCAGTGATTACACTGCACCTGCAGTGCTCCTTCAGCAGTATGCAGTGTCCCTGCATGGTTTTCAGTGCCCTGCATTGTCCCTGAATGTTGCTGCAGTGCCCATGCAGTGGACGAAGTGTCCCAAAAGGTGGATGCAGTATGTTGTCATGGAGAATGCAGTGCCCATGAAGGTGGATGCAGTGATCCTGCAGTGGTTGCAGGGCTCCCTGCAATTTCCCTGAATGTGGATGCATTGCTCATGCAGTGTATGCAGTGTCCCACAAGGTGGATGCAGCATGTTGTGACGTACAATGCAGTGCCCATGAAGTTGTATGCAGGGATCCTGCAATGGTGCAATGCCGCATGCAGTTTCCCTGAGTTTGTATTGCAGTGCTGAGGCAGTGGATGCAGTGTCCCACAAAGTGGATGCAGTATGTTGTGACGGAAGATGCAGCGCCCATGGAGGTGGATGCAGTAATCCTGCAGTCGATGCAGTGCCCATTGAGGTGTCCCTGAATGTGGATGCAGTGACCATTCAGTGGATGCAATGTCTCACAAGGTGGATGCAGTATGTTTTGACAGAGGATTCAGTGATCATGAAGTTCGATGCACTGATCGTGCAGTGGTTGCAGTGCCGCCTGCATTTGCCATGATTGTGGATGCAGTGCTCTTGCCGTGGATGCATTGTGCCACAAGGTGGATGTAGGCTGTTATGACGGATGATTCAGTGCAGATGAATGTGGATGCAGTGTCCCTGCAGTGGTGGCAGTGCCCCCTGCACTGTCCCTGAATGTGGATGCAGTGCCCATTCAGTGGCTGCAGTGTCAGAGAAGTCGGATGCTGTATCTTGTGATGGAGGATGCAATGGTCGTGAAGGTGGACAGCGAGCCTGCAGTGATAACAGTGCACCTGCAGTGAACCTTCAGCTGTATGCAGTGTCCCTGCATGGTTTGCATTGCCCGCTGTACTGTCCCAGAATGTTGCTGCAGTACCCATGCAGTGGATGCAGTGTCCCACAAGGTGGATGAAGTATGTTATGACGGATGATGCAGTGCCCATGAAGGCGGATGCTCTGCGCATGCTCTGGATGCATTGTCCCACAAGGTGTACGCAACATGTTGTGACAGATGATGCCAAGCCCATGAAGATGGATGCACTGATCCTTCAGAGGTTGCAGTGCCCCCTGCATTGTCCCTGAATGTGGATGCAGTGCCACTGCTGTGGATGCAAAGTCCCACAAGTTGGATGCAGGATGATATAACGGATGATGTAGTGCCCATGATGTTGGATGCAGTGTTGCTGCAGTGGTTGCAGTGTCTCCTGCAAAGTCCGGTAAGGTGGATGCAGTGCCCATGCAGTGGATGCAGGGTCCCACCAGGTGGATTCAATGCTCATGAAGGTGGATGAAGTGTTCCTGCAGTGGTTGAAGGGCCCCTTGCAATTTTGCTGAATTTGGAGGCAGTTCTCATGAGGTGTATGCGGTGTCCCAAAAGGTGGATGCAGCATGTTGTGACGGGGGATGCAGTGTCCAGGATGTTGGATGCAGTGATCCTGCACTGATTTCAGTGTGCCTGCAGTGCCACTTCATCTGGATACATTTCCCCTGCTGTGGTTGCAGTGAACCCTGCACCTTCCCTGAATTTGGATTCAGTGCCCATGGACTGGCTCCAGTGTCACTGAAGTTAGATGCAGTACGTTGTGACGGAGGATGCAGTGCTCACGAAGGTGGATGCAGCATGTTGTCACATAGGATGCAGTGCCCTTGAAGGTGGATGCAGTGATCCTGCAGTGGTTGCATTGCACCATGCAGTTTCCAAGAATGTTTCTTGCAGTGCTGAGGCAGTGGATGCAGTGTCCCAAAATGTGGATGCAGTATGTTGTGACAGAGGATGCAGTGCCCATGAAGGTGAATGTGGTGATCCTGCAGTTGTTGTGGTGCCAAATGCCGGTTCCTGGAATGTGGATGCAGTGCCAATGAAGGTGGATGCAGTGATCCTGCAGGGATGTCAGTGCGCCTGCATTGCCTCTTCGGCTGGATGCAGTGGCGCTGCAGTGGTTGCAGTGCCTCCTGAAATGTCCTGTAAGGTGAATGCAGTGCCGATACAGTGCCTGAAGTGTCCCACAAGGTGGATGCACTATGTTGTCACGGAGGATGCAGTGCCGGTGAAGGTTGATGCAGTGTTCCTGCAGTGGTTGCAGGGCCCCTGCAGTTTTCCTGAATTTGGAGGAGGTGCTCATGCACTATATGCAGTGTCCAACAAGGTGGATGCAGCATGTTGTGATGGAGGATGCAGTGCCCAGGATGTTGGACGTAGTGATCCTGCAATGATTTCAGTGGCTAAGGTGCCAATTCAGCTGGATGCAGTTTCCCTTCTGTGGTTGCAGTGCATCCGGCACCATCCTTAAATGTGGATTCAGTGCACATGCAGTGCCTTCAGTGTCATCGAAGGTGGATGCAGTATGTTGTGATGTAGGATGCAGTCCCCATGCAGTGGATGCAGTATCCCACAAGGTGGATGCAGTATGTTGTCAGAGAGGATGCAGTGCCCATGCAGATGGATGCAGTGATCCTGCAGGGATTGCAGTGCACCTGCTGTGCTCTTCAGCTGGATGCAGTAGTGCTGCAGTGGTTGTGGTCCCTCCTGAAATGTCCGGTAAGGTGGATGCAGTGCCAATACAGTGGCTGAAGTGTCCCACAAGGGGGATGCAGTGTGTGTCACGGAGGATTCAGTGCCCATGAAGGTGGATGCAGTTTTCCTGCAGTGGTTGCAGGGCCCCCTGCAGTTTCCCTGAATTTGGGGGCAGTGCTCATGCAGTGTATGCAGTGTCCCACAAGGTGGTTGCAGCATGTTGTGAGGGAGGATGCAGTGCCTAGGATGTAGGATGCAGTGATCCTGAGGTGATTTCAGTGTGCCTGAGGTGCCACTTCAGCTGGATGCAGTGTCCCTGCTGTGGTTTCAGTGCACCCCGCACCTTCCCTGAATGTGGATTCAGTTCCCATGCCCTGGCTTCAGTGTCACCAAAGGTGGATGCAGCATGTTGTGACGGAAGATGCAGTGCCAATGAAGGTGGATGCAGTGATCCTGCAATGGTGGCAGTGCCCCATGCAGTTTCCGTGATTGTGGATTGCAGTGCCGAGGCAGTGGATGCAGTGTCCCACACGGTGGATGCAGTATGTTGTGTCAGAGGATGCAGTGCCCATGAAGGAGGATGCAGTGATGCATGGGTGATTTCACGGCGCCTGCAGTGCCACTTCAGCTGTATGCAGTGTCTCATCATTAGTTGCAGTGAATGCTGTGGTGCTAATGGTGTGGATGCAGTGTCCACGCTGTGGATGCAGTGTCACAGGAGGTGGATCCAAATGTTGTGACGGAGGATACAGTGCGCACGAAGGAGGATGCATTGAGCCTGCATTGATTGCAGTGCGCCTGAAGTGCACCTTCAGCTCTTTGCCTTCTCCCTGCAGTGTTTGCCATGCCCCGTGCATTGTCCCTGAATTTTGATGCAGTGCCCATGCAGTGGATGCAAAGTCCCACAAGTTGGATGCAGTATGAATGACGGATATGTAGTGCCCATGAAGTTGGATGCAGTGTCACTTCAGGGGTGGCGGTGCCTCCTGAAATGTCTGGTAATGTGGATGCAGTGCCCATGCAGTGGATGCAGTTTCCCACAAGGTTGATGCGGTATGTTGTGACGGAGGATGCTGTGCTCATGAAGAAGAATGCAGTGAGACTACGCTGATTACACTGCCACTGCAGTGCTCCTTCAGCAGTATGCAGTGTCCCTGAATGGTTTGCAGTGCCCCTGCATTGTCCCTGAATGTTGCTGCAGTGCCCATGCAGTGGATGCAGTGTCCCAAAAGGTGGATGCAGTATGTTGTCACGGAGGATGCAGTGCCCATGAAGGTGGATGCAGTGATCCTGCAGTGCTGGCAGGGCCCGCTGCAGTTTGCATGAGTGTGGATTGCAGTGCAGTGTCCCACAAGGAGGACGCAGTATGTTTTGACGGATGATGCAGTTCCCATGAAGATGGATGCTGTGTGCATGCTGTGGATGCATGGTCCCACAAGGTGTATGAAATATGTTCTGGCTGAGGATGCACTGCCCATGAAGGGGGGATGCAGTGATGCAGTGATGATTTCACTGTGCCTGCAGTGCCACGTCAGCTGTATGCAGTGTCTCGGCAGTGGTTGCAGTGCAGGCGGTGGTGTCCCAGAATGTTTATGTAGTGCCCACGCCGTGGATGCAGTGTCAAAGAAGGTGGATGCCATATGTTGTGACGGAGGATCCAGTGCCCAAGAAGGAGGGTGCAGTGAGCCTGCAGTGATTGCAGTGCCCTTGAAGTGCCCCTTCAGCTCTATGCATTTTCCCTGCACTGTTTGCAGTGCCCCGTGCATTGTTCCTTAATTTTGATTCATTGCACATGCAGGGGATGCATAGTCCCACAATTTCGATGCAGCATGATAAGACGGATTATTTAGTGCACATGAAGTTGGATGCACTGTCACTGCAGTGGTTGCAGTGCCTCCTGAAATGTCCGGTAATACGGATGCAGTGCCCATGCTGTGTAGGCAGTGTCCCACCAGGTGGATGCAGTATGTTGTCACGCAGGATGCATTGCCAATGAAGGTGTATCACAGTTCCTGCAGTGGTTGCGGTGCCCACTGCATTGTCCCTGAATGTGGATGCAGTGTGTTGTGACCAAGGATGCAGTGCCCATGAAGTAGGTTGCAGTGATCCTGAGGTGATTTCAGTGCGCTTGCAGTGCCACTTCCGCTGGATGTAGTGCCAGTGCATTGGATGCAATGACATGCTAGGTGAATGCAGTATGTTCTGACGGAGGATGCAGTGCCCATGAAGGTGGATGCCTGGCCCAGGCATTGGATGCATTGTCCCACCAGATGGATGCAGTATGTTTTGACAGATAATGCAGTGCCAATGAAGGTGGATGCAGTGATCCTGCAGTGGTTGCATTGCCCCATGCAGTTTCCATGAATGTGACTTGCAATGCCAAGGCAGTGGATGCACTGTCCCACAAGGTGGATGCAGTATGTTGTGACGGAGGATGCAGTGCCCATGAAGGTGAATGCAATGATCCTGCAGTTGTTGCAGTGCCGACTGCCATGTCCCGTAATGTGGATGCCATTCCCATGAAGGTGGATGCAGTGATCCTGCAGGGATTGAAGTGAGGCCGCAGTGCCAATTCAGCTGGATGCAGTGTCTCTACAGTCTCTACAGTGGTTGCAGTGCCCCCTGCAGATTCCCTGAATGTGTATGCAGTGTGCATGCAATGGCTGCAGAGTCACAGAAAGTGGATGCAGTAGGTTGTGACGGAGGATGCAATGCTCACGTGGAGGGATGCAGTGAGCCTGCAGTGATTACAGTGCACCTGAAGTGCTCCTTCAGCAGTATGCAGCGTCCCTGCATGGTTTGCAGTACCCCTGCATTTCCCTGAATTTTGCTGCAGTGCCCATGCAGTGGATGCCGTGTCCCAAAAGGTGGATACAGTATGTGGTGGCACACACTGCAGTGCCCATGAATGTGGATGCACTGATCCTGCAGGGGTTGCAGTGCCCGCTGCAGTTTCCCTGAATTTGGATGCAGTGCTCATGCAGTTTATGCAGTGTCCCACAAGGTGCATGCAGCATGTTGTGACATAGGATGCAGTGCCAATGAATGTGGATGCAGTGATCCTGCAGTGTATCAGAAGGTGAATGCAATATGTTGTGACAAAGGATCCAGTGCCCGTGAAGGTGAAAGCTGTGCTCATGCTGTGGATGCATTGTCCCACAAGGTGTATACAATATGTTGTGACAGACAATGCAGTGCCAATAAAGGTGGATGCATTGATCCTGCAGTGGTTGCAGTGCCCCCTGCATTGTCCTTGTATTTTTATGCAGTGCCCATGCAGTGGATGCAAAGTCCCACTTGTTGGATGCAGTATGATATGACGGATGATGTAGTGCCCATGAAGTTGGATGCACTTTTGCTGCAGTGGTTGCAGTGCCTCCTGAAATGTTCAGTAATGTGGATGCAGTGCCCATGCAGTGGATGAAGTGTCCCACAAGGTGGATACAGCATGTTGTGCCACAGGATGCAGTGCCCATGAAGTTGGATGCAGTGTTCCTGCAGTGTTTGCAGGGCCCCCTGCAGTTTCCCTGAATTTTGAGGCAGTCCTCATGCAGTGGATGCAGTGTCCCACAAGGTGGATGCAGTATATGACGACGGATGATGCGGTGTCCCTGAAGTTGGATGCTGTGCACATGCTGTGGATTCATTGTCCCACAAGGTGCATGCAACGTGTTGTGACAGATGATGCAGTGCCCATGAAGGTGGATGAAGTGTCCCTGCAGTGGTGGCAGTGCTCCCTGTACTGTCCCTGAATTTGGATGCAGTGCACATGCAGTGGCTGCAGTGTCAGAGAAGTTGGATGCTGCATGTTGTGACAGAGGATGCAATGCTCACAAAGGGGGATACAGTGAGCCTGCAGTGATTACAGTGCACATGCAGTGAACCTTCTGTTGTATTCAGTGTCCCTGCATGGTTTGAATTGCCAGCTAGCTTGTCCCAGAATGTTGCTGCAGTGCCCATGCAGTGGAGGCAGTGTCCCACAAGGTGGATGAAGTATGTAATGACGGATGATGCAGTGCCCATGAAGATGGATGCTGTGCTCATGCTGTGGATGCATTGTCCCACATGGTGTATGCAATATGTTGTGACAGATGATGCAGTGAACATGAAGGTGGATGCACTGATGCTGCGGTGGTTACAGTGCCTTATGAAGTTTCCTGAAAGTTTATACAGTGCTAATGCCATGAGTGCAGTGAACCTGCAGTGGTTGCAGTGCCCCCTGCATTGTCCCTGAATTTTGATGCAGTGCCCATGCAATGGATGCAAGTCCCACAAGTGGGATGCAGTATGATATGATGGATGATGTAGTGCCCATGAAGTTGGATGTAGTGTCCCTCCAGTGGTTGCAGTCCCTCCTGAATTGTCTGGTAAGGTGGATGCAGTGCCCATGCAGTGGATGAAGTGTCCCACCAGGTGGATGCAGTATGTTGTGACAGAGGATGCAGTGCCGATGAAGGTGGATGCAGTGTTGCAGCAGTGTTGGCAGTGCCTCTTTCAGTGTCCGGTAAATTGGATGCAGTGCCCATGCAGTGGATGCAGTGTCCCTCCAGGTGGATGCAGTATGTTGTGACAGAGGATGTAGTGCCCATGAAGATGGATGCTGTGTTCCTGCAGTGGTTGCAGGGCCCACTGCAGTGTCCCCGAAGTTGGATGCAGTGCCCATGCAGTGTATGCAGTGTCCAACACTGTGGATGCAGCATGTTCTGACGGAGGATGCAGTGCCCATGAATGCAGATGCAGTGATCGTGCAATAGTGGCAGTGCCCCATGCACTTTCCCTCAGTGTGGATTGCAGTGCCGAGGCAGTGGATTCAGTGTCCCACAAGGTGGATGCAATATGCTGTGCACGAACATGCAGTGCCATTTAAGGCGGATGCAGTGTTCCTGCAGTGGTTGCTGGGTCCCCTGCAGTTTCCCTGAATTTGGAGGCAGTGCTTATGTAGTGTACGCAGTGTCCCACAAGGTAGATGCAGCATGCAGTCACGGAGGATGCGGTGCCCAGGATGTTGGATGCACTGATCCTGCGGTGATTTTGGTGTGCCTGCAGTGCCACTTCAGCTGGATACAGTGTCCCTGCTGTGGTTGCAGTGCACCCTGCACCTTCCCTAAATGTGGATTCAGTGCCCATGCAGTGGCTTCAGTGTCACCGAAGGTGGGTGGAGTATGTTGTGACGGAGGATGCAGTGCTCAGGAAGTTGGATGCAGCATGTTGCGACATAGGATGCAGTGCCCATGAAGGTGGATGCAGTGATCCTGCAGTGGTGGCAGTGCCCCATGCAGTTTCCCTGAGTGTGAGTGCCGAGGTAGTGGATGCAGTGTCCCACAAGGTGGATTCAGTATGCTGCAAGGGAAGATGCAGTGGCCATGAAGGTCGATGCAGTGATCATGCATTTGTAGCGGTGTCCACTGCAGTGTCCCTGAATGTGGATACAGTGCCTATGCAGTGGATACACTGTCCCACAAGGTGGATGCAGTATGTTGTGACAGAGGATGCAGTGCCCATGAAGGAGGATGCAGTGATGCATCGGTGATTTCACTGCACCTGCAGTGCCACTTCAGCTATATGCAGTGTCGCTGCTGTGGTTGCAGTGCATGCTGCAGTGTATGAGAATGTGGAAGCAGTGCCCACGCTGTGGATGCAGTGCCAAAGAAGGTGGATGCAATATGTTGGGACAGATGATCCAGTGCCCATGAAGGAGGATGCAGTGAGCCTGCAGTGATTGCAGAGCGCCTGACGTGCCCCTTCAGCTGTATGCATTATTCCTGCAGTGTTTGCAGGGCCCCATGCTGTTTCACTGAATTTGGAGGCAATGCTCATGCAGTGTATGCAGTGTACTAAAAGGTGGATGAATCGTGTTGTGATGGAGGATGCAGTGCCCAGGATGTTGGATGCAGAGATCCTGCAGTGATTTCAGTGTGTCTGCAGTGCCACTTCAGCTGGATGCATTGTCCCTGCTCTGGTTGCAGTCCCCCGTTCCTTGTCCCTCAGTTTTGATGCAGTGCACATGCAGTGAATGCAGTGTGCCAAAAGGTGGGTGCAGTCTGTAATGACGGATGATGCAGTGCCCATGAAGGTGAATGCAGTGTCCCCGCAGTGGTGGCAGTGCACCATGCACTGTCCCTGAATGTGGATGCAGTCCTCATGCACTGGATGCAGTGTTTGCAGTGATCCCTGCATGGTCCCTGAATTTTGATGCAGTGACCATGCAGTGGATGTAAAGTCTCACAAGTTGGATGCAGTATGATATGATGGATGATGTACTGTCCATGAAGTTGGATGCAGTGTTGCTGCAGTGGTGGCAGTCCCTCCTGAAATGTCTGGTAATGTGGACGCAGTGCCATGCAGTGGATGAAGTGTCCCACAACGTGGATGCAATATGTTGTGATGGAGGATGCAGTGCCCATGAAGGTGGATGCAGTGTTGCTGCAGTGGTTGCAGTGCCTGCTGCAATGCCTGGTAAGGTGGATGAGTGCCCATGCCATGGATGCAGTATGTTGTGACGGAGGATGCAGTGCCCATGAAGGTGGATGCAGTGTTCCTGCAGTGGTTGCAGGGCCCCCTGCATATTCCCTGAATTTGGAGGCATGCGCATTCTGTAGATCCATTGTCCCACAAGGTGGATGCAATATGTTGATTCGGAGGATCCAATGCCCACAAAGGAGGATGCCGTGAGCCTGCAGTGATTGCAGTGCACATGAAGTGCCCCTTCAGCTGTATGCATTGTCCCAGCAGTGTATGCAGTGCCCTGTGCATTGTCCCTGAATTTGGACGCACTGCACATGAAGTTGATGCAGTGTGCAACAAGGTGGATGCAGTCTGTTATGACGGATGATGCATTCCCCGTGAAGGTGGATGCAGTGTACCTGCAGTGGTGGCAATGCCCCCTGCAGTTTCCCTGAATGTGGAGGCAGTGCTAATGCACTGGATGCGGTGAACCTGCAGTGGGTGCAGTGTCACAGAAAGTGGATGCAATATGATTTGATGGAGGATGCTGTGCCCACGAAGGTGGATTCAGTGAGCCTGCAGTGATTGCAATGCGACTGCAATGCACCTTCAGCTGACTGCAGTGTTGCTGCAGTGGTTTCAGTGCCCCCTGCAGTTTCCCTGAACATGGATGCAGTGCCCATGCAGTGGATGCATTGTCCCACCAGGTGGATGCAGTATTTTGTGACAGATGATGCAGTGCTGATGAAGGTGGATGCAGTGATCCTGCAGTGGTTACACTGCCCCATGCCGTTTCCATGAATGTGGCTTGCAGTGCCGAGGCAGTGGATGCAGTGTCCCACAACATGGATGCAGTATATTGTGACAGAGGATGCAGTGCCCATGAAGGTTGATGCAGTGATCCTGTAGTTGTTGTAGTGACCCCTGCAGGGTCCCTGAATGAGAATGCCATTTCCTTTCAGTGGATGCCGTGTCCCACAAGGCGGATGAAGTGTTTTGTGTTGTATGCACTGGACATGAAGGTGGATGCAGTGATACTGCAGTGGTTGCAGTCCCATCTGCAATGTACGGGAATGTGGTTCCAGGCCCATGCAGTGGATGCAGTATCACACAAGGCGGATGCAGTATATTGTGATGGAGGTTGCACTGCCCATGAAGGTGGATGCAGTGATGCTGCAGAGGTTGAAGTGCCACCTGCCTTGTCCCGGAATGTGGATGCAGTACCGATGCAGTGGATGCAGTGACACTGCAGTGCTGCAGTGCAACCTGCAGTTTCCCTGAATGTGGTTTCAGGGACACTGCAGTGGGTGCAGTGATACTGCAGTGATTGCAGAGGGCCTGCATTGCCACTTCAGGTGGATGCATTGTCCCTGCAGTGGCTGCAGTGCCCTCTTCACGGTCCCTTGAATGGGGATGCAGTGCCAATGCATTGGCTGCAGTGTCACAGTAGGTGGATGCTGTATGTTGTGACGGAGGATGCAATGCTCACGAAGGTGGATGCAGTCAGCCTGCAGTGATTACAGTGCGCCTGCAGTGCCCCATCAGCAGTGTGCTGTGTCACGGCATGGTTTGCATTGCACCCTGCATGGTCCCAGAATGTTGCTGCAGTGCGCATGCAGTGGATGCTGTGTCCCACTAGGTGGATGCAGTATGTTATGATGGATGATGCCATGCCCATGAAGGTCGATGCAGTGCCCATGCCGTGGATGAATTGTCCCAAAAGGTGGATGAAGTATGTTATGACGGATGATGCAGTACACATGAAGGGAGATGCAGTGATCGTGCTGTGATTTCAGTGAACCTGCATTGCCACTTCAGCTGGATGCAGTGTCCCTACAGTGGTTGCAGTGCACCTGCAGTGTCCCTGATTCAGAATGTCGTGCCCTTTCTGAGGATGCAGTGTCCATCAGGGGGATCAGGTGTTTTGTCTTGTAGTATGCACCACCCATGAAAGTGGACGTGGTGATGCTGCAGTGATGGCAGTGCACCTGCAGTGCCACTGCAGCTTTATGCAGTGTCCCCTGCACTGTCCCTGAATGTGGATGCAGTCCCCATGCAGTTGCTGCAGTGTCACACAAGGTGAAGGCAGTATGGAGTGATGGAGGAGGCAGTGCCTATGAAGGTGGATGCAGTGATCCTGCAGTGGTTGCAGTGCCCCATGCAGTTTCCCTGAATTTGGATTGCAGTGCCGATGCAGTGGATGCAGTGTCCCACAAGGTGGATGCTGTATGGTGTAATTGAGGATGCAGTGCCCATGAAGGTGGATGCAGTGATCTTGCAGGGAGAGAGGTGCACCTTCAGTGCCAATTCAGCTGCATGCAGTGTCCCTGCAGTGGTTGCAGTGCCCCATGCACTGTCACTGAATGAGGATGTAGTGTCCAACCAATGGATGCAGTGTCACAGAAGGTAGATGCGGTGTGTTGTGACGGTGGTTGCAGTGCGCATGACTGTGGATGCAGTGTCCCTGCCGTGGTTGTAGTGCCCCCTGCACTGTCCCTGAATGTGCATGCAGTGCCCATGCAGTGGCTGCAGTGTCACAGACGGTAGATGCAGTAGGTTCTGACTGAGTATGCAGTGCCCATGAAGGTGGATGCAGTGATCCTGCACTGGTTGTAGTTCCCATGCCATGTCCATGAATGAGAATGTCGTGCCCGTGCATTGGATGCAGTGTCCCACAAGGCAGATGAATTGTTTTGTGTTGTAGGAAGCACAGCCCATGAAGGTGGATGCAGTGTGCCTGCAGTGTCACTTCAGCTGATGAGGTTTCCCAGCAGTGGTGGCAGTGCCCCCTGCACTGTCACAGAATGAGGATATAATGTCCAACCAATGTTTGCAGTGTCACAGAAGGTGGATGCAGTACACTTTGACGGAGGATGCCATGCACACGAAGGAGGATTCAGAGAGCCTGCTCTGATTGCAGTGTGCCTGACGTGCCCCTTAAACTGTATTCACTGTTACTGCAGTGTTTCCAGTGACCCATGAATTGTCCCTGAATTTTGATGCAGTGCCCATGGAGTGGATGCAGTGTCCCACAAGGTGGATGCAGTATGATATGACGGATGATGTAGTGCCCATGAAGTTGGATGCAGTTTGGCTGCAGTGGTTGCAGTGTGTCCTGCAATGTCCGGTAATGTGGATGCAGTGCCCATGCAGTGGATGAAGTGTCCCACAAGATGGATGCACTACGTTGTGAGTTAGGATGCAGTGCCCATGAAAGTGGATGCAGTGATGCTGCTTGATGGCACTGCCCCTGCACTGTCCCTGAATGTGGATCCAGTGCCCAAGCAGTGGATGCAGTGTCACAGAAGGTGGATGCAGTATGTTGTGATGCAGGATGTAGTGCCCACGAAGGTGGATGCAGTGAGACTGCAGTGATTGCAGTGCGCCTGGAGTGCGGCTTCAGCTGACTGCAGTGTCCCTGCAGGGGTTGCCATGCCCCTGCAGTGTCCCTGATTCAGAATTCAGTGCCCTTTCTGTGGATGCACTGTCCCACAAGGGGGATCAAGTGTTTTGTGTGGTAGTATGCACTGCCCATGAAGGTGGATGCAGTGATCCTGCAGTGATGGTAGAGGGCCTGCTGTACAACTTCAGCTTTATGCAGTGTCCCCTGCACTGTCCCTGAATGTGAATGCAGTGCCCATGCAGTCGCTGCAGTGTCACAGAAGGTGGATGCAGTATGTTGAGTTGGAGGTGGCAGTGCCCACGAAGGTGGATGCAGTGAGCCTGCAGTGATTGCCATGCATGGGCAGTGTGCCTGCAGCTGACGGCAGTGTCCCTGCAGTGGTGGCAGTGCCCCCCGCAGTTTCAATGAATGTGGATGTAGTGCCCATGCAGTGGATGCAGTGTCCCACAAGGTGGATGCTGTATGTCGTGTTGGAGGATGCAGTGCTAATGAAGGTGGATGCACCGATTTAGAAGGGATTGCCATGCACTTACAGTACAACTTCAGCTGGATGCAGTGTCCGTGCAGTGGTTGCAGTGGCGCCTGCACTGTCCCTGAAAGTGGATGCAGTGCCCATGAAGGTGGATGCAGGGATCCTGCAGTTGTGGCAGTGCCCCATGCAGTTTCCCTGAATGTGGATTGCAGTCCCCATGTAGTGGATGCAGTGTCATACAAGGTGGATGCAGTATGTTGTGATGGAGGACGTAGTGCCCATGAAGGTGGATGCAGTGATACTGCAGTTGTTCAGCTGCCCACTGTAGTATGCCTGATGTGGATGCAATGCCAATGCAGTGGATGCAGTGATCCTGTGGTGATTACAACGAATTTTCCGTGCCACTTCAGTTTTATGCTGTGTCTCTGCAGTGGTTGCAGTTTTCCCTGCACTGTCCCTGAATGTGGATGCAGTGCCAATGCATTGGATGCACTGTCCCACAATGTGGTTGCAGCATGTTGTGACAGAGGATGCAGTGCCCATGTAGGCAGATGCCATGATCGTGTGGTGATTACAGTGCACCTGCAGTGACACTTCAGCTGGAGGCATTGTCCCTGCAGTGGTTGCAGTGCCCCCTGCAGTGTCCCTGATCCAGAATGCCATGCCCTTTCTGTGGCTTCATTGTCTAACAAGGCAGATGAACTGTTTTGTGTTGTAGTATGCACGGCCCATGATGGTGGATGCAGTGAGGCTGCAGTGATGGCAGTGCGGCTGCAGTTCCACTTCAGCTTTATGCAGTGTCTGCTGCTCTGTCCCTGAATGTGGATGCAGTGCCAATGCAGTGATGACAGTGTCACAGAAGCGGGATGCAGTATGTTGTGATGGAGGATGCAGTGCCCACGAACGTGGATGCAGTGAGCCTGCAGCGATTGCATTTCACCTGCAGTGCACATTCAGCTGACTGTAGTTTCTCTGCCGTGGTTGCAGTGCCCCCTGTAGTTTCCATGAATGTGGAATCAGTGCCCATGCAGTAGATGCAGTGTCAAAGAAGGTGAATGCAATATGTTTTGATGGATGATGTAGTGCCCACGAAGTTGGATGCTGTGCCAATGCAGAGGATGCATTGTCCCATGAGGTGAATGCAGTAGGTTGTGACAGATGATGCAGTGCCCATGAGTGTGGATGAAGTGATTCTGCAGTGTTTGCAGTGCCCCATGCAGTTTCCCTGAATGTGGATTTCAGTTCCGATGCACTGGATGCAGTGTCCAACAAGGCGGATGCAGTATGTTGTGATGAAGGATGCAGTGCCCATGAAGGTGGATGCAGTGATCCTGCAGTGATTACAGTGCGCCTGCTGTGCCTCCTCAGGGGTATGCAGTGTCCAGTAGTGGTTGCAGTGCTTTCTGAAAAGTCCGGTAATGTAGATGCAGTGCCCATGCAGTGGATGAAGTCTCCCACAAGGTGGATGCAGTGTGTTGTGAAAGAGGATGCAGTGCCCATGAAGGTGTATGCTGTTTTGCTGCAGTGGTTGCAATGCCTCCTGCAATATCTGGTAAGGTGGATGGAGTGCCCATGCAGTGGATGCAGTGTCCCACAAGGTGGATGCACTATGTTGTCATGGAGGATGCAGTGCCAATGGAGATGGATACAGTGATCCTGCTGTGGTTGCAGTGATCGCCTGCATTGTCCGTGAATGTGGATGCAGTGCCCATGCATTGATTGCTGTTTCCCACAAGGTGAATGCTGTATGTTGTGACGGAGGATGCAGTGCGCATATAGGTGGGTGCAGTGATTTTGGAGTGGTTGCAGTGTCCCCTGCAGTTTCCCTGAATGGAGATGCAGTGCTCATGCAGTGGATGCAGTGTCCCAAAGGCGGTAGAAGTGTTTTGTGTTGTAGTATGCACTGCACATGAATGTGGATCCAGTGATACTGCAGTACTTGCAATGCCACCAGCAATGTCCGGGTATGTGGATGCGGTGCCCATGCAGTGGATGCAGTATCCCACAAGGTGGATGCAGTATATTGTGAAGGAGCATGCACTGCCTATGAAAATGGCTGCAGTGATGCTGCAGTGGGGGATGCGCCACCTGCATTTTCTTGGAATGTGGATGCAGTGCGCATGAAGGTGGAGGCAGTGATCGTGCAGTGGTTCCAGTGCCCCAGTTTCCCTGAATGTGGTTTCAGTGACAATGCAGTGGGTGCCATGATACTGTGGCGATTGCAGAGGGCCTGCAGTGCCACTTCAGGTGGATGCATTGTTCCTACAGTGGTTGCAGTGCCCTCTGCACAGTCTCTGAATGGGTATGCAGTTCCAATGCATTGGCTGCTGTGTCACAGTAGCTGGATGCTGTATGTTGTGATGAAGGCTGCTGTGCTCACCAAAGTCGAGTCAGTAAGCCAGCGGTGAGTACAGTCTGCCTGCAGTGCTGATTCAGTGGTATGCAGCATCTCAGCATGCTTTACAGTGCCCCCTGCATTGTCCAAGAATGTGGATGCACTGCAGATGCAGTGGATGTAGTGTCCCACAAGGTGGATGCAGTATATTATGACAGATGATGCTGTGCCCATGAAGGTGGATGCAGTGCCCATGCAGTGGATGCATTGTCCCACAAGGCAGATGAAGTGTTTTGTGTTGTAGAGTGCAATGCCCATAAAGGTAGATGCAGTGATTCTGCTGTGATGGAAGTGCCCCTGCAGTGTCACTTCAGCTGGATTCAGTGTCCCTGAAGTGGTTGCGGTACCCCCTGCACTGTCCCTGAATGTGGATGCAGTTCCCATGCATTGCTGCAGTGTCATAGAAGGTGGACGCAAGATGTTGTGCTGGATGATGCAGTGCCCACGAAGGTGGATGGTTTGCCCATGCCGTGGATGAACTGTCCCACAAGGTGGATTCAGTATGCTGTGACAGGGAATGAAGATGATGAATGAAGAGAATGAAGGTGGAGGCAGTGATCGTGCAGTGGTTCCAGTGCCCCAGTTGCCCTGAATGTGGTTTCAGTGACAATGCAGTGGGTGCAGTGCTACTGCGGTGTTTGCAGAGGGCCAGCAATGCCACTTCAGGTGGATACATTGTCCCTGCCATGGTTGCAGTGCCCTCTGCACTGTCCCTGAGTGGGGATGCAGTGCTAATGCATTGGCTGTAGTGTCACAGTAGGTGGATGCTGTATGTTGTGATGGAGGATGCAGTGCTCAGGAAGGTGGATGCATTCAGCCTGCACTGATTACAGTGCACATGCAGTGCCCCCAAAGCGGCATGCAGTGTCCCTGTATGGTTTGCATTGCCCCCTGCATGGTCCCAGAATGGTGCTGTAGTGTCCATGCAGTGGATGCTGTGTCCCACAATGTCGATGCAGTATGTTATGATGGATGATGCAGTGCCCATGAAGGAGGATCCACTGATCCAGCAGTGGTTGCAGTGTCCCTTACAGTTTCCCTGAATGTGGATGCAGTGCCCATGCAGTGGATGCAGTGTCCCACAAGGTGAATGCAGTATGTTTTGATGGATAATACAATGGCCATGAAATTGGATGCAGTGATCCTGCAGTGGCTGCATTTCCCTTTGCAGTTTCTGTGAATGTGCAAGCAGTGCCCATGCAGTGGATGCAGTGATCCTGTGGTGATTGCAGTTCACTTTAACTGTCATGTCAGCTGGATGCATTGTGCATGCAGTGGTTGCAGTACCCCCTGCACTGTCCCTTAATGTGGATGCACTGCCCATGCATTGGCTGCAGTGTCACAGAAGGTGGATGCAGTTTGTTGTATTGGAGGACGCAGTGCTCACGAAGGTGGATGCTGTGAGCCTGCAGTGATTACAGTGCGCCTGCAGTGCCTCATCAGCGGTATGCAGTGTCTGTGAAGAGTTTGCAGTGCCCCTTGCATAGTCCCTGAATGTTGATGCAGTGCCAATGCAGTGGATGCAGTGTCCGACAAGGTTGTGGCAGTATGTGATGGCGGATGATGCAATGCCAATGAAGGGGGATGCAGAGATAGTGCTGTGATTTCAGTGCACCTGCATTGCCACTTCAGCTGGATGCAGTGTCCATGCAGTGGTTGCAATGCCCCTGCAGTGTCCCTGATTCAGAATGCCATGCCCTTTCTGCGGCTGCAGTGTGCCACAAGGAGGATGAAGTGTTTTGTGTTGTAGTATGCACTGTCCATGAAGGTGAATACAGTGATCCAGCAGGGATTGCCGTGCTATACCAGCGCCATGTCAGCCAGATGCAGTGTCCGTGCAGTGGCTGCTGTGGCCCCTGCACTGTGCCTGAATGTGGATACAGTGCCCCTGCAATGGCTGCAGTGTCACAGAAGATAGATGCAGTATGTTGTGTCAGAGGAAGCAGTGCCAATGAAGGTGGATTCCGTGATCCTGCAGTGGTTGCAGTGCCCCCTGCAGTTTCCCTGACTATGGATGCAGTTCCAATTCAGAGGCTACAGTGTAAAAGAAGGTGGATGCATTATGTTGGGACGGAGTATGCAGTGTTCATGAAGGTGGATGCAGTGAGCCTGCAGTGAGTACAGTGCGCCTGCACTGCCTCTTCAGTAGTATGCCGTGTCCCTGCATGGTTTGCAATGCTCCCTGCATTGTCCCTGAATGGTGATGCAGTACCATGCAGTGGATGCAGTGTCCAAAAAGGTGGATGCAGTATGTTATGACGGATGATGCAGTGCCTATGAAGGTGCATGCAGTGCCCATGCAGTGGATGCAATGTCTGACAGATGGATGCAGTCTGCAGTGACGGAGGGTGCAGTGCCCATGAAGGTGGATGCAGTGATCCTGCAGTGGTTTCAGTGTCCCCTGCAGATTCCCTTGATTTTGATGCAGTGCCCATGCAGTGGATGCAGTTTCCCACAAGGTGGATGCAGTATGTTGTGACAAAGGATGCAGTGCCCATGAAGGTCAATGCAGTGATCCTGCAGTCGTTGCAGTTCCCCATGCAGTTTCCGTGAATGTGGATTGCAGTCCCCATGCAGTGGATGCAGTGTCATACAAGGTGGATGCAGTATGTTGTGACGGAGGATGTAGTGCCCATGAAGGTGGATGCAGTGATCCTGCAGTTGTTCCGCTGCCCACTGCAGTATACCTGATGTGGATGCACTGCCCATGCAGTGGATGCAGTGATCCTGTGGTGATTATATTGCATCTGCAGTGCCACTTTAGTTGTATGCAGTGTCTCTGCAGTGGTTGCAGTATGCCCTGCACTGTTCCTTAATGTGGATGCAGTGCCGATGCATTGGATGCACTGTCCCACAATGTGGTTGCAGTATGCTGTGACGGAGGATGCAGTGCCCATGAAGGCGGATGCAGTGATCGTGTGGTGATTACAGCACACCTGTAGTGACACTACAGCTGGAGGCAGTGTCCCTGCAGAAATTGCAGAGCACCTGAAGTGCCCCTTCTGCTGTATGCATTGTCCCTGCAGTGTTGCAGTGCCCCGTGCATTGTCCCTGAATGTGGATGCAGTGCCCATGCAGTGGCTGCAGTGTCAGAGAAGTCAGATGTTGTATGTTGTGATGAAGGATGCAATGCTCGCGAAGGTGGATACAGCGAGACTGCGGTGATTGCAGTGCACCTTCAGTGAACCTTCAGTGGTATGCAGTGTCCCTCATGGTTTTCATTGCCCGCTGCATTGTCCCAGAATGTTGCTGCAGTACCCATGCAGTGGATGCAGTGTCCCACTCGGTGGATGCAGTATGTTATGATGGATGATGCAGTGCCCATGAAGGTGGATGCTGTGCACATGCTGTGGATGCATTGTCCCACGAGGTGTATGTAATATGTTGTGACAGATGATTCAGTGCCCATGAAGGTGCATGCACTGACCCTGCAGTGTTTGCAGTGCCCCCTTCAGTTTCCCTGAATGTGGGGGCGGTGCAGATTCACTGGATGCAGTGAACCTGCAGTGGTTGCAGTGCCCCCTGCATTGTCCCTGAATTTTGATGCAGTGCCCATGGAGTGGATGCAAAGTCCCACAAGTTGGATGCACTATGATATGACGGATGAGGCAGTGCCCATGAAGTTGGATGCAGTGTCACTGCAGTGGTTGCAGTGCCTGCTGAAATGTCTGGTAATGTGGATGCAGTGCCCATGCAGTGGATGCATTGTCCCACCAGGTGGATGCAGTGTGTTGTGATAGAGGATGAAGTGCCCATGAAGGTTGATGCACTGTTCCTGCAGTAGTTGCATGGCCCCTGCAGATTCCCTCAATTTGGAGGCAGTGCTCATGCAGTGTATGCAGTGTCCCACAAGGTGGATGCAGCATGTTGTGACGGAAATGCAGTGCCCAGGATGTTGGATGCAGTGATCCTGCGGTGATGTCAGTGGGCCTGCAGTGTCACTTCAGCTGGATGCAGTGTCCCTGCTGTGGGTGCAGTGCATCCTGCACCTTCCATGAAAGTGCATTCAGTGCCCATGCAGTGGCTTCAGTGTCACCGAAGGTGGATGCAGTATGTTGTGACAGAGGATGCAGTGCACACAAAGGTGGATGCAGCATGGTGTGACATAGGATGCAGTGCCCATTAATGTGGATGCAGTGAAACTGCAATGGTGGGACTGCCCCATGCAGTTTCCCTCAGTGTGTATTGCAGTTCCGAGGCAGTGGATGCAGTGTCCCACAAGGTGGATGCAGTATGTTTTGACAGAAGATGCAGTGCCCATGATGGTGGATGCAGTGATCCTGCAATGGTGGAGTGCCGCATGCAGTTTCCCTGTGTGGATTGCAGTGCCGAGGCAGTGGATGCAGTTTCCCACAGGGTGGGTGCAGTATGTTGTGACAGATGATCCAGTGACCTGGAAGGTGGATGCAGTGATCCTGCAGTGGTTGCGGTGCCCACTGCAGAGTCCCTAAATGTGGATACAGTGCCCGTGCAGTGGATGCAGTGTCACAGAAGGTGGATGCAGGATGTTGTGACAGAGGATGCAGTGCCCATGATGGAGGATGCAGTGATGCAGTGGTGTTTTCACGGCGCTGGCTGAGCCACTTCAGCTGTATGCAGTGTCTCTGCCGTTGTTTCAGTTCATGC
Source organism: Equus caballus (assembly GCF_041296265.1). NCBI lineage: Eukaryota > Metazoa > Chordata > Mammalia > Perissodactyla > Equidae > Equus > Equus caballus. The sequence continues at coordinate 1,437,262 of NC_091703.1, forward strand.
TGTGGTGTCCCAGCATGTGGATGTGGTGCCCACGACGTGGATGCAGTGTCACAGAAGGTGGATGCACTATGTTGTGATGGAAGATCCAGTTCCCACGAAGGAGGATTCAGTGAGCCTGAATTGATTGCAGTATGCCTGGAGTGCACCTTCAGCTGTATTCATTGTCCTTGCAGTGTTTGCAGTGCCCCGTGCACTGTCAATGAATTTTGATTCAGTGCACATGCAGGGGAAGCAGTGTGCCACAAGGTGGTTGCAATCTGTTATGACGGATGATGCGGTGCCCATGAAGGTGGATGGACTGATCCTGCAGTGGTTGCAGTGCCCAGTACCATTTCCCTGAATGTTGATGCAGTGCTCATGCACTGGATACAGTGAACCTCCAGTGGTACCAGTGCCCCGTGCATTGTCCCTGAATTTTGATGCAGTGCCCATGCAGTGGATGAAGTTTCCCACAAGGTGGATGCAGTATGTTGTGACAGAGGACACAGTGCTCATGAAGAGCAATGCAGTGAGACTGCCGTGATTACAGTGCGACTGCTGTGCTCCTTCAGCAGTATGCAGTGTCCCTGCATGGTTTTCAATTCCCCTGCATTGTCCCTGAATATTGCTGCAGTGCCCATGCAGTGGATGCAGTGTCCCAAAACTGGATGAAGTATGTTGTCATGGAGGATGCAGTGTCCATGAAGGTGGATGCAGTGATCCTGCAGTGGTTGCAGGGCACCCTGCAGTTTCCCTGAATGTGTATGCAGTGCTCATGCAGTGTATGCAGTGCCCCACAAGGTGGATGCAGCATGTTGTGAAGTAGGATGCAGTGTCCATGAAGGTGGATGCAGTGATCCTGCAATGGTGGCAGTGCCCCATGCAGTTTCCCTGAGTGAGGATTGCAGTGCAGTGTCCCACAAGGTGAATGCCGTATGTTATGATGGATGATGCAGTGCCCATGAAGGTGGATGCTATGTGCATGCTGTGGATGCATTGTTACACAAGGTGTATGTAATATGTTGTGACAAAGGATGCAGTGTCCATGAAGGAGATGCAGTGTTGCAATGGTGATTTCACTGTGCCTGCAGTGCCACTTCAGCTGTATGCAGTGTCTCATCATTGGTTACAGTGCATGCTACAGTGCCGCTGGGTGTGGCTGCAGTGCCCACGACGTGGATGCAGTGTCGCATGAGCTGCATGCAATATGTTGTGACGGAGGATCCAGTGAACATGAAGGAGGATGCAGTGAGACGACAGTGATTGCAGTGGGCATGACGTGCCCCTTCAGCTGTATGCATTTTCCCTGCAGTGTTTGCAGTGCCCCGTGCATTGTGCATGAATTTTGATGCAGTGTCTATGCAGTTGATGCAAAGTCCCACAAGTTGGTTGCAGCATGATATGATGGATTACGTAGTGCCCATGAAGTTGGATGCAGTGTCACTGCAGTGGTTGCCGTGACTCCTGAAATGTCCAGTAATTTGGATGCAGTGCCTATGCAGTGGATGTAGTGTCCCACAAGGTGGATGCAGTATGTTATGATGGAGGATGCAGTACCCACGAAGGTGGATTCAGTTGGCTAGAGTGGTTGCAGTGCCTCCTGAAATGTCCAGTAAGGTGGATGCCGTACCCATTCAGAGGATGCAGTGTCACACCAGGTGGATGAAGTATGTTGTCACGGGGGTGCAGTGCCCATGAAGCTGGATGCAGTGTCCCTGCAGTGGTTGCAGTGCCCTCTGCATTGTCACTGAATTTTGATGCAGTGCCCATGCTGTGGAGGCAAAGTCCCACAAGTTGGATGCAGTATGATGTGATGGATGATGTAGTGCCTTTGAAGTTGGATGCAGTGTCGCTGCAGTGGTTGCAGTGACGTCTGAAATGTCCAGCAATGTGGATGCAGTGCCCATGCAGTGGATGAAGTTTCCCAGAAGGTGGATGCAGTATGATGTGACGGAGAATGCAGTGCTCACGAAAACAGATGCAGTGAGCCTGCAGTGATTACAGTGCGCCTGCAGTGAAGCTTCAGCAGTATGCAGTGTCCCTGCATGGTTTGCAGAGCCACTGCATTGTCCCTGAATGTTGCTGCAGTTCCCATGGAGTGGATGCAGTGTCCCAAAAGCTTGATGCAGTATGTTGTCACGGAGGATGCAGTGCCCAGGATGTTGGATGCAGTAATCCTGCAGTGATTTCAGTGTGCCTGCAGTGCCACTTCAGCTAGATGCAGTGTCCCTGCTGTGGTTGCAGTGCACCTTGCACCTTCCCTGAATGTGGATTCAGTGCCCATGCAGTGGCTTCAGTGTCACCGAATGTGGATGCAGCATGTTGTGACCTAGGTTGCAGTGCCCATGCAGTGTCCAACAAGGTGGATGCAGCATGTTGTCACGGGAGATGCAGTGCCAATGAACGTGGATGCAGTGATCCTACAGTGGTTGCAGGGTGCCCAGCAATTTCCCTGAATTTGGATGCATTGCTTATGCAGGGTATGCAGTGTCAAATAAGGTGGATGCACCATGTTGTGACGTTGGGTGCAGTGCCCATGACGGACGTTGCAGTGATCCTGTGGTGATTTTAGTGCGCTTGCAGCACCACTTCAATTGGATACAGTGCCCGTGCATTGGATGCAGTGACATGCTAGATGAATGCAGTATGTTCTGATGGAGGATGCAGTGTCCATGAAGGTGGATGCAGTGAACCAGTGGGGAGTACAGTGCGCCTACAGTGCCACTTCAGCTAGATGGAGTGTCCCAGCAGTGGTTGCAGTGCCAACTGCATTTTCCCTGAATGTGGATGCAGTGACCATGCAGTGGCTGCAGTGTGAAAGAAGGTGAATGCAACATGTTGTGTCATAAGATGCAGTGCCCACGAAGGTGGATGCAGTGCCCAGGCAGTGGCTGCATTGTCCCACCAGGTGGATGCAGTATGTTCTGACGGAGGATGCAGTGCCCATGAAGGTGGATTCAGTGATCCTGCAGTTGTTGTGGTGCTGAATGCCGTGTCCTGTAATGTGGATGCAGTGCCCATGAAGGTGGATGCAGGGATCCTGCAGGAATTGCAGTGCGCCTGCACTCCTCTTCAGCTGGATGCTGTGGCGCTGCAGTGGTTGCACTCCCTTCTGAAATGTCCGGTAAGAGGGATGCAGTGCCGATACAGTGGCTGAAGTCTCCAACAAGGTGGATGCAGGATGTTGTCACGGAGAATGCTTTGCCCATGAAGGTGGATGCAGTGTTCCTGCAGTGGTTGCAGGGCCCCCTGCAGTTTCCCTGAATTTGGAGGCAGTGCTCATGCAGTGTATGCAGTGTCCCACAAGGTGTATGCAGCATGTTCTGCTGGAGAATGCAATGCCCAGGATGTTGGATGCAGTGATCCTGTGGTGATTTCAGTGTGCCTGAGGTGCCACTTCAGCTGGATGCAGTGTCCCTGCTGTTGTTGCAGTGCACCCTGCACCTTCCCTGAATGTGGATTCAGTGCCCATGCAGTGGCTTAAGTGTCACTGAAGGGGGATGCAGAATGTTGTGACGGAAAATGCAGTGCCCATGAAGGTGGATGCAGTGATCCTGCAGTGGTTGCAGTGCACACTGCAGTGTCCCTGAATGTGGATGATGTGCCAATGCAGTAGATGCACTGTCCCAAAAGTTGGATACAGTATGTCCTGACAGAGGATGCAGTGCCCATGAAGGAGGATGCAGTGATGCAGCATTGATTTCAATGCACCTGCAGTGCCTCTTCAGCTGTATGCCGTATCTCTGCAGTGGTTGCAGTGCATACTGCGGTGTCCAAGAATGTGGATGCAGTGCCCACGCCATGGATGCAGTGTCACAGAAGGTGGATGCAATATGTTGTGAGGGAGGATCCACTGTCTACGAATGAGGATGCAGTGAGCCTGCAGTGATTGCAGTGCACCTGAAGTGCACCTTCAGCTGTATGCATTGTCCCTGCAGTGGTTGCAGTGCCCGGTATATTGTCTCTGAATTTTGATGCAGTGCCCATGCAGTGGATGCAAAGTCCCACAAGTTGGATGCACTATGATATGACGGATGATTTAGTGGCCATGAAGTTGGATGCAGTGTCTCTGCAGTGGTTGCGGTGAATGCTGTGTTGTCCCAGAATGTGGACGCAGTGCCCATGCAGTGAATGCCCTGTCCCACAGTTGAATGCAGTATGTTGTGACAGAGGATGCAGTGCCCATGAAGGAGGATGCCGTGAGGCTGCAGTATTCCAGTGTGCCTGAAGTGACCCTTCAGCTGTATGCACTGTCCCTGCAGTGTTTGCAGTGCCCCATGCACTGTCCATGAATTTTGATGCAGTACAAATGCAGTGGAAGCTGTGTGTCACAAGATGGATGCAGTCTGTTTTGACGGATGATGCAGTGCCCATGAATGTGGATGCAGTGTCCCTGCAGTGGTGGAAGTGACCCCTGCACTGTCCCTGAATGTGGATGCAGTGCCCATGCAGAGGCTGCAGTGTCAGAGAAGTTGGATGCTGTATGTGGTCACGGAGGATGCAATGCTCACGAAGGTGGATACAGTGAGCCTGCAGTGATTACAGTGACCCTTCAGTGAAACTTCAGCAGTATGCAGTGGCCCTGCATGGTTTGCATTGCCCGCTGCATTGTCCCAGAATTTTGGTGAAGGACCCACGGAGTGGATGCAGTGTCCCACATGGTGGATGCAGTATGTTATGACGGGTGATGCAGTGCCCATGAAGGTGGATGCACGCATCCTGCAGTGGTTGCAGTGCCCCCTGCAGTTTCCCTGAATATAGATGCAGTGCTCATGCACTGGATGCAGTGAACCTGCAGTGGTTGCAGTGCCCCCTGCATTGTCCCTGAATTTTGATGCAGTGTCACTGCAGTGGATGCAAAGTCCCACAAGTTGGATGCAGTATGATATGATGGATTATGTAGTGCCAATGAAGTTGGATGCGGTGTCACTGCAGTGGTTGCAGTGCATCCTGCAATGTCCGGTAATGTGGAGTCACTGCCCATGTAGTGGATGGAGGGTCCCACAAGGTGGATGCAGTATGTTGTGACGGAGGAGGCAGAGCCCATGAAGGTGGATGCAGTGTTGCCACAGTGGTTGCAGTGCCTCCTGCAATGTCCGGTAAGGTGGATGCAGTGCCCATTCAGTCCATGCAGTGTCCCACCGGGTGGATGCAGTATGTTGTCCCAGAGGATGCAGAACCCATGAGGTGAATGCAGTGATCCTGCAATGGTGGCAGTGCCCCATGCAGTTTCCCTGAGTCTGGATTGCAATGCCGATGAGGTGGATGCAGTGTCCCACAAGGTGGATGCAGTACGTTGTGACAAATGATACAGTGCTCACAAAGGTGGATGCAGTGATCCTGCAGTGATTACAATGAGACTGCAGTGCCTCCTCAGTGGTATGCAGTGTCCAGCAGTGGTGGCAGTGCACCCTGCAATGTCTGGGAATGTGGATGCAGTGCCCATGCAGTGGATGCAGTGTCCCAATTGATGGATGCAGTATGTTATGATGGATGATGCAGTGCCCATGAAGTTGGATACACTGATCCTGCAGTGGTTGCAGTTCCCCTTGCAGTTTCCCTGAATTTAGATGCAGTGCCCATGTTTGGATGCAGTGTCCCACAAGATTGATGCAGTATGTTTTAACGGAGGATGCAGTGCTCAGGAATGTGGATACAGTGAGCATGCTGTGATTTCAGTCTGCCTCCAGTGCCTCATCACCTTTTTGCAGTGTCCCTGCAGTATTTGCAGTGCCACCTGAGTTGTCCCTGAATTTTGATGCAGTGCTGATGCAGTGGATACAGTGTCCCACAAGGTGGTTGCAGTATGTTATGACATATGATCCAGTGCCCATGAAGGGGGATGCAGTGACTGTGCGGTGATTTCAGTGCCCCTGCATTGTCACTTCAGCTGGATGCAGTGTGCCTGCAGTGGTTGCAATGCCCCCTGCACTGTCCCTTAATATGGATGCAGTTCCCACGCATTGGCTGGAGAGTCACAGAAGGTGGATGAAGTTTGTTGTGACGCAGGCTGCAGTGCTCACTAAGGTGGATGCATTGAGCCTGCTGTTATTTCAGTGGGGCTGCAGTGCCTCATCAGCGGTAGGCAGTGTCCTTGCAGTGTTTGCAGTGCCCCATGCATAGTCCCGGAATGTTGATGCAGTGCCGATGCAGTGGATGCAGTCTCCGAGGGGGGGGAACTATATAATGGTGGATGATGCAGTGCCCATGAAGGCGGATGCAGTGATTGTGCTATTATTTCAGTGCACCAGCATTGTCACTTCAGCTGGATGCAGTGTCCATGCAGTGGTTGCAGTGCCCATGCAGTGTCCCTGATTCAGATTGCCATGCCCTTTCTGCGGATGCAGTGTGCCACAAGGAGGATGAAGTGTTTTGTGTTGTAGTATGCATTGCCCATGAAGGTGGATGCAGTGATCCAGCAGGGATTGCCGTACTCTACCAGCGCCACTTCAGCCGGCTGCAATGTCTGTGCAGTGGATTCAGTGGCCCCTGCACTGTCCCTGAATGTGGATGCAGTGCCCATGCCAAGGCTGCTGTGTCACAGAAGATAGATGCAGTATGTTGTGATGGAGGAAGCAGTGCCGATGAAGGTGGATTCAGTGGTCCTGCAGTAGTTGCAGTGCCCCCTGCAGTTTCCATGATTATGGATGCCATAACCATTCAGTGGGAACACTGTCAAAGGTGGATCCAGTATGTAGTGATGGAGTATGCAGTGCTCACGAAGGTGGATGCAGTGAGCCTGCAGTGAGTACAGAGCACCTGCACTGCCTCTTCAGCGGTATGTCATGTCCCGGCATGGTTTGCAATGCCCCCTGTATTGTCCCTGAATGGTGATGCAGTACCATGCAGTGGATGCAGTGTGCAACAATGTGGATGCATTATGTTATGACGGGTGATGCAGTGCCACTTAAGGTGCATGCAGTGCCCATGAAGAGGATGCATTGTCCCACGGATGGATGCAGTCTGCTGTGACGGAGGGTGCAGTGCCCATGAAGTTGGATGCAGTGATCCTGCAGTGGTTTCAGTGCCCCCTGCAGTGTCCCTGAATGAGAATGCTGTGTCCGTGCAGTGCATGCATTGTCCCCCAAGGCAGATGAAGTGTTTTGTGTTGTAATATGCACTGCACATGAATGTGGATGCAGGGAACCTGCAGTGATGGCACTGCAGCTGCAGTGCCACTGCAGCGGATGCCATGTCCCTGCATGGTTTGCCATGCACCCTGCATTGTCCCTGAATGGTGATGCAGTACCATGCAGTGGATGCAGTGTCCAACAAGGTGGAAGCATTATGTTATGACAGATGATGCAGTGCCCATGAAGGTGCATGCAGTGCCCATGCAAAGGATGCATTGTCCCACGGATGGATGCAGAGTGCTGTGACGGAGGGTGCAGTGCCCATGAAGTTGGATGCAGTGATCCTGCAGTGGTTTCAGTGCCCCCTGCAGTGTCCCTGAATGAGAATGCTGTGTCCGTGCAGTGCATGCATTGTCCCCCAAGGCAGATGAAGTGTTTTGTGTTGTAATATGCACTGCACATGAATGTGGATGCAGGGAACCTGCAGTGATGGCACTGCAGCTGCAGTGCCACTGCAGCGGATGCCATGTCCCTGCATGGTTTGCCATGCACCCTGCATTGTCCCTGAATGGTGATGCAGTACCATGCAGTGGATGCAGTGTCCAACAAGGTGGAAGCATTATGTTATGACAGATGATGCAGTGCCCATGAAGGTGCATGCAGTGCCCATGCAAAGGATGCATTGTCCCACGGATGGATGCAGAGTGCTGTGACGGAGGGTGCAGTGCCCATGAACGTGGATGCAGTGATCCTGCAGTGGTTTCAGTGCCTCCTGCAGTGTCCCTGAATGAGAACGCTGTGTCCGTGCAGTGGATGCATTGTCCCACAAAGCAGATGAAGTGTTTTGTGTTGTAATATGCACTGCACATGAATGTGGATGAAGGGACCCTGGAGTGATGTCAGTGCAGCTGCAGTGCCACTTCAGTGGATGCCATGTCCCTGCAGTTGTTGCATTACACCCTGCACTGTCCCTGAATGTGGATGCAGTGCCCACGCAGTTGCTGCAGTGTCAGAGAATGTGGATGAAGTATGTTCTGATGGAGGATGCAGTACTCACAAAGATGGATGCAGTGAGCCTGCACTTAGTACAGTGCTCCTGCAGTGATCCTTCAGCGGTATGCAGTGTCCCTGAATGGTTTACACTGCCCCATGCATTGTCCCTGAATGTTGATGCAGTGTCATGCAGTTGGTGCAGTGTCCCACAAGGTGGATGCAGTATGTAATGACTGATGATGCAGTGCCCGTGAAGGTGGATGCAGTGCACATGCATTGGATGCAATGTGGCACAAGGTGAATGCTGTATGTTGTGATGGAGGAGGCAGTGCTCATGAAGGTGGATGCAGTGATCCCACAGTGGTTGCAGTGACCCATGCAGTTTCCCAGAATGTGGATTGCAGTGCCGATGCAGTGGATGCAGTGTCCTACAAGGTGGGTGCAGTATGTTGTGACAAAGGATGCAGTGCCCATGAAGGTGGATGCAGTGATCCTGCAGTTGTTGGGCTGCCCAAGGCAGTGTCCCTGAATGTGGAAGCACTGCCAATGCAGTGGATGCAGTGATCCTGTGGTGATTAGAGTGCATCTGCAGTGCCACTTCAGTTATAAGCAGTGTCTCTACAGTGGTTGCATATTCCCTGTACTGTCCCTGAATGTGGATGAACTGCTCTTGCAGTGGATGCAGTGGTCCTGCGGTGATTGCAGTGTGCCTGCAGTGCCAGGGAGGCTGGATGGAGTGATCCTGCTGTGGTTGCAGTGTCCCCTGCAGTGTCCCTAAAAGAGTATGCCATGCCATTGCAGTGGATGCAGTGTCCCACAAGATTGATGCAGTATATTGTGACAGAAGATGCAGTGGCCATGATGGTGGATGCAGTGATCCTGCAGTGGTTGCAGTGCGCACTGCAGTGTCCCTTAATGTGGATGCAGTGCCCATGCATTGGATGCACTTTCCCAGAAGGTGGATGTAGTATGTTATGAACAAGGATGCAGTGCCCATGAAGGAGTTGACAGTAATCCTGTGGTGATTTCAGTGTGCTTGCAGTCTGACTTCGGCTGGATGCAGTGCCAATGCATTGGATGCAGTGAAACGCTAGGTGAATGCAGTATGTTCTGACGGAGTATGAAGTGCAAATGAAGGTGGATGCAGTGATTCTGCAGGCATTAGAGTGCCACTTCAGCTGGATGCAGTGTCTCTTCAGTGGTTGCAGTGCCCTCTGTACTGTCCCTTAATTTGGATGCAGTGCCCATGCAATGGCTGCAGTGTCACAGAAGGTGGATGCAGTAGGTTGTGATGCAGGATGTAGTGCTCACGAAGAGAGATGCTGTGAGCCTGCAGTGATTAGAGTGTGCCTGCAGTGCTCCTTCAGCAGTATGCAGTGTCCCTGCATGCTTTGCAGTGCCCCTGCATTGTCCAAGAAAGTAATTGCAGTGCCAATGCAGTGGGTTGCAGTGTCCCAAAGTGTGGATGCAGTATGTTGTGGAGCAGGATGCAGTGCCCATGAAGGTGGATGCTGTGAGCATGCAGTGGATGCATAGTCCCGCAAGGTGTAAGCAGCACTTTGTGAGAGAGGATGCATTGGACATGAAGGTGGATGCACTGATCCTGCAGTGTTTGCATTGTGCCCTGCAGTTTCCTTGAATGTGGATGCAGTGCCCATGAATTGCATGCAGTTTCCCACTAGGTGAATACAGTATGTTCTGATGTAGGATGCAGTGCCCATGAATGTTGATGAAGTGACATGACTGGTGAATGCAGTATGTACTGACGGAGGATGGAGTGCCCATGAAGGTGGATGCAGTGATCCTGGGGGATTACAGTGTACCTGCAGTGCCACTTCAACTGGCTGCAGTGTCCCTGCAGTGGTTGCAGTGCCCCCTGCATTGTCCCTGAATGTGGATGCAGTGACCATGCAGTGGCTGCAGTGTGAAAGAACGTGAACGCAATATGTTGTGGCAGAGAATGCAGTGCCCATGAAGGTGGATTCAGTGATCCTGCAACGGTTGCATTGCCAAATGCAGTTTCCATGAATGTGACTTGCAGTGCCGAGGCAGTGGATGTGCTGTCCCACAAGGTGGATGCAGTAGGTTGTGATGGATGATGCAGTGCCCATGAAGGTTGATGCAGTGATCCTGCAGTTGTTGCGGTGCCCACTGCCGTGTCCCAGAATGTGGCTGCAGTCCCCATGAAGGTAGATGCAGTGATCCTGCAGGGATTGCAGGGAGCCCACAGTGCCACTTCAGCTGGATGCAGTGTCTCTGCAGTGGTTGCAGTGACCCCAGCACTGTCCCTGAATGTGGATGCAGTGCCCATGCAATGGCTGCAGTGATGTGCTAGGTGAATGCAGTATGTTCTGACGGAGGATGCAGTGCTCACGAAGAGGGATCCAGTGAGCATGCAGTGATTACAGTGAGCCTGCAGTACTCCTTCAGCAATATGCAGTGTCCCTGCATGGTTTGCAGTGCCCCTGCATTGTCCCTGAATGTTGCTGTAGTGCCCATACAGTGCATGCAGTGCCCCTCCAGGTGGATGCAGTATGCTATTATGGAGGATGCAGTACCCAAGAAGGTGGATGCTGTGCACCAGCAGTGGATGAAGTGTCCCACAAGGTGTAACCAGCACTTTGTGAGAGAGGATGCAGTGGACATGAAGGTGGATGCACTGATCCTGCAGTGTTTGCATTGCCCCCTGCAGTTTGCCTGAATATGGATGAAGGGCCCATGCCTTGGATGCAGTTTCCCACGAGGTGAATGCAGTATTTTCTGACGGAGGATGCAGTGTCCATGAATGTTGATGCCGTGATCCTGCAGTGGTTGCAGTGCCCCCTGCAGTTTCCCTGAATGTGGTTGCAGTGCCCAGGCAGTAGATGCATTATCGCACCAGCTGTATGCAGTGTGAATTGTCAGAGAATGCAGTGCCCATGAAGGTGGATGCAGTGATCCTGCATTGGTTGCATTGCCCCAAGCAGTTTCCATGAATATGGCCTGCAGTGCCAAGGCAGTGGATGCAGTGTCCAGCAAGGTGAATGGAGTATGTTGTGATGGAAGATGCAGTGCCCATGAAGGAGGTTGCTGTGATCCAGCAGTTGTTGTGGTGCTGACTGCCATGTCCCGGTAAGTAGATGCAGTGCCTATGAAGGTGCATGCAGTGATCCAGCAGGCATTGCAGTGCCATTTCAGCTGTATGCAGTGTCTCTGCAGTGGTTGCAGTGCCCCATGCACTGTCCCTGAATGTGCATGGCTGCAGTGTCACAGAAGGTGGATGCAATAGGTTGTGACAGAGGATGCAGTGCTCACGAAGAGGGATGCAGTGAGCCTGCAGAGATTACAGTGCACCTGCCGTGGTCCTTCAGCAGTATGCAGTGTCCATGCATTGTTTGCAGTGCCCCTGCATTGTCCCTGAATATTGCTGCAGTGCCCATGCACTAGATGCAGTGTCCCAAAGGGTGGATGCAGTATGTCCTCATGCAGGATGCAGTGCCCATGAATGTGGATACAGTGTTCCTGCAGTGGTTGCAGGGCCCCCTGCAGTTTCCCTGGATTTGCATGCAGTGCTCATGCAGTGTATGCAGTGTACCACACGGTGGATGCAGCATGTTTTGACGGAGGATACAGTGCCCAGGTTGTTGGATGCAGTGATCCTGTGGTGATTTCAGCGTGCCTGCCCTCCCACTTCAGATGGATGCAGTGTCGCTTCTGTGTTTGAAGTGCACCCTGCACCTTCCCTGAATGTGGTGGAGGTGCCCATGCAGTGGCTTCAGTGTCACCGATGGTGGATGCAGTACGTTTTGATGGAGGATGCAGTGCTCACGAAGGTGGATGCAGAGAATTTGCAGTGATTACACTGCACCTGCAGTGCCTCTCCAGCGGTATGCAGTGTCCCTGCTTGGTTTGCCTTGCCCCCTGCATTGTTCCAGAATGTTGCTTCATTGCCCATGCAGTGCATGCAATGTCCCTCAAGGTGGATGCAGTATGCTATTACAGATGATGGAGTGACCATGAACGTGGATGCTGTGCGCATGCAGAGGATGCATTGTCGCAGATGGTGTAAACAGAACGTTGTGAGAGAGGATGCATTGGACATGAAGGTGGATGCACTGATCCTGCGGTGTATGAATTGTCCCTTGAAGTTTCCGTGAATATGGATGTCGTGCCCATGCATTCGATGCAGTTTCCCATGAGGTGAATGCAGTATTTTATGATGGAGGATGCTGTGTCCATGAATGTTGATGCAGTGATCCTGCAGTGGTTGCAGTGCCCCCTGCAGTTTCCCTGAATGTGGTTGCAGTGCCCAGGCAGAGGATGCAGTGACCCTATACTGATAGCAGTGGGCCTGCAGTGTCACTTCAGCTCGATGCAGTGTCACTGCAGTGGCTGCAGTGCCCCCTGCATTGTCCCTGAATGTGGATGCAGGGCCAATGCAGTGGATGCAAGGTCCCCTATGGTGAATGCAGTATGTTGTGATGCAGGATGCAGTGCCACTTCAGCTGGATGTAGTGTCCCTGCCGTGGTTGCAGTGGCCCCTGTACTGTCCCTGAATATGTATGGAGTGCCAATGCACTGTCTGCAGTGTCGCACAAGGTGAATGCAGTATGTTGTGACAGAGGATGCATGCTCATGAAGGTGGATGCAGTGATCCTGCACGGGTGGCAGTACCCATGCTATTTCCTGAGTGTCTATTGCAGTGGCGAGGAAGTGTATGCAGTGTCCCACAAGGTGCATGCAGTATGTTGTGATGGAAGTTGCAGTGCTCAGGAAGGTGGATGCAGTGATCCTTCAGTGGTTGCTGTGCACACTGCAGTGTCCCTGAATGTGGAGGGACTGCCCATGCAGTTGATGCAGTGTCTCAAATGTAGATGCAGTATGTTGTGACCAAGGATGCAGTGCCCATGAAGGAGGTTGCAGTGTTCCTGCGGTGATGTCAGTGTGCTTGCAGTGCGACTTCTGCTGGATGCAGTGCCCATGCATTGGATGCAGAGACATGCTAGGTGAATGCAGTATGTTCTGAGGGAGGATGCAATGCTCATGAAGGAGGGTGCTGTGATCCTGCGGGGATTACAGTGTGCCTGCAGTGCCTCTTCAGCTGGATGCAGTGTCCCTGCAGTGGTTGCAGCGCCCCTTGCATTTTCCCTGAGTGTGGATGCAGTGATCATGCACTGGCTGCAGTGTGAAAGAAGGTGAATGCAATATGTTGTGACAGAGGATGCAGTGCCCACGAAGGTGGATGCAGAGCCCAGGCAGTGGATGCATGATCCCACCAGGTGGATGCTCTATGTTTTGACAGAGAATGCAGTGCCCATGAAGGTGGATGCAGTGATCCTGCAGTGGTTGCATTGCCCCATGCAGTTTCCATGAATGTGGCTTGCAGTGGCTAGGCAGTGGATGCAGTGTCCAACAAGGTGGATGCAGTATGTTGTGATGGAGCATGCAGTGCCCATGTAGGTTGATGCAGTGATCCTGCAGTTGTTGCGGTGCCGACTGCTGTGTCCCGGTATGTGCCTGCAGTGCCCATGAAGGTTGATACAGTGTTACTGCAGTGGTTGCAGTGCCTCCTGAAATGTCAGTAATGTTGATGCAGTGCCCATACAGTGGTGGAAGTTTCCCACATGGTGGATGCAGTATGTTATGATGGAGGATGCAGTGCCCATGAAGGTGGATGCAGGGTTGGTGCAGTCGTTGCAGTGCCTCCTGCAATGTCCGGAAAGGTGGATCCAGTGCCTATCTAGTGGATGCAATGTCCCATCAGCTGGATGCGGTATGTTGTGACGGAGGATGCAGTGCCCATGAAGTTGGATGCAGTGTTCCTGCAGTGGTTGCAGGGCGCCCTGCAGTTTCCCTGAATTTGGAGGCAGTGTTCATGCAGTGTATGCAGTGTCCCACAAGGTGGATGCAGCATGTTGTGATGGAGGATGCAGTGCACAGGATGTTGGCTGCAGTGATCCTGCGGTGATTTCAGTGTGCCTGCAGTGCCACTTCAGTTGGATGCAGTGTCCCTGCTGTGGTTGAAGTGCCCCTGCAGTGTCCCTGATTCATAATGCCTTGCCCCTTCTGTGGATCCATGTCCCACAAGGAGGATGAAGTGTTTTGTGTTTTAGTATGCACTGCCCTGAAGGTGGAACAGTGATCCTGCAATGATGTCAGTGCTCCTGCAGTGCCACTTCAGCTTTAGGCACTCTCCCCTGCACTGTCCCTGAAAGTGGATGCAGTGCCCATGCAGTGGCTGCATTGTCACACAAGGTGGATGCAGTATGTTGTGATGGAGGATGCAGTGCCCATGATGGTTGATGTGGTGATACAGCAGTGGTTGCAGTGCCTCCTGCAGTGTCCCTGAATGAGAATGCCGTGCCCTTGCAGTGGATGCAGTGTCCCACAAGGCGGTTGAAGTGTTTTGTGTTGCAGTATGCACTGCCCTTGAAGATGGATCCAGTGATACTGCAGTAGTTGCTGTGCCACCTTCAATGTCGAGTATGTGGATGCTGTGTCCATGCAGTGCATGCAGTATCCCTCAAGGCAGATGCAGTATATTGTGAAGGAGGAAGCACTGCCCATGAAGGTGGCTACAGTGATGCTGCAGTCATTGAAGTGCAACCTGCATTGTCCCAGAATGTGGATGCAGTGCCCATGAAGGTGGAGGCAGTGATCCTGCTGTGGTTCCAGTGACCCCTGCAGTATCCCTGAATATGGTTTCAGTGACAATGCAGTCGGTGCCGTTATACTGCGGTGACTGCAGTGGGCCTGCAGTGCCACTTCAGGTGGATGCATTGTTACTGCAGTGGTTGCAGTGCCCTATGCACGGTCCCTGAATGGGGATGCAGTGCCAATGCATGGGCTGCAGTGTCACATTACATGGATGCTGTATTTTGTGACGGAGGATGCAGTGCTCACCAAGGTTGAGTCAGTAAGCGAGCAGTGGGTACAGCCCACCTGCGGTGCCAATTCAAAGGTATGCAGTGTCCCAGCATGATTTGCAGTGCCCCCTGCATTGTCCCAGAATGTTGATGCACTGCAGATGCAGTGGATGTAGTGTCCCACAGGGTGGATGCAGTATATTACGATGGATGATGCCGTGCCCATGAAGGTGGATGCAGTGCCCATGCAGTAGATGCATGGTCCCACAAGGCAGATGAAGTGTTTTGTGTTGTAGCATGCAATGCCCATGAAGGTGGATGCAGTGATCCTGCAGTGATGGATGTGCCCCTGCAGTGTCACTTCAGCTGGATTCTGTGTCCCTAAGTGGTTGCAGTCCCCCCTTCACTGTCCTTGAATGTGGATGCAGTTCCCATGCAGTGGCTGCAGTGTCACAGAAGGTGGATGCAATATGTTGTGCTGGATGCTGCAGTGCTCACGAAGGTGGATGCTTTGCCCATGCTGTGGATGAAGTGTCCCATAAGGTGGATGCAGTATGCTGTGACAGAGAATGCAGTGTCCATGAAGGTGGAGGCAGTGATCCTTTAGTGGATGCAGTGCCCCATGCAGTTTCAGTCAAGTTGTATTGCAGTGCCGAGGCAGTGGAGGCAGTTTCAAACAAGGTGGATGCAGTATGTTGTGACGGATTATGCAGGGCCCATTAAGGTGGATGCAGTGATCCTGCGGTGGTTGAAGTGTACCCTGCAGTCTCCCTGAATGAGAATGCAGTGACCTTGCAGTGGATGCAGTGTCTCACAAGGCAGATGAAGTGTTTAGTGTTGAAGTACGCACTGGTCATGAAGGTGCATGCAGTGATACTGCAGTGGTTGCAGTCCCACCTGCAATGTCCTGGAATGTGGAGGCGGTGCTCATGCAGATGATGCAGTATCCCACAAGGCAGATGCAGTATATTGTGACAGGAATGCACTGCCAATGAAGGTGGATGCAGTGATGCTGCAGTGGTTGAAGTGCCACCTGCATTGTTGGGGAATGTGGATGCAGTACCCATGCAATGGATGCAGTGATCTTGCAGTGGTTGCAGTGCCCCCTGCAGTTTCTCTGAATGTGCTTTCAGTGACAATGCAGTGGGTGCAGTGATACTGCAGTGATTGCATACTGCCTGCAGTGTCACTTCAGGTGGATGCCTTGTCCCTGCAGTGGTTGCAGTGCCCTCTGCACTGTCCTTGAATGGGGATGCAGTGCCAATGCATTGGCTACAATGTCACAAGGTGGATGCTGTATGTTGTGATGTAGGATGAAGTGCTCACGAAGGTGGATGCAGTCAGCCTGCAGTGATTACAGTGTGCCTGCAGTGCCCCTTTGGCGGTATGCCGTGTCCCTGCATGATTTGCATTGCACCCTGCATGGTCCCAGAATGTTGCTGCAGTGACCATGCAGTGGATGCAGTGTCCCACTAGGTGGATGCAGTATGTTATGATGGATGATGCAGTGCCCATGAAGGTGGATGCACTGATCATGGAGTGGTTGCAGTGTCCCTTGCAGTTTCCCTGAATGTGGATGCAGTGCCCATGCATTTTCTGCAGTGTCACAGAAGGTGGATGCAGTCTGTTGTGAGGGAGGATGCAGTGCTCACGAAGGTGGATGCAGTGAGCATGCTGTGAATTCAGTGGGCCTGCAGAACCTCATCAGCAGTATGCAGTGTCCCTGCAGTATTTGCAGTGCCCCCTGCATTGTCCCTGAATCTTGATGCACTGCCAATGCAGTGGATGCAGTGTCCCTCAATGTGGATGCCGTATGTCATGATGTAAGATGCAGTGCCCATGAATGGGGTTGCAGTGATCATGCGGTGATTTCAGTGCACCTGCATTGCCACTTCAGCTGTATTCAGTGTCCCTGCAGTGGTTGTAGTGCCCCTGCAGTGTCCCTGATTCAGAATGCCATGCCCTTTCTGTGGATGCAGTGTCCCACAAGGAGGATGATGTGTTTTTTGTTGTACTATGCACTTCCAATGAAGGAGGAGGCAGTGATCCTGCAATGACAGCAATGTGCCAGCAGTAGCACTTCAGCTTTATTCACTGTCCCCTGCACTATCCCTGAATGTGGATGCAGTTCCCATGCATTTTCTGCAGTGTCACAGAAGGTGGATGCAATATGTTTTGATGGAGGATGCTGTGCCAATGAAGGTGGATTCAGTGAGCCTGCAGTGATTGCAGTGCGACTGCAATGCACCTTCAGTTGACTGCAGTGTCGCTGCAGTTGTTGCAGTGCCCCCTGCAGTTTCCCTGAACGTGGATGCAGTGCCCATGCAGTGGATGCATTGTACGACCAGGTGGATGCAGTATGTTGTGACAGATGATGCAGTGCCCATGAAGGTGGATGCAGTGATCCTGTAGTGGTTACATTGCCCCATGCAGTTTCCATGAATGTGGCTTGCAGTGCCTCATCAGCGGTATGCCGTTTCCCTGCAGTGTGTGCAGTGCCCCGTGCATAGTCCCTGAATGTTGATGCAGGGCCGATGCAGTGGATGCAGTGTCTGACAAGGTGATTGCAGTATGAGATGGAGGATGATGCAGTGAACATGAAGGGGGATGCTGTGATCGTGCTGTGAGTTCAGTGCACCTGCATTGCCACTTCAACTGGATGCAATGTGCATGCAGTGGTTGCAGTGCCCCTGCAGTGTCCTGATTCAGAATGCCATGCCCTTTCTGGGAAAGCAGTGCCCCACAAGGACGATGAAGTGTTTTGTGTTGTACTATGCACTGCCAATGAAAGTGGATGCAGTGATCCAGCAGGGATTGCCATGCTCTAAAAGCACCAGTTCAGCCAGATGCAGTCTCCGTGCAGTGGCTGCAGTGGATCCTGCACTGTCCCTGAATGTGGATGCAGTGCCCATGCAGTGTATGCAGTGTCCCAAAAGGAGGATGCAGCATGTTGTGACGTAGGATGCAGTGCCCGTGCAGTTGGATGCAGTGATCCTGCAATTTTGTCAGTGACTCATGCAGTTTCCCTGAGTGTGGATTGCAGTGCCGAGGAGTTGGATGGAGTGTCCCACAAGGTGGGTGCAGTATGTTGTGACGGATGATGCATTGACAATGAAGGTGGATGCAGTGATCCTACAGTGGTTGTGGTGCCCACTGCAGCGTCCCTGAATGTGGATGCAGTGCCCATGCAGTGGTTGCACTGTCCCAAAAGAAGGATGCAGTATGTTGTGACAGAGGATGCAGTGCCCATGAAGGAGGATGCAGTGATGCAGCAGTGATTTAACAGCACCTGCAGTTCCACTTCAGTTGTATGCAGTGTCTCTGCAGTGGTTGCAGTGCATGCAGCAGTGCTCCAGGATGTGGATGCAGTGCCCAAGCCGTGGATGCAGTGTCACATAAGGTGGATGCAAAAATCCTCCACATGACGGAGGATCCATTGGCCACGAAGGAGGATGCAGTGAGCCTTCAGTGATTGCAGTGTGCCTAAAGTGCCCCTTCAGCTGCATGCATTGTCCCTGCAGGGTTTGCAGTGCCCTGTGCTTTCTCACTGAATTTTGATGCAGTGCCCAGGCAGTGGATGCAAACTCCCACAAGTTGGATGCAGTAGTGATATGACGGATGATGCAGTGCCCATGAAGTTGGATGCAGTGTCGCAGCAGTGATTGCAGTGCCTCCTGAAATGTCCGGTAATGTGGATGCAGTGCCCATGAAGTGGGTGAAGTTTCCCACAAGGTGGATGAAGTATGTTGTCATGGAGGATGCAGCACCCATGAAGGTGGAAGCAGTGTGCCACAAGGTGGATGCAGTTTGTTATGACAGATGATGCAGTGCCCACGAAGGTGGATGCAGTGCCACAGCAGTGGATACAGTGTCCCACAAGGTGGATGCAGTAAGTTGTGATGGAGGATGCAGTGCCCATGAAGGTGGATGCAGTGATCCTGCAGTGGTTGTGGTGCCCACTGCAGTGTCCCTGTATGTGGATGCAGTGCCCATGCAGTGGATGCAAAGTCCCACAAGTTGAATGCAGTATGATATGACAGATGATGTAGTCCACATGAAGTTGTATGCAGTGGCATACCAGGTGGATGAAGTAGGTTGTCACAGAGGATGCATGCCCATGAAGGTGGATGCAGTGATCCTGCAGTGCTTGCATCGTCCCATGCAGTTTCCATGAATGTGGCTTGCAGTGGCAAGGTATTGGATGCAGTGTCCACAAGGTGGATGCAGTATTTTATGACGGGTGATGCAGTGCCCAAGAAGGTGGATGCTGTGTGCATGCTGTAGATGCCTTGTCCTACAAGGTGTATGCAATATGTTGTGACAGATGATGCCTTGTCAATGAAGGTGGATGCACTGATCCTGCAGTGGTTGCAGTGCTCCCTGCAGTTTCCCTCAATGTGGATGCAGTGCTCATGCACTGGATGCAGTCAACCTCCAGTGGTTGCACCGCCCCCTGCATTGTCCCTGAATTTTGATGCAGTGCCCATGCCGTGTGTCCAATGCCCCACAAGTTGGATGCAGTATGATATGACGGATGATGTAGTGCCCATGAAGTTGGATGCAGTGTCACTGCAGTGGTTGCAGTGCCTCCTGCAATGTCCAGTAAGGAGGATGCAGTGCGCATGCAGTGGATTCTGTGTCCCAAAGTGGATGCAGTATGTTGTGACCAAGGATGCAGTGCCCATGAAGGTGGATGCACTGTTGCTGCAGTGGTTGCAGTGCCTCCTGCAATGGCCGTTAAGTAGGATGCACTGCCCATGCAGTGGATGCAGTGTCCCACCAGGTGGATGCATTATGTTGTCATGAAGGATGCAGTGCCCATGAATGTGGATGTAGTGTTCCTGCAGTGGTTGCACGGCTCCTTGCAGTTTCCGTGAATTTGCAGACAGTGCTCATGCAGTGTATTCAGTGTCTCACAAGGTGGATGCAGCATGTTGTGACGGAGGATTCAGTGCCCAGGATGTTGGATGCAGTGATCCCACAGTGATTTCAGTGGGCCTACAGTGCCACTTCAGCTGGATGCAGTATCCCTGCTGTGGTTGCAGTGCACCCTACACTTTCCCTGAATGTGGATTCAGTGCCCAAGCAGTGGCTTCAGTGTCCCTGAAGGTGGATGCAGTACGTTGGGACGGAGGATGCAGTGCTCACGAAGGTGGATGCAGCATGTTGTGACATAGGATGCAGTGCCCATGAAGGTGGATGCAGGGATCCCGTAATGGTGGCAGTGCCACATGCAGTTTCCCTGAGTGTGGATTGCAGTGCCGAGGCAGTGAATGCAGTGTCCCACCAGGTGGATGCATTATGTTGTGACAGAAAATGCAGTGCCCATGAACATGGATGCAGTGATCATGCAGTGGTTGCGGTGCCCACTACACTCTCCCTGAATTTGGATGCACTGCCCATGCAGTGGAGGCTGTGTCCCAAAGGTGGATGCAGTATGTTGTCACCAAGGATGCAGTGACCATGAAGGAGGTTGAAGTGATCCTGTGGTGATATAAGTGCACTTTCAGTGCCACTTCAGCTGTCTGCAGCATCTCTGCATTGGTTGCAGTGCATGCTGAGGAGTCCCCGAACTTGTATGCAGTGTCCACGCCGTGGATGCAGTGACACAGAAGGTGGATGCAATATGTTGTGACGGAGGATCCAGTGCCCACTAAGGAGAATGCAGTGAGCCTGCAGTGATGGCAGTGTGCCTGCAGTGCCAAGTCAGCTGGATGCAGTGCCCCTGCAGTCGTTGCAGTGCCCCCTGCACCGTCCCTGTATGTGGATGCCGTGGCCATTCAGTGGATGCAGTGTCACAAAGGTGGATGCAGTATGTTGTGACCAAGGTGGCAGTGCCCATGTAGGAGGTTGTAGGGATCCTGAGGTGATTTCAGTGTGCTTGCAGTGCCACTTCTGCTGGATGTAGTGCCCATGCATTGGATGCAGTGATGTGCTAGGTGAATGCAGTATGTTCTGACAGAGGATGCAGTGCCCATGAGGTGTATGCAGTGATCCTGCGGAGATACAGTTCGCCTGACAAGCCACTTCTGCTGGATGCAGTGTCCCTGCAGTGGTTGCCCCACCTCCTGCATTTTCCCTGAATGTGGATACAGTGACGATGCAGTGACTGCAGTGTGAAAGAAGGTGAATGCAACATGTTGTGACAGAGGATGCAGCACACACGAAGGTGGATGCAGTGCACAGGCAGGGGATGCATTATCCCACCAGGTGGATGCAGTATGTTTTGACAGAGAATGCAGTGCCCACGAAGGTGGATGCAGTGATCCTGCAGTGTTTGCATTGCCCCATGCAGTTTCCATTAATGTGGCTTGCAGTGCCGAGGCAGTGGATGCACTGTCCCACAAGGTGGATGCAGTATGTTGTGACGGAGGATGCAGTGACAATGAAGGTGGATGCAGCGATCTTGCAGTTGTTGCGGTGCTCACTGCCGTGTCCCCGAATGTGGATACAGTACCCCTGAAGGTGAATGCAGTGATCCTGGATGGATTGCAGTGAGCCCACCCTGCCACTACAGCTGGATGCAGTGTCTCTGCAGTGTTTGCAGTGCCCCATGCATTGTCCCTGAATTTGGATGCAGTGCACATGCAGTGGAGGCAGTGTGCCACAAGGTGGATGCAGTCTGTTATGACGGAGGATGCAGTGCCCATGAAGGTGGATGCAGTGTCCCTGCAGTGGTTGCAGTGCCTCCTGCAATGTCTGGTAAGTTGGATGCAGTGTCCATGCCGTGGATGCAGTGTCCCACCAGGTGGATGCAGTCTGTTGTGAGGGAGGATGCAGAGCCCATGAAGGTGGATGCAGTGTTCCTGCAGTGGTTGCAGGGCCCCATACAGTTTCCCTGAATTTGGAGGCAGTGCTCATGCAGTGTATGCAGTGTCCCACAAGGTGGATGCAGCATGTTTTGACGGGGGATGCAGTGCCCAGGATGTTGGATACAGTGATCCTGCTGTGGTTGCAGTTCCCGCCTGTATTGCCCGTGAATGTGGATGCAGTGCCCATGCATTGAATGCCGTTTCCCACAAGGGGAATGCTGTATGTTGTGACGGAGGATGCAGTGCCCATGAAGGAGGGGACAGTGTCGCTGCAGTGGTTGCAGTGTCCTCCTCAGTTTCCCTGAATGGGGATGCAGTGCCCATGCAGTGGATGCAGTGATTGTGCAGTGATTGCAGTGTGCCTGAAGTGCCAGTTGATTTGCATGCAGTGATCCTGCACTGGCTGCGTTGCCCTCTGTAGTTTCTGTGAATGTGCATGCAGTGCCCATGCAGTGGATTCAGTGATCCGGTTGTGTTTGCAGTGCACCTGCACTGCCACTTCAGCTGGATTCATTGTCCCAGCAGTGGTTGCAGTGCCCCCTGCACTGTCTCTTAATGTGAATGAAGTGCTCATGCATTGGCTGCAGTGTCACAGAAGGTGGTTGCAGTTTGTTGTATTGGAGGACGCAGTGCTCACGAAGGTGGATGCTGTGAGCCTGCAGCAATTACAGTGTGCCTGCAGTGCCTCCTCAGCGGTAGGCAGTGTCCCTGTAGTGTTTGCAGTGCCCCTGGAATAGTCCCAGAATGTTGATGAAGTGCAAATGCAGTGGATGCAGTGTCCGACAACGTGGTGGCAGTATGTGATGGCGGATGATGCAGTGCCCATGAAGGGGGATGCAGTGATCGTGCTGTGATTTCAGTGCACCTGCATTGCCACTTCAGCTGGATGCAGTGTCCATGCAGTGTTTTCAGTGTCCCTGTAGTGTCCCTGATTCAGAATGCCGTGCCATTTCTGTGGATGCAGTGTGCAACAAGGAGGATGAAGTGTTTTGTGTTGTAGTATGCGCTGTCCATGAAGGTGGATGCAGTGATCCAGCAGGGATTGCCATGCTCTACCAGCGCCACTTCAGCCAGATGCAGTGTCTGTGCAGTGGCTGCTGTGCCCCCTGCACTGTCCCTGAATGTGGATACAGTGCCCCTGCAATGGCTGCAGTGTCACAGAAGATAGATGCAGTATGTTGCAAGGGAGGAAGCAGTGCGCATGAAGTTGGATTCACTGATCCTGCAGTGGTTGCTGTGCCCCCTGCAGTTTCCCCGACTATGGATGTAGTGCCCATTCAGAGGCTACTGTGTCAAAGAAGGTGAATGCATTACGTTGTGACGGAGTATGCAGTGCTCATGAATGTGGATGCAGTGAGCCTGCAGTGAGCACAGTGCGCCTGCACTGCCTCTTCAGCGGTATGCTGTGTCCCTGCATGGTTTGCAATGCCCCCTGCATTGTCCCTGAATGGTGATGCAGTACCATGCAGTGGATGCAGTGTCAACAAGGTGGATGCAGTATGTTTTGACGGATGATGCAGTGCCCATGAAGTTGCATGCATGCCCATGCAGTGGATGCATTGTATGACGGATGGATACAGTCTGCTGTGACGGAGGGTGCAGTGCCCATGAAGGTGGATGCAGTGATCCTGCGGTGGTTTCAGTGCCCCCTGCAGTGTCCCTGAATGAGAATGCTGTGTCTGTGCAGTAGATGCATTGTCCCCGAAGACATATGAAGTGTTTTGTGTTGTAATATGCACTGCACATGAATGTGGATGCAGGGACCCTGGAGGGATGGCAGTGCAGGTGCAGTGCCACTTCAGTGCATGCCGTGTCCCAGCAGTTGTTGCAGTACCCCCTGCACTGTCCCTGAATGTGGATGCAGTGCCCATGCAGTGGCTGCAGTGTCAGAAAATGTGGATGCAGTATGTTTGTCTGAGGATGCAGTACTCACAAAGATGGATGCAGTGAGCCTGAATTTAGTACAGTATTCGTGCAGTAATCCTTCAGCGGTATGCATTTTCCCTGCATGGTTTGCACTGCCCCATGCATTGTCCCTGAATGTTGATGCAGTGCCATGCAGTGGATGCAGTGTCTCACAAGGTGGATGCAGTATGTAATGACTGATGATGCAGTGCCCGTGAAGGTGGATGCAGTGTGCATGCATTGGATGCAGTGTGGACCAAGGTGAATGCAGTATATTGTGATGGAGGGGGCAGTCCTCATGAAGGTGGAGGCAGTGATCCTGCAGTGGTCTCAGTGCCACTTGCAGTATCCCAGAATGTGGATTGCAGTGCCGATGCAGTGGATGCAGTGTCCCACAAGGTGGATGCAGTATGTTGTGACAAAGGATGCAGTGCCCATGAAGGTGGATTAGGGGATCCTGCAGTGGTTGCAGTGCCCCATGCAGTTTTCCTGAATGTGGATTGAAGTGCTCATGCAGTGGATGCAGTGTCATACAAGGTGGATGCAGTATGTTGTGACAGAGGATGTGGTGCCCATTAAGGTGGATGCACAGATCCTGCAGTTGTTGCGCTGCCCAAGGCAGTGTCCCTGAATGTGGAAGCACTGCCAACGCAGTGGAGGCAGTGATCCTGTGGTGATTACAGTACATCAGCAGTGCCACTTCAGTTGTAAGCAGTGTCTCTACAGTGGTTGCAGTATCCCCTGTACTGTCCCTTAATGTGGATACAGTGCCCATGCATTGGATGCACTGTAAATCAAGGTGGTTGCAGTATGTTGTGACAGAGGATGCAGTGACCATGAAGGTGGATGCAGAGTTGCTGCAGTCGTTGCAATGCCTCCTGCAATGTCCGGTAAGGTGGATGCAGTGCCCATGCAGTGGATGCAGTGTCCCACAATGTGGATGTAGTATGTTGTCACGGAGGATGCAGTGCCCATGAAGGTGGATGCAGTGACCCTGCAGTGGTTGCAGTGCCCCCTGCATTGTCCGTGAATTTGGATACAGTGCACATGCATTGAATGCAGTGTTCCACAAGGTGAATGATGTATGTTCTGATGGAGGATGCAATGCCCACGAATGTGGATGCAGTGAGCCTGCAGTGATTGCAGTGCACCTGGAGTGTGGCTTCAGCTGACTGCAGTGTCCCTGCAGTGGTAGCTGTGCCCCTGCAGTGTCCGTGATTCATAATGCAGTGCCCTTTCGGTGGATGCACTGTCCCACAAGGGAGATCAAGTGTTTTGTGTGTGGTAATATGCACTGCCAATGAAGGTGAATGCAGTGATCCTGTAGTGATGTCAGAGGGCCTGCAGTGCCACTTCAGCTTTATGCAGTGTCCCCTGCACTGTCCCTGAATGTGGATGCAGTGCCAATGCAGTGGCTGCAGTGTCACAGAAGGTGGATGCAGTATGTTGCGATGGAGGTTGCAGTGCCCACGAAGGTGATTGCAGTGAGGCTGGAGTGATTGCAGTGCACGCGCAGTGCGCCTGCAGATGACTGCAGTGTCTCTGCAGTGGTGGCAGTGCCCCCCTCAGTTTCCATGAATATGGATGCAGTGCCCATGCAGTGGATGCAGTGTCCCACAAGGTGGATGCTGTATATTGTGTTGGAGGATGCAGTGCTAATGAAGGTGGATGCACAGATCTAGCAGGGATTGCCATGAGCTTGCAGTGCAACTTCAGCTGGATGCAGTGTCTGTGCAGTGGTGGCAGTGGCACCTGCACTGCCTCTGAAAGTGGATGCAGTGACCATGCTATGGCCGCAGTGTCGCAGAAGGTAGATGTTGTATGTTGTGTCAGAGGAAGCAGTGCCCGTGAAGGTGGTTTCCGTGATGCTGCAGTCGTTGCAGTGCCTCCTGCAGTTTCCCTTGATTTTGATGCAGTACCCATGCAGTGGATTCAGTGTCCCACAAGGTGGATGCAGTATGTTGTGACAAAGTATGTAGTGCCCATGAAGGTGGATGCAGGGATCCTGCAGTGGTTGCAGTGCCTGATGCAGTTTCCCTGAATGTGAATTGCAGTCCGCATGCAGTGGATGCAGTGTCATACAAGGTGGATGCAGTATGTTGTGATGGAGGGTGTACTGCCCATGAAGGTGGATGCAGTGATCCTGCTGTTGTTCTGCTGCCCACTGCAGTATGCCTGATGTGGATGCACTGCCCATGCAGTGGATGCAGTAATCCTGTGGTGATTACATTGCATCTGCAGTGCCACTTCAGTTGTAAGAAGTGTCTCTGCAGTGGTTGCAGTGTTCCATGCACTGTCCCTGAATGTGGATGCAGTACCAATGCATTGGATGCACTGTCCCACAATGTGGTTGCAGTATGTTGTGACGGAGGATGCAGTGCCCATGAAGGCAGATGCAGTGATCGTGTGGTGATTACAGTGCACCTGCAGTGACACCTCAGCTGGAGGCAGTGTCCCTGCACTGATATCAGTGTGCCTGAAGTGCCCCTTCTGCTGTATGCATTGTCCCTGCAGTGTTTGCAGTGCCCTGTGCATTGTCCCTGTATTTGGATGCAGTGCACATGCAGTGATGCAGTGTGTCACCAGGTGGATGCAGTCTGTTATGACATATGATGTAGTGCCCATGAAGGGGGATGAAGTGTCCCTGCAGTGGTGGCTGTGCCACATGCACTGTCCCTGAATGTGGATTCAGTGCCCATGCAGTGGCTGCAATGTCAGAGAAGTCGGATACTGTATGTGGTGACAGAGGATGCAATGCTCACGAATGTGGATACAGCAAGGCTGCAGTGATTGCAGTGCACCTTCAGTGAACTTTCAGCGGTATGCAGTGTCCCTCATGGTTTTCATTGCCCGCTGCATTGTCCCAGAATGTTGCTGCAGTACCCATGCAGTGGATGCAGTGTCCCTCAATGTGGATGCAGTATGTTATGATGGATGATGCAGTGCCCATGAATGTGGATGCTGTGCGCATGCTGTGGATGCATTGTCCCATGAGGTGTATGCAATATGTCGTGACAGATGATTAAGTGCCCATAAAGGTGGATGCACTGATCCTGCAGTGGTTGCAGTGCCCCCTGCAGTTTCCCTGAATGTGGATGCCCTGCCGATGCACTGGATGCAGTGAACCTGCAGTGGTTGCAGTGCCCTGTGCCTTGTCCCTGAATTTTCATGCAGTGCCCATGCAGTGGATGCAAAGTCCCACAAGTTGGATGCACTATGATATGACGGATGAGGCAGTGCTCATGAAGTTGGATGCAGTGTCGCTGCAGTGGTTGCAGTTCCTGCTGAAATGTCCAGTAATGTGGATGCAGAGCCCATGCACTGGATGCAGTGTCCCACCAGGTAGATGCAGTATGTTGTGACAGAGGATGAGGTGCCCATGAAGGTTGATGCAGTGTTCCCGCAGTAGTTGCATGGCCCCTGCAGATTCCCTGAATTTTGAATCCCACAAGGTGGATGCAGCATGTTGTGATGGAGGATGCAGTGCCCAGGATGTTGGATGCAGTGATCCTGCCGTTGTTGGGCTGCCCAAGGCACTGTCCCTGAATGTGGAAGCACTGCCAATGCAGAGGATGCAGTGATCCTGTGGTGAATACAGTGCATCTGCAGTGCCACTTCAGTTGTAAGCAGTGTCTCTACAGTGTTGCATATTTACTGTACTGTCCCTGAATGTGGATGCACTGGTATTGCAGTGGATGCAGTGATCCTTCAGTGATTGCAGTGTGCCTGCAGTGCCAGTTGAGCTGTATGTAGTGATCCTGCTGTGGTTGTAGTGTCCCCTGCAGTGTCGCTGAAAGAGTATGCCGTGCCCTTGCAGTAGATGCAGTGTCCGACAAGGTTGATGCAGTATGTTGTGAGAGAAGATGCAGTGCCCATGACGGTGGATGCAGTGATCCTGCAGTGGTTGCATTGCCCACTGCAGTGTGCCTTAATGTGGATGCAGTGCTCATGCAGTGGATGCACTGTCCCAGAACGTAGATGTAGTATGTTGTGAACAAGGATGCAGTGCCCATGAAGGAGTTTGCAGTGATCCTGTGATGATTTCAGTGTGCTTGCAATGTGACTTCAGCTGGATGCAGTGCCCATGCATTGGATGCAGTGAAACGCTAGGTGAATGCAGTATGTTGTGGCAGAGGATGCAGTGCTCATTTATGTGGATTCAGTGTTCCTGCAGTGGTTGCAGGGCCCCCTGCAGTTTCCCTGAATTTGCATGCAGTGCTCATGCAGTGTATGCAGTGTACCACACGGTGGATGCAGCATGTTTTGATGGAGGATGCAGTGCCCAGGTTGTTGGATGCAGTGATCCTGCGGTGATTTCAGTGTGCCTGCAGTGCCACTTCAGCTGGATGCAGTGTTCCTTCAGTGGTTGCAGTTCACCCTGCACCTTTCCTGAAGGTGCATGTAGTGCCCATGAGTGGCTTCAGTGTCATCCAAGGTGGATGCAGTACGTTGTGATGGAGGATGCAGTACTCACGAAGGTGGATGAAGCAAGCCTGCAGTGATTGCACTGCACTTGCAGTGCCCCTTCAGCGGTATGCAGTGACCCTGCTTGGTTTTGCTTGCCCCATGCTTTGTCCCCTAATGTTGCTGCAGTGCCCATGCCGTGCATGCAATGTCCCTCAAGGTGGATGCAGTATGCTATTACGGATGAGGAAGTGCCCATGAAGGTGGATGCTGTGTGCATGCAGTGGATGAATTTTCCCACAAGGTGTAAGTGGCACGTTGTGAGAGAGGATGCAGTGTACATGAAGGTTGATGCAGTGATCCTGCAGTGTTTGCATTGCCCCATGAAGTTTCCTAGAATATGGCTTGCAATGCCGAGGACGTGGATGCAGTGTCACACAAGGTGGATGCAGTAAGTTGTGACGGAGGATTCAGTGCCCATGAAGGTTGATACAGTGATCCTGCAGTTGTTGCGGTGCCCACTGCAGTGTCCCGGTATGAGGATGCAGTGCCAATGAAGGTGGATGCAGTGATGCAGTGGTGATTATGCTGCACCTGCAGTGCCACATCAGCTGTATGCAGTGTCTCATCATTGGTTGCAGTGCATGCTGCAGTGCCCATTGATGTGGCTGCTTGTCCACACTGTGGATGCAGTGTCACAGGTGGTGGATACAATATGTTGTGACGCATGAGCCAGTGCCCACGAAGAAGGATGCAGTGAGCCTGCAGTGATTGCAGTGCACCTGAAGTGCCCCTTCAGCTGAATGCAATGTCCCTGCAGTGTTTGCAGTGCCGACTGCATTGTCCCTGAATTTTGATGCATTGCCCATGCAGTAGATGCAAAGTCCCACAGGTTGGATGCAGCATTATATGACGGATTACGTAGTGCCCATGAAGTTGGATGCAGTGTCGCTGCAGTGGTTGCAGTGCCTGCTGAAATGTCCGGTAATATGGATGCAGAGGCCATGCAGTGGATGGAGTGTACGACAAGTTGGATGTAGTATGTTATGAGGCAGGATGCAGTGCCCATGAAGGTGGATGCAGTGTTGCTGCAGTGGTTGCAGTGCCTCCTGCAAAGTCCGGTAATATGGATGCAGTGCCCATGAAGGTGGATGCAGTGCCCAGGCAGTGGATGACTTGTCCCACCAGGTGGATGCAGTATGTTTTGAGAGACAATGCAGTGCCCATGACGGAGGATGCAGTGATCCTGCAGTGGTTGCATTGCCCCGTGCAGTTTCCATGAATGTGGCTTACAATGCCAAGTCAGTGGATGCACTGTCCCACAAGGTGGATGCAGTAGTTTGTGACGGAGGATGCAGTGCCCATGAAGGTTGATGTAGTGATCCTGCAGTTGTTGCGGTGCCCATTGCAGTGTCCCGGAATGTGGGTGCAGTGCCCATGAAGGTGGAAGCAGTGATTCTGCAGGCATTGAAGTAAGCCCGCAGTGCCACTTCAGCTGGATGCAGTGTCTCTGCAATGGTGGCAGTGCACTCTGCAGCTTCTCTGAATGTGGATTCAGTGCCCATGCAGTGGCTGCAGTGTCACCGAAGTTGGATGCAGTATGTTGTGACGCATGATGCAGTGCTCACGAAGGTGGATGCAGCAGGTTGTGACGTAGGATGCAGTGCCCATGAAGGTGGATGCAGTGATCCTACAATGGTGGCAGTGCCCCGTGCATTTTCCCTGAGTGTGGAATTCAGTGCCGAGGCAGTGGATGCTGTGTCCCACAAGGTGGATGCAGTATGTTGTGACGGATGATGCAGAGCCCATGAAGGTGGATTCAGTGATCCTGAAGTAGTTGCGGTGCCAAATGCCATGTACCAGAATGTGGAGGCAGTGCCCATGAGGGTGGATGCAGTGATCCTGCAGGGATTGCAGTGCGCCTGCAGTGCCTCTTCAGCTGTATGAAATGGCGCTGCAGTGGTTGAAGTGCCTCCTAAAATGTCCCGTAAGGTGGACGCAGTGCCAATACAGTGGCTGAAATGTCCAAAAAGGTTGATGCAGTATGTTGTCATGGAGGATGCAGTACACATGAAAGTGGATGCAGTGATCCAGCAATGGTAGCAGTGCCCCATGCAGTGTCCCTGAGTGTGGTTTGCAGTGCCAAGGCAGTGGATGCAGTGTCCCACAAGGTGTATGCAGTATGTTGTGACGGAAGATGCAGTGCCCATGAAAGTGGATGCAGTCATCCTGCAGTGGTTCTGTTGCCCACTGCAGTGTCCATGAATATGAATGCAGTGCCCATGCAGTGGATGCAGTGTCGCACTACGTGGATGCAGTATGTTGTGACAGATGATGCAGTGCCCACGAAGGAGGATGCAGTGCGCCTGAAGTGCCCCTTCAGCTGTATGCATTGTCCCTGCAGTGTTTGCAGTGCACCGTGCTTTGTCTCTGAATTTTTTGCAGTGCACATGCAGTGGATGCAGTGTCCCACAAGGTGGATGCTGTATGTTGTGTTGGAGGATGCTGTGCAGATGGAGGTGGATGCACGGATCTAGCAGGGATTGCCGTGCCCTTGCAGTGCAACTTCTGGTGGATGCAGTGTCCATGCTGTGGTGGCACCTGCACTGTCCCTCAAAGTGGATGTAGTGCCCATGCAATGGCCGCAGTGTCACAGAAGGTAGATGCAGTATGTTGTGTCAGAGGAAGCAGTGAGAATGAAGGTGGATTCCATGATCCTGCAGTCGTTGTAGTGCCCCCTGCAGTTTCCCTTGTTTTTGATGCAGTACCCATGCAGTGGATGCAGTGTCCCACAAGGTGGATGCAGTATTATGTGACAAAGGATGTAGTGCCCATGAAGGTGGATGCAGTGATCCTGCAGTGGTTGCAGTGCCCCATGCAGTTTCCCTGAATGTGGATTGCAGTCCCCATGCAGTGGATGCAGTGTCATACAAGGTGGATGCAGTATGTTGTGATGGAGGGTGTAGTGCCCATGAAGGTGGATGCAGTGATCCTGCAGTTGTTTTGGCGCCCACTGCACTATGCCTAAAGTGGATTCACTGCTCATGCTTGGATGCAGTGTCCCACAAGATTTATGCAGTATGTTTTGACGGAGGATGCAGTGCACACGAAGGTGTATGCAGTGAGCATGCTGTGATTTCATTGGGAATGCAGTGCCTCATCAGCTGTATGCTGTGTCCCTGCCGTATTTGCAGTGACGCCTGCATTGTCCCTGAATGTTGATGCACTGATGATGCAGTGGATGCAGTGTCCCACAAGGTGGATGCTGTAGGTTATGACGTATGATGCAGTGCCCATGAAGGGGGATGCAGTGACCGTGGGGTGATTTCAGTGCTCCTGCATTGCCACTTCAGTTGGATGCAGTGTCCCTGCAGTGGTTGCATTGCCCCTACAGTGTCCCTGATTCAGAATTTCGTGCCCTTTCTGTGGATGCAGTGTCCCACAAGGAGGATGAAGTGTTTTTTATTGTAGTATGCACTGCCCATGAAGGTGGAGGCAGTGATCCTTCAGTGATGGAAGTGCCCCTGCAGTGTCTCGTCAGCTGGATTCAGTGTCCCTGCAGTGGTTGCGGTGCCCCCTGCACTGTCCCTGAATGTGAATGCAGTTCCCATGCGGTGGCTGCAGTGTCACGGAAGGTGGATGCAATAAGCTGTGATGGAGGATGCAGTGCCCACGAAGGTGTATGCTGTGCCCATGCCATAGATGAAGTGTCCCAAAGGTGGATGCAGTGCCCTATGACAGAGAATGCAGTGCCCATCAAGGTGGAGGCAGTGATCCTTCAGTGGATGTTGTGCCCCATGCAGTTTCCCTGAAGTTGGATTTCAGTGCCGAGGCACTGGATGCAGTTTCCCACAAGGTGGATGCAGTATGTTGTGACGGATGATGCATGGCCCATGAAGGTGGATGCAGTGATCCTGCAGTGGTTGCAGTGCCCCCTGCAGTGTCCCTAGATGAGAATGTGGTGCCCTTGCAGTGGATGCAGTGTCCCAAAGGCGTATGAAGTGTTTTGTGTTGTAATATGCATCACCCATGAAGGTGGATGCAGTGGTACTGCAGTGGTTGCAGGGCCACCTGTGATGTCCGGGAATGTGGATGCGGTGCCCATACAGTGGATGCAGTATCCCAAAAGGCGGATGCAGTATATTGTGATGGAGAATGCACTGCCCATGAAGGTGGATGCAGTGATGTAGCAGTGGTTGAAGTGCCAGCTGCATTGTCGGTCAATGTGGATGCAGTGCCCGTGCAGTGGATGCAGTGTCCCAAAACGTGGATGCAGTATGATATGACGGATGATGCAGTGCCCATGAAGGGGGATGCAGTGATTGTGTGGTGATTTCAGTGCACCTGCTTTGCCACTTCAGCTGGATGCAGTGTCCCTACAGTGGTTGCAGTGCCCCTGCAGTGTCCCTGATTCAGAATGTCGTGCCCTTTCTGAGGATGCAGTTTCCATCAAGGGGGATGAGGTGTTTTGTCTTTTAGTATGCACTGCTGAAGAAAGCGGATGTGGTGATGCTGCAGTGATGGCAGTGCGCCTGCAGTGCCACTTCAGCTTTATGCAGTGTCCCCTGCACTGTCCCTGAATGTGGATGCAGTGCCCATGCAGTGGCTGCAGTGTCGCAGAAGGTGGATGCAGTATGTTGTGATGGAGGATGCAGTGCCCACGAAGGTGGATGCAGTGAGCCTGCGGTGATTGCAGTGCACAGGCAGTGCACCTGCAGCTGACTGCAGTGTCCCTGCAGTGATGGCCGTGCTGCCAGCAGTTTCCATGAATGTGGATGCAGTGCCCATGCAGTGGATGCAGTGTCCCACAAGGTGGATGCTGTATTTTGTGTTGGAGGATGCAGTGCTAATGAAGGTGGATGCACGGATCTAGCACGGATCATTGTGCACTTGCAGTGCAACTTCAGCTGGATGCAGTGTCCGTGCAGTGGTTGCAGTGGTGCCTGCACTGTCCCTGAATGTGGATGCAGTGTCCATGCAATGGCCACAGTGTCACAGAAGGTAGATGCAGTATGTTGTGTCAGAGGAAGCAGTGCCCATGTAGGTGGATTCCCTGATCCTGCAGTTGTTGCAGTGCCCCCTGCAGTTTCACTTGATTTTGATGCAGTGCCCTTGCAGTGGATGCAGTGTCCCACAAAGCTGGATGAAGTATGTTGTGACAAAGGATGCAGTGCCCATGAAGGTGGATGCAGTTATCCTGCTGTGGTTGCTGTGCCCCAAGCAGTTTCCCTGAATGAGGATTGCAGTCCCCATGCAGTGGATGCAGTGTCCCACAAGGTGGATGCAGTATGTTATGAGGTATGATGTAGTGCCCATCAAGGGGGATGCAGTGATCTTGCAGTGATTTCAGTTTTTCTGCAGTGCCACTTCAGCTGGACTCAGTGTTCCTGCTGTGGTTGCAGTGCACCGTGTACCTTCCCTGAATGTGGATTCAGTGCCAATGCAGGGGCTTCAGTGCCACTGAAGGTGGATGCAACACATTGTGACGGATGATGCAGTGCTCACAAAGGAGGTTGCACTGATCCTGAGGTGATGTCAGTGCGCTTGCAGTGCCCCTTCAGCTGGATGCAGTGCCCATGTATTGGATGCAGTGACATGCTAGGTGAATGCAGTATGTTCTGACGGAGGATGCAGTGCCCATGAAGGTGGATGCAGTGATCCTGCGGGGATTACAATGAGCCTGCAGTGCCACTTCAGCTGGATGCAGTGTCCCTGCAGTGCTTGCAGTGCCGCCTGCATTTTCCCTGAATGTGGATGCAGTGACCATGCAGTGGCTGCAGTGTGAAAGAAGGTGAATGCAATATGCTGGAACAGAGGATGCAGTTCTCACGAACGTGGATGCAGTGCCCAGGCAGTAGATGCATTGTCCCACCAGGTGGATGCAGTATGTCTTGACAGAGAATGCAGTGCCCATGAAGATGGATGCAGTGATCCTTCAGTGGTTGCATTGCCCCATGCAGTTTCCATGAATGTGGTTTGCAGTGCCGAGGCAGTGGATGCAGTGTCCCACAAGGTGGATGCAGTATGTTGTGATGGAGGATGCAGTGCCCATGAAGGTGGATGCAGTGATCCTGCAGTTGTTGCGGTGCCGACTGTCGTGTCCCAGAATGTGGATGCAGTGTCCATGAAGGTGGATGCAGTGATCCTGCAGGGATTGCAGTGTACCTGCAGTGCCACTTCATTTGGATTCAGTGTCTCTGCAGTGGTTGCAGTGCCCCCTGCACTGTCCCTGAATGTGGATGCAGTGCCCATGAAGTGGCTTCAGTGTCACAGAAGGTGGATGCAGTACATTGAGACGGAGAATACAGTGCTCATGAAGGTGGATCCAGCGAGTCTGCAGTGATTACACTGCACCTGCCACTTCTGCGGGAAGCAGTGTCCCTGCATGCTTTGTATTGCCCCCTACCTTGTCCCAAAATGTTTCTGCACTGCCCATGTGGAGCATGCAGTGTTCTTCAAGGTGGATGCTGTATGTTATAACGGATGATCCCATGCCCATGAAGTGGATTCAGTGATCCTGCAGTGTTTTAAGTGCCCCTTGCTGTGTCTCTGAATGAGACTGTCCTCCCCTTGCAGTGGATGCAGTGTCCCAAAAGGCGGATGAAGTGTTTTGTGTTGTAGTAGGCACCGCCCATGAAGGTGGATGCAGTGATACAGCAGTGGTTGAGGTGCCACCTGAAATGTCCAAAAAGGGGATGCGGTGCCCATGCTGTGGATGCAGTATCCCACAAGGCAGATGCAGTATATTGTTACGTGAATGCACTGTGCATGAAGGTGGATGCAGTGATTCTGCAGTGGTTGCATTGTCCCATGCAGTTTCCATGAATGTGGCTTGCAGTGGCAAGGCAGTGGATGCAATGTCAAACAAGATGGATGCAGTATGTTGTTACGGAGGATGCAGTGCCCATGAAGGTTGATGCAGTGATCCTGCAATTGTTGTGGTGCTGAATGCCATGTTCCGAAAGGTGGCTGCAGGGCCCATGAAGGTGGATGCCGTGATCCTGCAGTGGTTGCAGTGACCCCTGCAGTTTCCCTGAAAGTGGTTGCCCTGCCAATGCAGTGGCTGCAGTGACCCAGCACTGATAGCAGTGGGCCTGCAGTGCCACTTCAGCTGAATGCAGTGTCTCAGCAGTGGTTGCACTGCACCCTGCACTATCCCTGAATGTGGATGCAGTGCCCTTGAAATGGCTGCAGTGTCACAGAAGGTGAATGCAGTACGTTTTGACAGAGGATGCAGTGCTCACAAAGAGGGATGCAGTGAGGCTGCACTGATTACAGTGCACCTGCAGTGCTCCTTCAGCAGTAAGTGGTGTCCCTGAATGGTTTGCACTGCCCTTGCATTGTTCCTGAATGTTGCTGCAGTGCCCATGCAGAGGATGCAGTGACCCTGCACTGATAGCAGTGGGCCTGCACTGCCACTTCAGCTGGATGCAGTGTCACTGCATTGGCTGCAGTGCCCCCTGCATTGTCCATGAATGTGGATGCAGTGCCAATGCAGTTGATGCAATGCACCCCTGGGGAATGCAGTATGTTGTGTTGGAGGATGCAGTGCCACTTCAGCTGGATGCAGTGTAACAGCCGTGGTTGCAGTGCCCCCTGAACTGTCCCTGAAAGTGTATGCAGTGCCAATGCTGTGGCTGCAGTGTCCCACATGTTGAATGCAGTATGTTGTGACAGAGGATGCAGTGCTCATGAAGGTGGATGCAGTGATCCTGCAGTTGTGGCAGTGCCCCATGCAGTTTCCTGAGTGTCTATTGCAGTGGCGAGGCAGTGGATACAGTGTCCCACAAGGTGGATGCAGTATGTTGTGACGGACGATGCAGTGACCATGAAGGTGGATGCAGTGATCCTGCAGTGGTTGCATTGCCCCATGCAGTTTCCATGACTGTGGCTTGCAGTGCCGAGGCAGTGGATGCAATGTCCCACATGGTGGTTGCAGTATGTGGTGACGGAGGATGCAGTGCCCATGGAGGAGGTAGCAGTGATCCTGCAGTTGTTGCGGTGCCTACTGCCGTGTCCCAGAATGTGGCTGCAGTGCCCATGAAGGTGGATGCTCTGATCCTGCAGGGATTGCAGTGTGCCTTCAGTGCCACTTCAGTTGGATGCAGTGTCTCTGCAGTGGTTGCAGTGCCCCCTGCACTGTCCCTGTATGTGGATGAAGCGCCTGTGCAATGGCTGCAGTGTCACAGAAGGTGGATGAAGTAGGTTGTGACGGAGGATGTAGTGCTCACAAAGAGGGATGAAGTGAGCCTGCAGTGATTACAGTGCGCCTGCAGTGCTCAGTCAGCAGGGTGCAGTGTCCCTGCAAGGTTTGCAGTGCCCCTGCATTATCCCTGAATGTTTCTGCAGTGCCCATGTAGTGGATGCAGTTTCCCAAAGGGCGGATGCAGTATGTTTTGTCGCAGGATGCAGTGCCCTTGAAGGTGGATGCAGTGTTCCTGCAGTGGCTGCAGGGCCCTCTGCAGTTTCCCTAAATGTGGTTGCAGTGCCCAAGCAAAGGATGCAGTGACCCTGCGCTGATAGCAGTGGGCCTGCAGTGCCACTTCAGCTGGATGCAGTGTCACTGCTGTGGCTGCAGTGCCCCCTGCATTGTCCCTGAATGTGGATGTGTGCCAGTGCAGTGGATGCAATGTCCGCATGGTGAATGAAGTATGTTGAGATGGAGGATGCAGTGCCACTTCAGCTGGATGCAGTGTCCCTGAAGTGGTTGCAGTGCACCCTGCACCTTCCCTGAATGTGGATGCAGTGCCCATGCTGTGGATGCAGTGTCACAGAAGGTGGATGCAATATGTTGTGACAGAGGATCCAGTTGCCAAGAAGGAGAATGGAGTGAGCCTGCACTGATTGCAGTGCACCTGAATTGCCCCTTCAGCTGTATGCATTGTCCCTGCAGTGTTTGCAGTGCCCCGTGCATTGTCCCTGAATTTGGATGCAGTGCCCATGCAGTGGATGCAGTGTGCCACAAGGTGGATGCAGTGTGTGATGAGGTAGGATGCAGTGTCCGTGAAGGTGGATGCAGTGTCCCTGCAGTGGTGGCAGTGACCCCTGCACTGTCACTGAATGTGGATGCAGTGCACAGGCAGTAGATCCCTTGTCCCACTATGTGGATGCAGTATGTTTTATCGGAGAATGCAGTGCCCATGAATGTGGATGCAGTGATCCTGCAGTGGTTGCATTGCCCCATGCAGTTTCCATGAATGTGGCTTGCAGTGCAGATGCTGTGGATGCACTGTGCTGCAAGGTGGATGCAGTATGTTGTGACTTAGGATGCAATGCTCGAGAAGAGCGATGCAGTGAGCCTGCAGTGATTACAGTGTGCCTGCAGTGCTCCTTCAGCCGTATGCAGTGTCCCTGCATGGTTTGCAGTGCCACTGCATTGTCTCTGGATGTTGCTGCAGTGCTTATCAGGTGGATCCAGTGTCCCAAAATGTGGATGCAGCATGTTGGGACAGAGGATGCAGTGCCCAGGATGTTGGAGGCAGTGCTCCTGTGTTGATCACAGTGTGTGTGCCGTGCCACTTCAGATGGATGCAGTGTTGAAGCTGTGGTTGCAGTGTACCCTGCACCTTCCCTGAATGTGGATTCAGTGCCCATGCAGTGGCTTCAGTTTCACCGAAGTTGGTTTCAGTACGTTGTGACGGAGGATGCAGTGCTCACAAAGGTGTATGCAGCATGTTGTGATGGAGTATGCAGTGCCCATGAAGGTGGATGCAGTGATCCTGCAGTTGTTGTGGTGCCGACTGCCTTGTCCCAGAATGTGGAAGCAGTTCCCATGAAAGTGGATGCAGTTATAATGCAGGGATTGCAGTGCACCTGCAGTGCCACTTCAGCTAGATGCAGTGTCCCTGCAGTGGTGGCATTGCCCCCAGAACTCTTGCTGAATGTGGATGAACTGTCCATGCTGGGGCTGCAGAGTCAGAGAAGCTGTATGCTGTAGGTTGTGATGGAGGATGCAATGGTCACAAAGGTGGATACAGCGAGCCTGCAGTGATTAGAGTGCACATGCAGTGAACCTTCAGCGGTATGCAGTGTCCCTGCATGGTTGCATTGCCCACTGCATTGTCCCAGAATGTTGCTGCAGTACCCATGCAGTGGATGCAGTGTCCCAAAAGGTGGATGCAGTACGTTATGACGGATGATGCAGTGCCCATGATGGTGGATGCTGTGCACATGCTGTGGATGCATTGTCCCTCACAGTGTATGCAATATGTTGTGACAGATGATGCAGTGTCCATGAAGGTGGATGCTCTGATCCTGCAGTGGTTGCAGTGCCACCTGCAGTTTCACTGAATGTGGATGCTGTGCTCATGCACTGGATGCAGTGAACCTGCAGTGGTTGCACCACCCGCTGCATTGTCCCTGAATTTTGATGCAGTGCACATGCAGTGGATGCAAAGTCCCACAATTTGGATGCAGCATGATATGACGGATTATGTAGTGCCCATTAAGTTGGATGCAGTTTCGCTTCAGTGGTTGCACTGCCTCCTGCAATGTCCGGTAATGTGGATTCAGTGCCCATGCATTGGATGAAGTGTCCCCCAATCTGGATGCACTATTTTGTGACGTAGGATGCAGTGCCCGTGAAGGTGGATGCAGTTTTGCTGCAGTGGTTGCAGTGTCTCCTGCAATGTCCGGTAAGTATAATGCAGTGCCCATACAGTGGATGCAGTGTCCCAACAGGTGTTTGCAGCATGTTTTGACGGAGGATGCAGTACCCAGGTTGTTGGGTGCAGTGATCTTTCCGTGATTTCAGTGTGCTTGCAGTGCCACTTCAGCTGGATGCAGTGTCCCTGCTGTGGTTGCAATGCACCCTGCACCTTCCCTGAATGTGGATGCAGTGCCCATGCAGTGGCTTCAGTGTCACCGAAGGTGGATGCAGTACGTTGTGATGGAGGATGCAGGGCTCATGAAGGTGGATGGAGTGACAGTGCAGTGGTTGCAGTGCCCCGTGCAGATTCCATCAATGTGGATGCATTGCTCATATATTGGACGCAGTTTCCCACGAGGTGAATGCAGTATGTTCTGATGGAGGATGCATTTGCCATGGATGTTGATGTAGTGATCGTGCAGTGGTTGCAGTGCCCCCTGCAGATTCCCTGAATGTGGTTGCAGTGACAATGCAGTGGCTGCAGGGTGAAAGAAGGTGAATGCAAAATGTTGTGACAGAGGATGCAGTGCCCATGAAGGTGGATGCAGTACCCAGGCAGTGAATGCAATGTCCCACCAGGTGGATGCAGTGTGAATTGACAGAGAAAGCAGTGCCCATGAAGGTGGATGCAGTGATGCTCCAGTTGTTGCATTGCCCCAGGCAGTTTCCATGAATATGGCTTGCAGTGCCAAGGCAGTGGATGCAGTGTCCCACAGGTGGATGCAGTATGTTGTGACGGCAGATGCAGTTCACATGAAGGTTGACACAGTGATCCTGCACGCATTGCAGTGCCACTTCAGCTTGATGCAGTGTCACTGCAGTGGCTGCCGTGCCCCCTGCACTGTCCCTGAATGTGGATGCAGTGCCCATGCAGTGGATGCAATGTCCCCATTGGTGAATGCAGTATGTTGTGATGCAGGATGCAGTGCCCGTGAAGGTTGATGCAGTGATCGGGCAGTTGTTGCGGTGTTGAATGTGGTGTCCCGGAATGTGGCTGCAGTGCCCATGAAGGTGGATGCAGTGATCCTGCAGGGATTGCAGTGTGCCTGCAGTGCCACTTCAGCTGGATGCAGTGACTCTGCCTTGGTTGCATTGCCTTCCTCATTGTACCTGTATGTGGATGGAGTGCCCATGCAATGGCTGCAGTGTAACAGAAGGTGGATGCAAAATGTTGTGATGGAGAATGCAGTGCTCATGAAGAGGGATGCACTGAGGCTGCAGTGATTACAGTGCGCCTGCAGTGCTCCTTCAGCAGTATGCAGTGTCCCTGCATGGTTTGCAGTGCCCCTGCATTGTCCCTGAATGTTGCAGCAGTGCCCATGCTGTTGATGCAGTGTTCCAAGGGGTGGATGCTTTATGTTGTCATGGAGGATGCAGTGCCAATGAAGGTGGATGCAGTGTTCCTGCAGTGGTTGCACGGTTGAGGCAGTTTCCATGAATTTTCATGCAGTGCTCCTGCAGTGTATGCAGTGTCCCACAAGGTGGATGCAGCATGTTTTGACGGAGGATGCAGTGCCGAGTTTGTTGGGTGCAGTGATCCTGAGGTGATTTCATGTGCCTGCAGTGCCACTTCAGCTGGATGCAGTGTCCCTGCTGTGGTTGCAGTGTACCCTGCACCTTCATTGAATGTGGATGCAGTGCCCATGCTGTCGCTTCAGTGTCACCGTATGTGGATCCAGTACATTGTGATGGAGGATGCAGTGCTCACGAAGGTGGACGCAGTGAGCCTGCAGTGATTAAAATGCTCCTGCAGTGCCCCCCAGCGGCATGCAGTGTCACTGCTTGGTTTGCATTGCCCCCTGCATTGTTCCAGAATGTTGCTGCAGTGCCGATGAAGTGCATGCAGTGTCCCTCAAGGTGGATGCAGTATGCTATTATGGATGATGCAGTGCCTATGAAGATGGATTCTGTGCGAATGCTGTGGATGCACTGTCACACAAGGTGTAAGCAGCGCATTGTGAGAGAGTACACAGTGGACATGAAGGTGGATGCACTGATCCTGCAATGTTTGCATTTCCCCCTGCAGTTTCCGTGAATGTGGATGCAGTGCCCATGCATTGGATGCAGTTTCCCACGAGGTGATGCAGTATTTTCTGATGGAGGATGAAGTGCCCATGAATGTTGATGCAGTGATCCCGCAGTGGTTGCAGTGACCCCTGCAGTTTCCCTGAATGTGGTTGCAGTGCCCATACAGAGGATGCAGTGACCCTGCACTGATAGCAGTGTGCCTTCAGTGCCAAATCATCTGGTTGCAGTGTCCCTGCAGTGGCTGCAGAGCACCCTGCATTGTCCCTGAATGTGGATGCAGTGCCCATGCAGTGGATGCAGTGTCCCAAAGGTGGATGCAGGATCTTGTGACCAAGGAGGCAGTGCCCATGAAGGAGGTTGCAGTGATCCTGTGGTGATTTCAGTGCACTTCCATCGCCACTTCAATTGGATGCAGTGTCTGTGCATTGGATGCAGTGACATGCTAGATGAATGCAGTATGTTCTGACGGAGGATACAGTGTCCATGATTGTGGATGCAGTGATCCAGCGGGGATTACAGTGCACCTGTAGTGCCACTTCAGCTGGATGCAGTGTCCCTGCAGTTGTTGCAGTGTCCCCTTCAATTTCCTGAATGTGGATAAGGTGGCCATTCAGTGGCTGCAGAGTGAAAGAAGGTGAATGCAATATGTTGTGTCAGAGGATGCAGTGCCCACGAAGGTGGATGCAGTGCCCAGGGAGTGGATGCATTGTTGAACCAGGTGGATGCAGCATGTTGTGATGTAGGATGCAGTTCCCATGAACGTGGATGCAGTGATCCTGCAATGGCGGCAGTGCCCCATGCCATTTCCCTGAGTGTGGATTGCAGTGCCGAGGCAGTGGATGTAGTGTCCCTCAAGGTGGATGCAGTATGTTGTGAGGGAAGATACACTGCCCATGAAGGTGGCTGCAGTGATCCTGCAGTGGTTGCGGTGCTTCCTGAATACTCCAGCAATGTGGAGGCAGTGCCCATGCAGTGGATGAAATTTCCCAGAAGTTGGATGCAGTATGATGTGACTGAGAATGCAGTGCTGATGAAGAGGGATGCAGTGAGCCTGCAGTGATTACGTGTGCCTGCAGTGCTCCTTCAGCAGTATGCAGTCTCCCTGCATGGTTTGCAGTGCCCCTGCATTGCCCCTGAATATTGCTGCAGTGCCCATGCAGTGGATGCAGTGTCCCAAAAGCGGGAAGCAGTCTGCTGTCATGGAGGATGCAGTGGCCCTGAAGGTGGATGCAGTGTTCCTGCAGTGGTTGCAGGGCCCCCTGCAGTTTCCCTGAATTTGGAGGCAATGCTCATGCAGTGTATGCACTCTCCCACAAGGTGGATGCAGCATGTTGTGACAGATGATGCAGTGACCATGAAGGTGGATGCAGTGATACTGCAGTGGTTGTGGTGCCCACTGCAGTGTCCCTGAAGGTGGATGCAGTTCTCATGCAGTTGGTGCATTGTCCCACGAGGTGGATGCTGTATGTTGTGACAGAGGATGCAGTTCCCATGAAGGAGCATGCAGTGAAGCAGCGGTGACTTCACTGTGCCTGCAGTGCCACTTCAGCTGTATGCAGTGTCACTGCAGTGGTTGCAGTGTATGCTTCGTTGTCTCAGAATGTGCATGCAGTGCCCACATCGTGGATGCAGTCTCACAGAAGGTGGATGCAATATGTTGTGACCCAGGATCCAGTGCCCACAAAGGACGTTGCAGTGAGCCTGCAGTGATTGCAGGGCACCTGAAGGGCACCTTCAGCTGTATGCATTGTGGCTGCAGTGTTTGCAGTGCCCCGTGCATTCTCCCTGAATTTTGATGCAGTGTACATGCAGTGGATGCAGTGTGCCACAAGGTGGATGCAGTCTGTTATGACGGAGGATGCAGTGCCCATGAAGGTTTATGCCGTGTCCCTGAACTGGTGGCAGTGCCCACAGGACTGTCCCTGAATGTGGATGCAGTGCCCAGGCAGTGGATGCCTCATCTCACCAGGTGGATGCAGTATGCTTTGACAGAGAATGTAGTGCCCATGAAGGTGGATTCAGTGATCCTGCAGTGGTTGCATTGCCCCATGCAGTTTCCATGAATGTGGCTTGCAGTGCAGAGGCAGTGGATGCAGTGTGCCATGAGGTGGATGCAGTATGTTGTGACTGAGGATGCAGTGCCCATGAAGGTTGATGCAGTGTGGCTGCAGTGGTTGCAGTGCCTCCTGCAATGTCTGGTAAGCTGGATGCAGTGCCCATTCAGTGGATGCAGTGTCTCACAAGGTGGATGCAGTATGTTTTGATGGACGATGCTGTGCCCATTAATTTGGATGCAGTGTTGCTGCAGTGTTTGCAGTGCCTCCTGCAATGTCTGGTAAGTTGGATGCAATGCCCATGCAGTGGATGCAGTGTCTCCCAAGGTGGATGCAGTATGTTGTGACGGAAGATGCAGTGCCCCTGAAGGTGGATGCAGTGATCCTGCAGTGGTTGTGGTCCCACTGCAGTGTCCCTGAATGTGGATGCTGTGCCCATGAAGACGATGCCCAGTCCAAAAATGTGGATGCAGCATCTCTTGACAGAGAATGCAGTTCCCATGATTGGGGATGCAGTGATGCAGCAGTGACTTCACTGCACCTGAAGAGCCACTTCAGCTGGATGTAGTGTCACTGCAGT
This sequence comes from Equus caballus, assembly GCF_041296265.1. NCBI lineage: Eukaryota > Metazoa > Chordata > Mammalia > Perissodactyla > Equidae > Equus > Equus caballus. The sequence goes on from NC_091703.1 coordinate 1,480,583, forward strand.
GGTTGCAGTGCATGCTGTGGTGTCCCAGAATTTGGAGGCAGTGCCCAGGCAGTGGATGCCCTGTCCCACAAGGTGAATGCAGTATGTTGTGACAGAGGATGCAGTGCTCATGAAGCAGGATGCAGTGAGCCTGCAGTGATTGCAGTGCACCTGAAGTGGCCCATCAGCTGTATGCATTGTCCCTGGAGTGTTTTTGCAGTGCCCCGTGTATTGTCCCTGAATTTTGATGCAGTGCAAATGCAGTGGATGCAGTGTGCCACAAGGTGGATGCAGTCTGTTATGACGGATGATGCAGTGCCCATGAAGGTGGATGCAGTGTCCCTGCAGTGGTGGAAGTGACCCCTGCACTGTCCCTGAATGTGGATGCAGTGCCCATGCAGTGGCTGCAGTGTCAGAGAAGTTGGATGCTGTATGTGGTGACGGAGGATGCAATGCTCACGAAATTGGATACAGAGAGCCTCCAGTGATTACAGTGCCCCTGCAGTTAACCTTCAGCTGTATGCAGTGTCCTTGCATGGTTTGCATTGCCCGCCACATTGTCTCATAATGGTGCAGTACCCATGCAGGGATGCATTATCCCACAAGGTGTATGCAGTATCTATGACGGATGATGCAGTGCCCATGAAGGTGGATGCACGGATCCTGCAGTGGTTGCAGTGCCACATGCAGTTTCCCTGAATGTGGATGCAGTGCTCATACACTGGATGCAGTCAACCTGCAGTGGTTGCCATGCCCCCTGCATGGTCCCTGAATTTTGATGCAGTGCCCATGCAGTGGATGCAGAGATGCACAAGTTGGATGCAGTATGATATGATGGATGATGTAGTGCACACGAAGTTGGATGCAGTGTCGCTGCAGTGGTTGCAGTGCCTCCTGCAATGTCTGGTAAGATGGATGCAGTGTACCAAAAGCTGGATGCAGTATGTTGTCACTGAGAATGCAGTGCCCATGAACGTGGATGCAGTGTTCCTGCAGTGGTTGCAGGCCCCCCTGCAGTTTCCCTGAATTTGAAGGCAGTGCTTATGCAGTGTATGCAGTGTCCCACAAGGTGGATGCAGCATGTTGTGATGGAGGATGTAGTGCCCAGGATTTTGGATGCATTGATCCTGCAGTCCTTTCAGTGTGCCTGGAGTGCCACTTCAGATACATTCAGTGTCACTGCTGTGGTTTCAGTGGCTGCACCTTTCATGAATGTAGATTCAGTGCCCATGCAGTGGCTTCAGTGTCAATGAAGGTGGATGCAGTACATTGTGATGGAGGATGCAGTGCTCAAGAAGATGGATGTGTCATGTTGTGATGTAGGATGCAGTGCCCATGAAGGTGGATGGAGTGTTCCTGCAATGGTGGCAGTGCCCCATGCAGTTTACCTGAGTGTCTATTGCAGTGCCGATGCAGTGGATGCAGGGTCCCACAATATGGATGCAGTGCGTTGTGATGGAAGATGCAGTGCCCATGAAGGAGGTTGCACTCATCCTACAGTGATTTCAGTGCGCTTGCAGTGACACTTCAGCTGGATGCAGTGCCCTTGCCATGGATGCAGTGAAACGGTAGGTTAATGCAGTATGTTCTGATGGATGATGCAGTGCCCATGAAGGTGGATGCAGTGATCCTGCAGTCGTTGCAGTGCCCACTCGTGTCTCTGAATGTGGATGCACTACCCATCCTGTGGATGCAATGTCCCAAAGGTGGATGCAGTATGTTTTGACAAAGGATGCAGCGCCCAGGAAGGAGGTTTCAGTGATCCTGCGGTGATTTCAGTGTGCTTGCAGTGCCACTTTAGCTGTATGCACTGCCCATGCATTGGATGCAGTCACACGCCAGGTGAATGCAGTATGTTCTGACGGAGGATGCAGTGCCCATGAGGGTGGATGCAGTGATCCTAGGGGGATTACAGTGAACCTGCAGTGAAACTTCAGCTGGATGCTGTGTCCCTGCAGTTAAGCAGCACCACCTGCATTTTCCCTGAATGTGGATGCAGAGACCATGCAGTGGCTGCAGTGTGAAAGAAGGTTAATGCAATATGCTGTTACAGAGTATGAATTGCCCACGGATTTGGATGCAGTGCCCAGGCCATGGATGCATTGTCCCACCAGGTGGATGCAGCATGTTTTGACAGAGAATGCAGTGCCCATGAAGGTGGTTGAAGTGATCCTGCAGTGGTTGCATTGCCCCATGCATTTTCCATGAATGTGGCTTGCACTGCAGAGGCAGGGAGGGAGTGTCCCACAATGTGGATGCAGTATGTTGTGACCGAGGATGCAGTGCTCATGAAGGTGGAGGAAGTGTTCCTGCAGTGGTGGCAGTGCCTGCTGCAATGTGTGGTAAGATGGATGCAATGCCCATGCAGTGGATGCAGCGTCCCAACAGGTGGATGCATTATGTTGTCAGGGAGGATGCAGTGCCCATGAAGGTGGATGCAAGGTTCCTGCAGTGGTTGCAGGGCCCCATGCAGTTTCCCTGATTTTGGAGGCAGTGCTCATGCAGTGTATGCAGTGTCCCACAAGGTGGATGCAGCATGTTGTGACGGAGGATACAGTGCCCATGATGGTGGATGCAGTGATCCTGCAATGGTGGCAGAGCCCCATGCAGTTTCCCTTAGTGTGGATTGCAGTACTGAGGCAGTGGAAGCAGTGTCCCAAAAGGTGGTGGCAGTATGTTGTGATGGAACCTGCAGTGCCCTTTAAGATGTATTCAGTGATCCTGCAGTGGTTGCAGTGACCCCTGCACTGTCGCTGAATGTGGATGCATTGCCCATGCAGTGGCTGCCGTGTCACAGAAGTTGGATGCTGTATGTTGCGACGGAGGATGCAATGCTCACGAAGGTGGATAGAGTGAGCCTGCAGTTATTACAGTGCTGCTGCAGTGAACCTTCAATGGTATGCAGTGTCCTGCATGGTTTGCGTTGCACGCTACATTGTCCCAGAATATTGCTGCAGTACCCTTGCAGTGGATGCAGTGTCCCACAAGGTGGCTGCAGTATGTTATGACGGATGATGCAGTGCCCATGAAGGTGGATGCTGTGTGCATGCTGTGGATCCATTGTCCCAAAAGGTGTATGCAATATGTTGTGACAGTTGATGGAACGCCCATGAAGTTCCATGCACTGATCCTGCAGTGGTTGCAGTGCCCCCTGCAGTTTCCCTGAATGTGGATGCAGTGTTCATACACTAGATGCAGTGAACCTGCAGTGTTTGCAGTGCACCCTGCATACTCTCTGAATTTTGATTCAGTGCCCATGCAGTGGACGCAAAGTCCCACCAGTTGGATTCAGTATGATATGATGGATGATGCAGTGCCCATGAAGTTGGATGCAGTGTCACTGCAGTGGTTGCAGTACCTCCTGAAATGTCCAGTAATTTGGATGCAGTGCCCATTCAGTGGATGAAGACTTCCTCAAGGTGGATGCAGTGTGTTTTGAGGGATGATGCAGTGCCCATGAAGGTGGATGCAGTGATCCCGCAATGGTGGCAGTGCCTCATGCAGTTTCCCTGAGTGTGGATTGCAATGCCGAGGCAGTGGATGCAGTGTCCCACAAGGTGGATGCAATATGTTGTGACAGATGATGCAGTGCCCCTGAAGGTGTATGCACTGACGCTGCAGTGTTTGCAGTGCCCCCTGTATTTTCTCTAAATTTTGATGCAGTGCCCATGCAGTGGATGCAAAGTCCCACAATTTGGATGAATTTTGATATGACGGTTGATGTAGTGCCCATGAAGCTGGATGCAGTGTCGATCCAGTGGTTTCAGTGCCTCCTGCAATGTCCGGTAAGCTGGATGCAGTGCTCATGCAGTGGATGCAGTGTCCCACAAGGTGAATGCAGCATGTTTTGACGGAGGATGCAGTGGCCAGGGTTTTGATGCAGTGATCCTGCTATGATTTCTGTGCCTGTAGTGCCACTTCTGCTGGATGCAGTGTCAATGCTGTGGTTGCAGGGCACCCTGCACCTTCCCTGAATCTGGATTCAGTGCCCATGCTGTGGCTTCACTGTCACTGAGGATGGATGCAGTACATTGTGAGGGAGGATGCAGTGCTCACAAAGGTGGATGCAGCATGCAGTGACGTAGGATGCTGTGTGCAGGAAGGTGGAGGCACTGATCCTTCAATGGTGTCAGTGCCCCATGAGTTTCCCTGAGTGTGGATTGCAGTGCCAAGGCAGTGGATGCAGTGTCCCACAAGGTGGATGCAGTATGTTGCGATGGGTGATGCAGTGCCCACGAGGGTGGATGCTGTGCGAATGCTTTGGATACATTGTCCCACAAGGTGCATGCAATATGTTGTGACAGATAATGCAGTGCCCATGAAGGTGGATGGACGGTCCTGCAGTGGTTGCAGTGCCTCTTACAATTTCCCTGAATGTGGATGGAGTGCTCATGCACTGGATGCAGTGAACCTGAAGTGGTTGCAGTGCCCCCTGCATTGTCCCTGAATTTTGATCCAGTGCCCATGCAGTGGATGCATAGTCCCACTATTTGGATGTAGTATTTGATGACAGATGATGCAGTGCCCATGAAGTTGGATGCAGTGTCACTGCAGTGGTGGCATTGCCTCCTGCAATGTCTGGTAATGTGGATATAGTGCCAATGCAGTGGATGGAGTGTCCACACGTGGATGCAACATGTTGTGGCATAGGATGCAGTGCCCATGAAGGTGGATGCAGTGTTGCAGCAGTGATTGCAGTGCCTCCTGCAATGTCTGGTAAGGTGGATGCAGTGCCATGCATTGGATGCAGTGAACCTGCAGTGGTTGCAGTGCCCTTGCAGTCTCCCTGATTCAGAATGCCATGCCCTTTCTGTGGATGCAGGGTCCCACAAGAAGAATGAAGTGATTTTTGTTGTAGTATGCACTGCCCATGAAGGTTGGGTCACTGATCCTGCAGTGATTTCAGTACGCCTGCAGTGCCTCTTCAGCTGGATGCAGTGTCTCTGCAGTGGTTGCAGTGCATGCTGCAGTGTCCCAGAATGTGGATTCTGTGCCCACGCCATGGATGCCATTTCACAGAAGGTGGATGCAATATGTTGTGACAGAGGATCCAGTGCCCACGAAGGAGGATGCACTGAGCCTGCAGTGATTGCAGTGCGCCTGAAGTGCCCCTGCCGCTGTATGCATTGTCCCTGCAGAGTTTGCCGTGCCCCGTGCATTGTGCCTGAGCTTTGATGCAGTGCACATGCAGTGGATGCAGTGTGCCACAAATGGATGCAGTCTGTTATGACAGATGATGCAGTGCTCATGAAGGGGATTCTGTGCGGATTCTGCGGATGCATTTTCCCACAAGATGTTTGCAATATGTTGTGACAGATGGGGCAGTGGCCATGAAGGTGGATGCACGGATTCTGCAGTGGTTGCATTGTCCCATGCAGTTTCCCTGAATGTGGATGCAGTGCTCATGCATTGGATGCCATGAACCAGCAGTGGTTGCAGTTCCCCCTGCATTTTCCCTGAATTTTGATGCAGTGCCCATGCAGTGGATGCCAAGTCCCACAAATTGTATGCAGCATGATATGACGGATCATGTAGTGCCCATGAAGTTGGATGCAGTGCCGCTGCATTGGTTGCAGTGCCTCCTGAAATGTCCGGTAATGTGGATGCAGTGCCCATGCAGTGGATGAAGTGTCTCACAAGGTGGATGCAGTATGTTGTGACAGATGATGCAGAGCCCATGAAGGTGGATGCATGGATCCTGACGTGGTTGCAGTGACCTCTGCAGTTTCCATTAATGTGGATGCAGTGCTCAGGCACTGGATGCAGTGATCCCGCAGTGGTTGCAGTGCCCCCAGCATTGTCCCTGAATTTGGATTCAGTGCCCATGGAGTGGATGCAAAGTCCCACAAGTTGGAGGCAGTATGATATGACGGGTGATGTAGTGACCATGAATTTGAATGCTGTGTTGCACCAGGTGGATGCAGTATGTTGTCACAGAGGATGCAGTGAGCATGAAGATGGTTGCAGTGATCCTGCAGTGGTTGTGGTGCACACTGCCTTGTCCCTGAATGTGGATGCACTGCCCATTCAGTGGATGCACTCTCCCACATGTTGGATGCAGTATGTTGTGACAGAAGATGCAGTGCCCATGAAGGAGGATGCAGTGATTCAGTGGTGATTTCACTGCGCCTGCAGTGACACTTCAGCTGTATTCAGTGCCTCTGCAGTGGTTGCACTCCATGCTTCGGTGTCCCAGAATGTGGATGCAGTGCCCACGCCGTGGATGCAGTGTCACAAAAGGTGGATGCACTATCTTGCGTCAGAAGATCCAGTTCACATGAAGGAGGATGCAGTGAGCCTGCAGTGATTGCAGTTTGCCTGAAGTTCCCTTCATCTGTATTCATTGTCCCTGCAGTGTTTGCAGTGCCCCGTGCCCTGTCCCTGAATTTTGATGCAGTGCACATGCAGTGGATGCAGTGTGCCACAAGGTGGATGCAGTCTGTTATGATGGATGATGCAGTGACCATGAAGGTGGATGCAGTGTTCCTGCCATGGTGGCACTGCCCCTTGCACTGTCCCTGAATTTGGATGCAGTGCCCATGCAGTGGCTTCAGTGTGAAAGAAGGTGAATGCAATATTTTGTGGCAGAGGATGCAGAGCCCACGAAGGTGGATGCAGTGTCCTGGCACTGGATGCAGTGTCCCACCAGGTGGATGCAGAATGTTTTGACAGAGAATGGAGTGGCCATGAAGGTGGATGCCGTGATCCTGCACTCGTTGCATTGCCCTATGCCGTTTCCATGAATGTTTCTTGCAGTGCTGAGGCAGTGGATACAGTGTCCCACAAGGTGGATGCTGCATGCTGTCATGTAGGATGCAGTGGCCTTGAAGGTGGATGCAGTGATCCTGCAATGGTAGCAGTGCCCCATGCAGTTTCCCTGAGTGTGGATTGCAGTGCCGAAGCAGTGTATGCTGTTTCCCACAAGGTGGATGCAGCATGTGGTGACAGAGGATGCAGTGCCCAGGATGTTGGATGCAGTGATCACACGGTGATTTTAGTGTGCCTGTAGTGCCACTTCAGCTGGATGCAGTCACCCTGCTGTGGTTGTACTGCACCATGCACCTTCCATGTATGTGGATTCTGTGCCCATGCAGTGGCTTCTGTGTCACCGAAGGTGGATGAAGTACGCTGTGACGGAGGATGCAGTGCTTTCAAAGGTGGATGTAGCATGTTGTGACGTAGGATGCAGTGCCCATGAAGGTGGATGCTGTGCGCATGCTGTGGATGCATTGTCACACAACATGTCTGGAATGTGTTGTGACAGATGATGGAGTGTCAATGAAGGTGGATGCACTCATCCTGCAGTGGTTGCAGTGCCTTCTGAAATGTCTGGTAATGTGGATTCAGTGCCCATGCAGTGGATGAAGTGTCCCCCAAGGTGGATGCAGTATGTTGTGACGGAGGATGCAGTTCCCATGAAGGTGGATGGAGTGTTACCGCAGTGGTTGCAGTGCCTCCTGCAATGTCCGGTAAGGAGGATGCAGTGCCCATGCAGTGGATGCAGTGTCCCACCAGGTTGATGAAGTATGTTGTCACAGAGGATGCAGTGCCCATGAAGGTGGATGCAGTATTACTGCAGTGGTTGCAGGGCCCCCTGCAGTTTCCCTGAATTTGGAGGCAGTGCTCATGCAGTGTATGCAGTGTCCCACAAGGTGGATGCAGCAGGTTGTGACGGAGGATGCAGTGCCCAGGATGTTGGATGCAGTGATCCTCCAGTGATTTCAGTGTTCCTGCAGTGCCACTTCAGCTGGATGCAGTATCCCTGCTATGGTTGCAGTGCACCCAACCCCTTCCCTGAATGTCGATTCAGTGCCCATGCAGTGGATTCAGTGTCACCTAAGGTGAATGCAGTACATTGTGACACAGGATGCAGTTCTCACGAAGGTGGATGCAGCATGTTGTGACCTAGGATGCAGTGCCCATGAAGGTGGATGCAGTGATCCTGCAATGGTGGCAGTGCCCCATGCAGTTTCCCTGAGTGTGGATTTCAGTGCCAGGGCAGTGGATGAAGTGCCCCACAAGGTAAATGCGGTATGTTGTCATGGACGATGAAGTGCCCATGAAGGTGGATGCAGTGATCCTGCCGTGATTGTGGTGTCCACTGCTGTGTCCCTGGAGGTGGATGCAATGCCCATGAAGTGGATGCAATGTCCCAAAGGTGGATGCAGTATGTTGTGACCATGATGCAGTTCCCATGAAGGAGGTTGCAGTGATCCTGTGGTGATTTCAGTGTGCTTGAAGTGCCAATTCATCTGGATCTAGTGCCTGTTCATTGGATGCATTGACACGCTATGTGAATGCAGTATGTTCTGATGGAGGACGCAGTGCCCATGAATGTGGATGCAGTGATCCTGCGGGGATTACAGTGCACCTGCATTGCCACTTCAGCTGGAAGCAGTGTCCCTGAAGTGGTTGCAGCGCCCTCCTGTGTTTTCCCTGAATGTGGATGGAGTCAACATGCAGTGGCTGCAGTGTGATAGAAGGTGAATGCAATATGTTGTGACAGAGGAAGCAGTGCACAGGAAGGTGTATGCAGTGCCCCAGCAGTGGATGCAGTGCCCCATCTGGTGGATGCAGAATGTTTTCACAGAGAATGCAGTGCCCATGAAGGTGGATGCAGTAAACCTGAAGTGGTTGCAGTGTCCCCTGCGGTTTCCCTGAATGTGGATGCAGTGCTCATGCACTGGATGCAGTGAACCTGCAGTGGTTGAAGTGCCCCCTTAATTGTCCATGAATTTAGAAGCAGTGCCCATGCAGTGGATGCAAAGTCCCACAAGTTGGATGCAGTATGATATGACGGATGATGTAGTGCACATGAAGTTGGATTCAGTGTTGCTGCAGTGGTTGCAGTGCCTCCTGAAATGTCCGGCAATGTGCATTCCGTGCCCACACAGTGCCTGAAGTGTCCGACAAGGTGGATGCAGCATGTTGTGACGGAGGATGCAGTGACCATGAAGGAGGATGCAACGATGCAGTGGTGATTTCACTGCACCTGCACTGCCACTTCAGCTGTAAGCAGTGTCTCTGCAATGGTTTCAGTGCATGCTGCAGTGTCCGAGAATGTGGATGCAGTGCACACTATTTTGGAAGCAGTGATCCTGCGGTGATTTCAGTGTGCCTGCTGTGCCACTTCAGTTGGATGCAGTATACCTGATGTGTTTGCAGTGCACCCTGCACCTCCATAAATGTGGATTCAGTGCCCATGCAGTGGCTTCAGTGTCACCGAAGGTGGATGCAGTATGTTGTGACGAAGAATGCAGTGCTCACGAAGGTGGATGCAGAATGTTGTGATGTAGGATGCAAAGCCCATGAAGGTGGATGCAGTGATCTTACTATGGTGGCAGTGCCCAAGTCAGTCTCCAGAGTGCGGATTTCAGTGCTGAGACAGTGGATTGAGTGTCGCACAAGGTGGATGCAGTATGATGTGACAGAAGATGCAGTGCACATGAAGGTGGATGCAGTGATCCTGCAGTGGTTGCGGTGTCCACTGCAGTGTCCCTGAATGTGGATGCAGTGCCCATGCAGTGGAGGCACTGTCCCACAAGGTGTATGGAGTATCTTGTGACAGAGGATGCACTGCCCATGAAGGAGGATGCAGTGATGCATCTGTGATTTCATTGCACCTGCAGTGCCACTTCAACTCTATGCAGTGTCTCTGCAGTCGTTGCAGTGCATGATACAGTGTCCCAGAATGTGGATGCTTTGCCCACAACGTGGATGCTGTGTCACAGAAGGTGGATGCAATATGCTGTGATGGAGGATGCAGTGCCCTTGAAGGTGGATCCAGTGTCCCTGCAGTGGTGGCAGTGCCCCCTGCAGTTTCCCTGAATGTGGTGTCAGTACCCATGCAGTGACTGCAGTGTCAGCGAAGTGGGATGTTGTATGTTGTGACAAAGGTTGCAATGCTCACGAAGGTGGAGACAGCGAGCCTGCAGTGATTGCAGTGCACCTGCAGTGAACCTTCAGCTGTATGCTCTATCCCTGCATGGTTTGCATTGCCCACTGCATTGTCCCAGGATGTTGCTGCAGTACCCATGCATTGGATGCAGTGTCGCTGCAGTGGTTTCAATGCCTCCATAAATGTCAGGTAATGTGGATGCAGTGCCCATAGAGTGGCTGAAGGGTCCCACCAGGTGGATGCAGTATGTGGTGATGGAGGATGCAGTGCCTATGAAGGTGGATTCAGTGTTCCTTCAGTGGTTTCAGGGCCCCCTGCACTTTCCCTGAATTTGGAGGCAGTGCTCATGCAGTGTATGCACTGTCCCAGAAGGTGTGTGCAGCATGTTGTGACGGAGTATGGAGTGCCCATGAGGGAGGATGCAGTGATGCAGAAGTGATTTCACAGTGCCTGCAGTGCCAATTCAGCTGTATGCAGTGTCTCTGCAGTGCATGCTGCAGGGTCCAATAATGTGATAGCATTGCCCATGCCGTGGATGCAGTGTCACAGAAGGTAGATGCAATATGTTGTGACGGAGGAGCTAGTGCCCGTGAAGGAGGATGCAGTGAGCCTGCAGTGATTGCAGTACGCCTGACGTGCCCCTTCAGCTGTATGCATTGTCACTGCGGTGTTTGCAGTGCCCAGTGCAATGTCCCTGAATTTGGATGCAGTGCACATGCAGTGGATGTAGTGTGCCAGAATGTGGATGCAGTATGTTATGACGGATGATGCAGTGCCCATGATGGTCAATGCAGTGTCCCTGCAGTGGTGGCAGTGGCCCCTGCACTGTCCCTGAATTTGGATGCAGTGGTCATGTACTGGATGCAGTGAACCTGCAGTGGTTGTTGTGCCCCCTCATTATCCCTGAATTTTGATGCTGTGCCCATGCAGTGAATGCAAATTCCCACAAGTTGGATGCAGTATGATATGACAGATGATGTAGTGCCCATGAATTTGGATGCACTGTCGCTGCAGTGGTTGCAGTGCTTCGTGAAATGTCCGGTAATGTGGATGCAGTGCCCATGCAGTGGATGCAGTGTCCCACATGGTGGACGCAGTATGTTGTGACAGAGGATGTAGTTCCCATGAAGGTGGATGTAGTGTTTCTGCAGTGGTGGCAGTGCCCCCTGCACTATCCCTGAATGTTGATGCAGTGACCATGCAGTGGCTGCAGTTTGAAAGAAGGTGAATGCAATATGTTGTGACAGAGAATGCAGGGCCCACGAAGGTGGATGCAATGTCCAGGCAGTGGATGCTTTGTCACATGAGGTTGATGTAGTATGTTTTGTCAGAGAATGCAGTGCCAATGAAGGTGGATGCAATCAGCCCACAGTGGTTGCATTAGCTCATGCAGATTCCATGAATGTTTGTTGCAGAGCCGAAGCAGTGGATGCAGTGTCCCACAAGGTGGATGCAGTATGTTGTGACGGACAATGCAGTGCGCATGAAGGATGATGCAGTGATCCTGCAGTTGTTGCGAGGCCAACTGCCGTGTCCCAGAATGTGGATGCAGTGCCCAGCAATGTGGAGGCAGTGGCCCTTCATGTATTGAAGTGCGGCAGGAGTGCCACTTCAGATGGATGCAGTGTCTCTGCAGAGGTTGCAGTGCCCCATGCACTGTTCCTGAATGTGGATGCAGTGTCCCAAAAGGTGGTTGCAGTATATTGTCACGGAGGATGCAATTCCCAATATGGTGGATGCAGTGATCCAGCAGTGGTGGCAGGGCCCCCTGCAGTTTCCCTGAATGTGGATGCAGTGCTCATGCAGTGTATGCAGTGTCCCACCAGGTCAACGCAGCATGTTGTGATGTAGGATGCAGTGTCCATGAAAGTGGATGCAGTGATCTGCAATGTTGGCAGTGCCACATGCAACTTCCCTGAGTGTGGATTGCAGTGCCAAGGCAGTGGATGCACTGTCCCACAAGGTGGATGCAGGATGTTTTGACGGAAGATGAAGTGCCCATGAAGGTGGATGCAATGATCCTGCAGTGGTTGCAGTGCACACTGCAGTGTCCCTTAAGTGGATGCAGTGCCCATGCAGTGGATGCACAGTCCCACAAGGTGTATGCAATATGTTGTGACAGAGGATGCAGTGCCCATGAAGGAGAATGCAGTGACGCAGCAGTGATTTCACTGCACCTGCAGTGACACTTCAGCTCTATGAAGTGAGTCTGCAGTGGTTGCAGTGCATGCAGCAGTGCCACAGGATGTGGATGCAGTGCCCATGCCTTGGAGGCAGTGTCACAGAAGGTGGATGCAGTATGTTGTCACGGAGGATGCAGTGCCCCTGAAGGTGGATACAGTGATCCTGCAGTGATGGCAGTGCACCTGAAGTGCCCTTTCAGCTGTATGCATTGTCCCTGCAGAGTTTGCAGTGCCCCATGCATTGTCCCTGTATTTTGATGCAGTGCCCATGCAGTGGATGCAAAGTCCCACAAGTTTGATGAAGCATGACATGATGGATGTAGTGCCCATAAAGTTGGATGCAGTGTCACTGCAGTGGTTGCAGTGCCTCCTGAAATGTCCGGTAATGTGGATGCAGTGCCCATGCAGTGGATGAAGTGTCCCACAAGGTGGATGCAGTATGTAGGTGACGGAGGATGCAGTGCTTACAAAGAGCGATTCAGTGAGCCTGCAGGGATTACAGTGCGCTTGCAGTGCACCTTCAGCAGTATGCAGTGTCCCTGCATGTTTTGCATTTCCTGCTGCAGATTCCCTGAATGTGGTTGCAGTGCCCATACAGAGGGTGCAGTGACCCTGCGCTGATAGCAGTGGGCCTGCAGTGCCACTTCAGCTGGATTCAGTGTCATTGCAGTGGCTGCAGTTCCCCGCACATTGTCCCTGAATGTGGATGCAGTGCCAATGCAGTGGATGAAATGGCCCCTATGGTGAATGAAGTGTGTTGTGATGGAGGATGCAGTGCCAATTCAGCTGGATGCAGTGTCCCTGCAGTGGTTGCAGTGCCCCCTGAACTGTCCCTGAATGTGTATGCAGTGCCAATTCAGTGTGTGCAGTGTCCCACAAGGTGGATGCAGCATGTTGTGATGGAGCATCCAGTGTCCATGAATGTGGATGTAGTGATCCTGCAATGGTGGCAGTGCCTCATGCAGTTTCCCTGAGTGTAGATTGCAGTGCTGAGGCAGTGGATGCAGTGTCCCACAATGTGGGTGCAGTATGTTGTGACGGAAGATGCATTGCCCTTGAAGGTGGATACAGTGATCCTGCAGGGCCTGCAGTGACTACTGCAGTGTCCATGAATGTGCATGCAGTGCCCAAGCAGTGGATGCACTGTCCCACAAGGTGGATGCAGTATGTTGTGAAAGATGATGCAGTGCCCATGAAGGAGGATGCAGTTATGCAGAGGTGATTTCACTGCACCTGCATTGCCAATTCAGCTGTATGCAGTGTCTCATCATTGGTTGCAGTGCACGCAGCAGTGCCCAAGGATGGAGATGCAGTGCCCACGCTGTGGATGCAATGTCAAAGATGGTGGATGCAATATGTTGCTACAGAGGATCCATTGCCTATGAAGGAGGATGCCGTGAGCCTGCAGTGACTGGAGTGCGCCTGAAGTACCCATTCAGCTGTATGCATTTTCCCTGCAGTGTTTTCAGTGGCCCGTGCATGTACCTGAATTGTGATGCAGTTCCCCTACAGTGGATGCAAAGTCCCAGAAGTTGGATGCAGTAAGATATGATGGATTATGTAGTGCCCATGATGTTGGATGCAGTGTCACTACAGTGGTTGCAGTGCCTCCTTAAATGTCTGGTAATGTGAATGCAGTGCCCATGCAGTGGATGAAGTTTCCCACAAGGTGGATGCTGTATGTTGTCACGAGGGTGCAGGGCTTACGAAGAGGGATGCATTGAGCCTGCAGTGATTACAGTGCACCTGCAGTGCTCCTTCAGCCGTATGCAGTGTCCCTGCATGGGTATCAGTGCCCCTGATTTGTCCCTGAGTTTTGCTGCAGTACCCATGCAGTGGATGTTGTATCCCAAAAGGTGGATGCAGTATGTTGTGACAGAGGTTGCAGGGCCCATGATGGTGGATGCAGTGTTGCTGCAGTGGTTGCAGTGCCTCCTGCAATGTCCAGTAAGGTGCATGCAGTGCCCAGGCAGTTGATGCTGTGTCGCACCAGGTGGATGCAGTATGTTCTCAAGGAGGATGCAGTGACCATTAATGTTGATGCAGTGTTCCTGCAGTGGTTGCACGGAATCCTGCAGTTTACCTGTATTTGGAGGCAGTGCTCATGCAGTTGTTGCAGTGTCCCACAAGGTGGATGCAGCATGTTGTGACGGAGGATGCAGTGCCCAGGATGTTGGATGCAGTGATCCTGTGGTGATTTCAGTGTGCCTGCAGTGCCAATTCAGCTGGATGCAGTGTCCATGCTGTGGTTGCAGTGCAACCTGCACCTTCCCTGAATGTGGAGTCAGTGCCCATGCAGTGGCTTCAGTATCACCGAAGGTGGATGCAGTACGTTGTGACGGTGGATGCAGTGCTCACGAAGGTGGATGCAGCATGTTCTGACGGAGGATGCAGTGCCCATGAAGGTGGAGGCAGTGATCCTGCAATGGTGGCAGTGCCCCATGCAGTTTCCCTCAGTATGGACTGCAGTGCCACTGCAGTGGATGCACTGTTCCTCAAGTTGCATGCAGTATGTTGTGACAGAAGTTTCAGTGCCCATGAAGGTGGAGGCAGGGATCCTGCATTGGTTGTGGTGCCCACTGCAGTGTCCCTGAATGTGGATGCAGTGCTCATGCAGTGGATGCACTGTCCCACATGGTGGAAGCAGTATGTGGTGAGAGAGGATGCAGTGCCCATGAAGGAGGATGCAGTGATGCACTGGTGATTTCACTACTCCTGCAGTGCCTTTTAACCTCTATGCAGTGTGTCTGCAGTGGTTGCAGTGCATGCTGAGGTGTCCAAGAATGTGGATGCAGTGCCCACACCGTGGATGCAATGTCACAGACGGTGGATGTAATATGTTGTGACGGAGGATCCAGTGCCCAAGAAGGAGGATAGAGTGAGACTGC